>NW_018127926.1:3243448-3269577 GCF_001952655.1 Monopterus albus
TGACGGCTGAAGCATCTGTACAAATACTTCTTCCTAAACTAGGGCCAACATTCACAAAAAATCTGTTAAACTTATCAGCTGCATCCTCCATTCTGATGACCGGTGTATCATTATCCATAAAGTATTGGGGGTAGTTACTCTTACTGGAACTGTTTCTAATCAATTTATTTAATATATTCCAAGTACCTCGCATGTTATTTTTATTATCCTCCAATACTTTAGAGTAATATTGTTTCTTACATCTCCTCAGGCTCTCAGCTAATTTGTTCTTGTACGCCTTATATTTTGCTTCCGTCTTTTTTGATCTGTCTTTTATGAAATCCTTGTACAGTGCATTCTTCTTTTTACATGCATTCTGTAATCCCTTACTTATCTATGGTTTCTCGCTGTAATTCCTTTTGTTTTTATACTGCTTACGTGGGCAGGTCCTGTCATATACTTCCTGAAATATATGTAAAAATTGTTCATATGCTTTATCTAGATCTTCCTCTCTGTATACTGCTTCCCATTCCTGCCCCATTAACTCCTCCTTAAGCCTCCGTACTGTTTGTTCATTAATCACCCTCCTGTAGTACAGTTTTGCTGTTTGCCTTTCCTTTGTAATATGGCAGTCATAAACCAGAAATACAGGCAGATGATCAGTAATATCATTTATAAGTAATCCACTTGTCATTTTGCTTTCTTTCTTAATGGCCCTAGCCTCCTTTAACCTCGGCATCAGCGCCTGTCTTCTCTTCCTCACACCCTCGGGGAAATCTTCATTGATGTAAATCTTGGTGCCCTTCAGCTTCCTGGCTCGTTGCAGAATAGTTATCTTGTCTTTCTCGTTCTTCAACTTAACCATGATCCCCCTTGGACATTGTGTAACATTGTACCAGAAAAAAATCTTGGTTCCCTTCAGCTTCCTGGCTCGTTGCAGAATAGTTATCTTGTCTTTCTCGTTCTTCAACTTAACCATGATCCCCCTTGGACATTGTGTAACATTGTACCAGAAAAAAATGTAGCAATGTACTTGTAGGTAATGTAACATTGTGGAAGTGATGGAACATAAACTCTTTCAAATGTAATAACTCAGGGCATTTTTATTGGCATATACAGCAACTACCAACCCTATATAAATTAACACCCCCTCCCCCGAACCCTGTTATCCCTTGTTGATTAAAAAATGATGTAGGCTGAATTTGTCAAGATACCATTAAAGAAATAACTATGACAAACTTTTATTTGGGCCTGCCAACACTCATGATAGCTGTTTTTTTTTTCATTGGTTTCCTATTGTTAACCTTGTGCAAGGAATTTGGGAGTTTTATTTTACAGGCAAATTTAAATTTGATAGACAAATTAATTCAATCATGAAATCTAGCTTTTTTCAGCTCTGAGTATTAGTCAAAGTTTAACTTTTTCTGATTTGGTAAAATTCATATGTTCATCTCATCATGACTTGATTACTGTACACAGGAATTAGCCAGTCCTTGCTGTCCTACTTGTAGCTCATTCAAAATGCTGCTGCTAGGCTTCTAACAATAAATATGACATTTCTCACATACTTGTATTTTTTAAGATGGTTGTTAAATATTTGGTTCTTATATTTATGATTTATGATGTGTACTTGTTTTGTTTTTGTTGTTTTTTATTGACTGATGCACAGCACTTTGATAAACTCCTGTTGTTTTACATGTGCTTATCAATACATTTGACTTGAGTTGATTTATTTTGACATGCTATTCAACACCCACTTACAATATATTATAATTTGCTATCTGCAAATCATAATGGGGTAAATCAGGCTGTATTGTAGTCTCACAGTAATTGAGAGCAACAAACACAGCAAGGATACCCATGGTAGGATGCAGTGAGTTCTGTAACAAACAAATTTAATGACAGCCTAGTGCAAAGAAAATCTTTAAGATCCTATGTGTATAATAAGAAGCTTCTATTATTGATGACCCCTACTTGTAGCATCACGCAGTCTGCACCAATTCCACTGAGACTGTTAGTTTTATACAGAGAAAAGCATAAGATTCCCATAAAAATTATACTCATAGGGGTTTTAATATAAGTACTAAAAGTATTATTTTAAAAAGAAGCTTTTGCATTCAGGTGTTTGTCACTGAGTACAGCATGATGATAAATGCACTAGCAACCACTGTTGTGGAAGCTAATAAGGATCCAGATAAATAAGCAAAATTAAACAAACTTTTGTGTATAAAGCAAATGATAATTGTGTATTTGTTGTGTAGTGAAAGCTCAGATCAGTCTGTTCAAAGGGTATGGATTAATTGCATCATCATATTTCACCACTAGATGGTGATAGGAGGCAACAGAAGCTGCAACCACAGGCCTTTACTTTTAGCTCATCAACACCGGCCTTAAGAATTCAGTCAAGTCTTTGGCCTCTTAAAAGTGTCTACACAGTGAAGGCAGTGACGGAACAACAACATCCTACGTATGCTTTGCTGTGTATTGTTTCACCCATTGACAGGTGCCATTGTAACCGAAGGGGGGGGGGGGGGGGTGCCTGCCAGTGGTTTTATTGTTGTGGATGAATGCAAACATTTATTACAAAGTCCAGCCCTTTATCTTGCTGATTGCCTAGAGACAGACAGGAGACAGGATGTTGTGAAATTAAAATGAACAACTTAAAGTAAAGTATTGCTAGTTCAGTTACACATACAGAGATGTAACTGAACCTATGACACCCTCAAGTGTGGAGGCACCTAGATTGATGTACAAACTAGTGGGTAATGACCCTGCAACTATTAGTGGTGGGAGGCTGGAGGTGCAGAGAGCAACAGAGTGAAAGAAGTCTGCAATGGAAACTACATTTAAATCAGAAGGGCACTGGCATCACTGAAGTTAGTAACCCACGTCATCCTCATGAGCTCTCACTGGGGCACCATTCAACCTGAGGTAGGGGCGAGATTATATATTCAGAGTCAAGAGCTTTCAGGTTTGTTTTACCAAGGATTTCCATTGTTGGCATCATTCATGCAGAAACATAGGAGATGTTTTGTTTAAATGAGTAAGCAGTTTTGTTTGTTTGTTTTGTTTTATAGTGAGTAAGCAGTTAATTAGGTACATCTTCAATTGTATGATCATTCTGGAATCTGGAGGATGTGTGTGCTGCTATATTTCACATAGCACGATGCTAATTTCTCCCTCAACAGTTGATGAAATTTAATAGCGTTCTTTTCAGACTTAATTGCCCTCCTCATGTGATCGTGACCCATCAAAGATACCATTACTTCAGTTATTGTTTGTTCTATTTGTGACACACAAAGCTGTCTTAATGCCAAACCAGTATTACATATTTGGATGTGGATTGTCATCATAGAGTTTAAATTACTAAATAACACGTACCCACGTCCTTCTTCTTGTTCACCATCTAAAACAAGAATATGCCTTAAAATAATACTAATACAATTTTTAACCCTGAACACTACACAAATTTGAGGGCTTGAGACTTGCTTGACTAACAATTTATAAAGACTTTACTTTGACGTGGCATTCATGACTTGACATTTGACTTAAACCAAAGACAGATGACTCAAAATTGCTTCACTTTCTCTGTTAAATATTTGTGTTTTTCTAGATATTGATAAGTTTAGTGTTTGAAACACAGTTGGGTGATTTCTAGTACAATGGATGCCCTCATATCTACATAATGCATGATGTTATCCTGGTGACAGGTAAAGAAAGAAAGAAGAACAAATTATTTCCCCATCTTTTAAACTGCTTTCTGAATAGAATCTTCCCCTTCTGAGACAATGATGTGAAAGTGGAACAAACCGAGTCATACTAAGTATCTCGTATACACACAGGGAGACACATACAGGATATGCAATTACACTCCACTGACTGCTAAATAAACAACCAGATGCAAATAAGCAAAATCACAGCAGGAGGCTGAACAGGAAAAACACATTAAACTAAGAAAAAGAATAAAAGGAAAAGGATAAAGTGGGAGAGGAACGGGCAGCACATGAAGGGTGATCCATTTAAGAGAATCATGCTGGGCTGATAAGCACTTGGTCCAAGAAATGAAAGGTATAGGCACCACACCAGCATCAGCACTGTGCTTGTATGATTCAACTGTACTTTGGAGACTTAAGATTACAGTTTAGATTAGATTGAAAGGTATTTAATTCTATGCTCTCTTATCCACAACCTTCATAATTTGCAGGCCAGAGGCATCCATGCAAAAAATTGGGCATACTGAGTTTGCCTGACACTGCATCAGAACCAACTCATCCAGTGCACAGCTAAATATTTATTTTAAGATGTACTGTTGCAACAACAGCAATGTAATATCATGCACATCAAACCTGGATGCAGCCAAGTAGTGGAACAACATGATTGATTAACACCACCACAGGGACATCCTGTAGATTTTGTACACACCAAGTCCCTCCATTTAAAAATGTAACTGTCATTTCACAACATAAAATATGATGCAGCTTCCTCAATCTAGGTGTCGTTTCTTGAAGTTATAACGGGTGGGTAAGTTTTCATCCTGATCCGGATATGAGGCGGGGGTGCATTAGTTTCCTGAGTTGCTGTTTGGGGAATGACAAAACCCCTAAAGAATGTGGACGAGAGCTTTTATGCAAAGATAACGTTTTTTCCCCGACTTCCTTCTGTTGTGCCCAGTGGCACCTGCAGAAAATATTTAGTTGGGAGGGCCAGATGGGGTGGTACACTAAAAAACATAGATACAGCATAGAGGAATTTCAGGCTACACAACTTAATAGAACAACATAGATATTATATTATACTGTAAAATAAAAATAAATATTATTTTATGTTTTGGCTGCTTTCATGTGAAGATTGGCAGGCACTCTAGCACTATGTGTGTGTGTGTGTCTGTGTGTGTGTCATCGGGGGTAGGATTTGTTGTGGTAATAACAAAAGCCTTGTAGAACATCTGTGCCTTTCAGAGATTAGTCTACATTATTATGTTACAGTGTTGGCATGCCACAAACGAGGTGATTATCAAGGGTCTTTTATTGTAGTCCTGAAGGTCTGCTGTTGTTTGGGGGGATGAGGAGGTGGGAGAATGATAGAGCATTAACAAAAGTTAAAAAAAAGATAAAATGTCACACTTCTCAGAGGCAGATGGGACCTTATGTAAAAAGAAAAAAGCAACCATAAAATAATAAAAAAAACAATGACAAAAATGTAATGCACCAACTAATTTAATGATTACCCAATATTTTATATTGAGTGGTCCAAACTGCAACTATCTGACATGAAGCACTGCCAGTAAGATGCTTGATTAACAATGACAGGTACTGCCAAGGCTTTTCAATCATATTAAAACAGAATGCTTTTCTTTAGATGTAAACGAAGGGGTTTGTTGTTTACATTAACATTTTCAGACATTGTTCCAACTAGCTGAGCTAAAACCAGTCTGTAAGGAATAGTACCAGCAAAACAGAGACAATGGTCTGATATCTTGCTGGTTTTAAGAGACATGTAAATGTGTTTCTTTCTTCATTTAAAGTCCAGTGCACTGTCAGCAGTTTGTGGTGGGTGGGTATTTCCCTTTCATTCTCACTCTGACTCTCACACTGACCTACATTCACTTCCTGGAGACTTACTCCAGCTTTAATCATAAGCACTACTTGCTTAAACTTTACCCTAACCCTTAACTTAACCTTAACCTAAACATAACCTTAAATTAAGCCACAGTTTAAAATTCAATGATTTACATGGTGGGGACCAGTAAGGCCAAGTTAACACAGTGTGTGTAAACACACACACACAAGAAGATGGCTTACTGTAATTGTTGTTGGTTTATAGTAATGGTTTAAAATTTTGAAAATGGACACAGTGCTGATTTGACAGATCACATCTTAATGGCTCACATCTCCTGTGCAGCACTCTCAATTGGCTTGTAAAGGAATGTACACCACCTAGTGGTATCTGCATCTCAGAACTTCATCCCACTATACTGTCATTTCTCTCTGTTAAAAGAAGGATCAAATGCATTTAAATTGCTTTTGTTCCCTTTACTGTAAACTTAAATTATAGGCTCTGTTTGAACTGAATTATGGCTTACAAACTAAGTCTATGAACCTAACTCCCGATGACGTGTTAAACACCATTTTGTAATGGCAAACTGCTGCACAACTAGGTCAGTCACAGTATACTTCTAATCCTCTATGCTGCTTGAAAAAATGTTTTTCTGTTCCTGTTCTAAATCTCCTATACACCAAGTGTTGATCAAGTAGCTTACCTTTCCTTGTAATCACAACATAACATGATATAAGCACCACTAAAGTTGAGTACAGTCAATAGCAGAACGGTTTTCCATTCAGAGCCCGTTGCCCTTCATCATGTTCTCCAGTTACTGTTGATGATGATCACAGCAAATGTCATTCAACCTTTCATCTCTCCTCGGCATCAATTCCAGAGAAAGTGAAGTCTCAGCCTGGTGTGTCTTTGGCAGCAGCTCATCTGTCTTACTTAATTTGCTGCTAGAGCTGTCCATGTTGCGATCATTTGTCTCCTCTTTTTTAACCAAGCCTTCAAGGTCTGGAGAGGAAAAGAAGAAGATATTATCAGAGGTTAATACACCTCCAGAAACTCTTTACAGATGGGATGTTAAATTGCCATGACTGAAAAGTATATCAGCAGATCTAATTTTTAACTTGGGGCTTATGGAGCTGGACCAGCAAACAAGATTTTTTGTCATTACTCACAATCGAGCACAGTCTGGTTGATGCGAGTATAGCCTCGGCAAGTGTTATTGCTCAGGTTAATGTAAACATAGAACTTCAGTTCCTGGGGGTACTGGGAGTGGGACAAGTTATAGACCAAGGGGATCAGTCGATTGGACATAGGGCCTTCTGCTAGAGTCTGGTGCATCATATACGTGCACAAATCTTCCTGCAGGAAGTTAGGAGTGATAAGCAGAGCTTGTAGGTGGCTGTCCTGCACAGCCTGGCAGAACTCTGTGAAGATTGCACCTCCTGGGCCGACATCCCTCTGCCATAAAAAACACCTAAGACTGCGAGGTGAAGCCTCCAGGAAAGACACCAGGCAATAAGCCACTTCAGTGTCAGCATGACTGTGGCACACAAGCAAGTCATATTTTCGATTATATCTCTGCGGCGAGCTCAGAGCAGAATGTGGCTGTGGTGGTTTAGAAGGAGCTGTCTCTGGTAATGACGAGGATGAAGACGAAGAAGAAAATGATGATGTAAATGAAGATGATGTTGACACATTTGTCACTTTAGCTTCTTGTTCATGTTGTGTTGATAGAGATACACGTGGTTTCAAGAGTTTTTGGAACAAGCCTGAAACGAGACACACAAACTATTCATATTTCTAATTTGATTACACATTCTGATATCCATGAATTCTTGTTAACAATTTATATCTATTGCACATCGGTGTCATGATTTTCTGAGCTTCCTCATATCTCAAGAGATGAGAAGTGACTATAAAGTACAAATACGTTTTGAAACATATAAACAAACTGGAACTTACCATGCATTTTGATTGCATCATCATGTCTGTTCAGCTCCTTTCCAAAATCCGTCTGAGAAATACATGTACTTTTCAGTGAAAAATCATTCTGCTCTATATGCTCTGTAATGGTTGAACAGCAGTTTCATCAGTGTGACATAATCCAGTGATGGCAAATGAAAGAACGACAAAGGAAAACTTTGTCAAGTGTCACTAACATTACCAAAGAAAAGAGGAAGTATCTGCTTGATGTGATGCCTCAACATATTCAGGCAAATTTCAAATGCAATGTGTCCCAGACTTATACATCACTGAGCAGGGACTTAACCCTTTGTCAACCACATATGTGTAGAAAAGACGTGCATATAATTAAAATTCAGCATAATGTACCCAAAACAATGATCTTTATTATGTGTTTTACAAACAATGTACATGTGACATATATTGTGGTATGCATCATATGCACAGCTGGAAGTTTTATACCTTTATAAATGTGTTTAAAATTAGATAAACTTTGTTGAATTCATCCAGAAAATTTGGAGCAGTGTTGGCAAAATGTTATATTTGTACTTACCAGTCTGGCCTGTCCTAGCGATTTATGCATTTGCACTTCCTCCCTTAAGTTACACCATCTAATCAGTAGCCACTTCTCACTTTGTTAATAATGCCAAAGCCCTCAGTGACAATGTGGCCCCTGTCCAGCCTGTTGTGTAATTTAATCTATGCATCACATTTTGGATTAATAATTTTGCATGTTAAATCTAAAACGTATATATAATATTTAAATCAGAAAAGATAAAGAAGTGGAGAAAAGATAGGTTGCCACTTAATTAATGTACCCTAGTGGAGTATAACAAAGCAGAAAATGAAAACATTAATGTCGAATTTGTTTTTTATGGGTTTCATGCGTAATTTTAAAGATATGTACTAATATTCTATAAGAATTAGAAGTTTTAAACATCCTTATTGGTCAAAACGATCATGATCAAACTGCGCAAGAGCCCGACGGAAGTGAGCGTCACTTCCTGGTTAGCATCTTACGTGTCTAAAAACAGTTTTGCATCGGTGCGGGGTTTTCCTCGTGGGTGGTTTATAATCTATTTAAGTATTATCCGGTAAGACTGAATTGATTGGATATGGTGCAATAAGCTCTTAAAGGTTTGCGTACCCATGTATTTATCCAATGTCTTTCGTCTTTGTTGTTATTTGTGTGTTTTTAATTCAGATACGTGGTGCCAAGATGCTAGATTTCTTCACCATCTTCAGTAAAGGGGGGATAGTGTTGTGGTGTTTTCAGGGAGCCGGCGTCACTGAATCCTTCACGGGGCCTGTCAACGCTTTGATCCGCTCCGTGATCCTTCAGGTAAGACCTAGTGACAGGTTCAACTCCCCTGACATCTGTGTTTATATAACCTAAATCACAGTATGACTCGGGGAGCTAATGCTAATGCTAACGCTAACAGTAAATCCTAGTTAATTGCGAAACGTCAATGTAACAAACAAGCGGGTTTTGTATTGTGAATAGACAGAAATCACCCAACCAACAGAGCTTTATTTAGCTGAATTTCGATATAGTTTGTGCCACAGTGACGTGTTTGACTGTGTTAGAAACACACAAAGGTACAGTAGCTTTAGCAGCCACGACTTGTACAGCTGACGTTACCTCCTGTTCACATATCAACGATGTCTGTGATGTTACAGGAGCGAAGTGGTAACAGTTCGTTCACTCATGAGGCCCTGAATCTTAAATATAAGCTCGACAATGAGTTCGAGTTGATCTTTGTGGTAAGTATCTCAAATGCAGAATAAACTGATGTGTGGACAGCACATCTGTTACCAATATGCACAGTGTTGTCTTTTTAAACACTTTGTTTATCATTTCTCTTCCTTTTGTCCCCCTCTCTGGTCAGGTGGGTTTTCAAAAGATCTTGACGCTTACGTACGTCGACAAGTTCATAGATGATGTCCAGCTTCTTTTTAGGGATCGTTATAAGAATGAGCTTGAGCAAAAGGGAGCTTTGCAGCTTCTCAGCAACAACTTTGACTTCGGGGATGATTTTCAGATGCTTCTTAGGTACAGTTTCACTCATGGCTGAACTTTGTTGTCATAACAAAGAACATGTGTCATCCTGTTTTTATATATATATATATATATATATATGACTAACAAAGCTGTGAAAAAGCAAAAAGGCTTCAGTAACCAAAACCTCTCTCCTCTTGTTCATGCTGATATATACAAAATGTTAACCACAAGAGAGGCGGAGAAGAGCAGCAAAGCTCGGAGCCCTGCCCTCATGCGGTCCTTTAAGGAATCTGAAAAATCACAAAAGACTGTGAAGTCAATGATTGAGACGAAGGGTGGGGACAAAAGCAAGGAACAGGGTGGCAA
Organism: Monopterus albus; assembly: GCF_001952655.1. Taxonomy (NCBI): domain Eukaryota; kingdom Metazoa; phylum Chordata; class Actinopteri; order Synbranchiformes; family Synbranchidae; genus Monopterus; species Monopterus albus. Next base: position 3,253,311 of record NW_018127926.1, read on the forward strand.
GAAGAATAAAAATGCCAAAAAGGAGGGTATGTAATGACAAAAGTGGTTGTTCTAAAATATTGTAATTTAAATCTCAAACCTAACTTAATTTAATATTTCAATGTTTTCCAGCTCCTGCAGCTGAGCTGCCCAAAGGTGATCAAGGCAGGGCCTCGGCCTCTGGGCAGAAGATGGTTGAGAATGGTAACCAGGGCTTGACTCCTGAGGAGGTCATGCAGAAGAAAAGGGAGGAATTCTTCCGCAAGCGCATGGTGGGACCTACTGAAAAACCTAGGTACGAGAATAAAACTTCATAAATGTCAAACAAGATATAATTAAAATAAATGCCATAATTACAGCAGTGTCTCCTCTATTACAGTATAACAAGACCCTATAGAGACCCCCCTCCATGCCTACATGGCAGGAAAATTTTAATTTTTTAAAAATATACTACTGTCCAATATATGCTCATTTGGAAATAATTATTTGCAATCGGGAGTCTCTGGCAGGTGCCTCTCTCCATGTTTAACCCAGGAATACATGAAAGGCATTAATGAGTGTGACCACAGAATACCGCTTTTAATGGATTTCATGCATACACTGAGGTTTATGGAAACAAAGGATTACCTTCACTGATTCTTCAGCCAGGCTTCTCTAATTTACAGTAAATTTGTGATATTTAATATTCTCGTGGAACCGCAGTGTCACTCTATTTGTCTCTTGTATGCACGTTCAGTACGTTACACCATGTTACAATGTGTCGGTAATCAGTGCCATTATAATAGTTTAACATAACATAATTAATCACGAAGTAATCATGACAGAGCAAACCTTTGTTGTAATGAAGGTTGAGTAAACACAAGATGATTCCCAGTAATGCAGCTAATGTTATTTGGCTGCTATTAATGCTAACATGAGCATGGCACCACCTAAGAATGGGAAACCAGGGGATACTCATCTAAAAATATGAATGTTTTTCTCCAAAACCCCAGAGACAAATGAAGGTGAGGAAGAGAGGAGAGGTAGAGAAGTGGTAGAAGAAGGGAGAAAGGTGAGAAGGGCACAAAGGGGGTGATGGGGTGGTGGCAAGGGCTCCGGTGTTAGCATAAGCATCAGTGATGCAGGTATATAGGTTATGTATGGGGCAAACACAAGCAGCAGGTGAACCAGCGGATAGAAGCAAATATACATCATGTGGTTGGGACCCAGAGGGGTTAGCATCTCCAAGTCTGAGGCCATGGTGCTCTGTCAGAAAGTGGTGGATTGCTGCCTTTGGGTTGGGAGTGATTTGCTTCCCCAAGTAAAGGAGTTTAGGTATCTCAGGGTCATGTTCACAAGTTTTTTTTTTTTTTTTATAAGCAACAATTATGAAAATAGCACAGCTTACATTGTCCTTCTTAACTGATAGGATTGTATGAATGTTCTGTCACATATACTGTCAGCATAAAGAGGTGCTTAGAAGAGGAACATCCCAGAGGACTTTTGTTGAGACCCCCTGTGAGAAATACAAAAGAGATGCCCATATGGGGTAAAGTTTAGATAGAACCTTGTCTTACATTGCATGAGAAATAAACAACCAAAAATGTTAGTGTGTGCACACAAAACCTTTGTCATCCTCTTGCCACCATGCCTAGGGGGAACACTGTTACGGATTTATTTTGCATTAGCTGGCTCACCAGCAGTAAGTAGCCATTAGGTTTTGTAAGTTTGTGAGAAAGCATGTCTGATTGCTTATTGCTGAGTTTGTGTTCTTACTTGTAGTAAGTCTCCAAAGCCTCAGAAACCAAGGGAGAAACAAATGCGTGTTTGGGAGATGGGTGGTAGCAGCACTAAGGACCTGGACTACAGTGGAAGGAATGGAGACGGTTCCCCCAATTATGGCGAACAGAACCAGGAAGCACAAACTGATCCAGTATGTAACCCCGCACTCCCACCACTCCTAATAAGTTCCTAGTTATGGTGACATTATGTAGTAATCACACTCATGTTAAAATTAAGAGTGTGTTGATAAGTCCTCTTTGTTCTGGATGTGCTCAGGGGATGCAGTTAAGCTCTATGGAGGGAGACCTACTGCCTGTGGACTGCGAGTCCAGTGAGGAAGGAGAGAATGAGGAGGAAGTCGAGACTGTGTCCAGCAGTGAAACAAGCAAGACAAGGTAAGAAAATGTTTTTTTAATTTTGATAACTCTTTGTATGTATCATTGTACATTGTACATTTGTCTCAAATGTGAATAAGTGCCCAGCTTTGATTTGTTCTTCTTAGCTCCAAAAAAGGTGGCAGTTTTGGGGGTATGTTGGGGATGCTGAAAGGCCTGGTGGGCTCCAAGAGCCTGACCCGGGAGGACATGGAGCCTGTGTTGGAGAAGATGAGGGACCATCTGATCGGTATGATGTCACACCTTTTTCTCTCTCACCATCTTTATTCTGCAAGATGCGAGGGTGCATTGTCTGCTATTCATTCTTCTTCATCGTCATCATCATCATCATCTTACAGCCAAGAATGTAGCAGCCGACATTGCCTCCCAGCTCTGTGACTCTGTAGCCAAAAAACTGGAGGGCAAAGTCATGGGCACATTCACCAGTAAGTAAACCTTTCACTTTCATGTAATGTAATCACAGTAGAGCAGTGTTTCCCAACCTTTTTGAGCCACGGCACATATTTTACATTAGAAAAATCACACGGTACACCACCAAACAAAAATGTCACAAAAAGTATATTTATTGAAATATAATGAAAATCTAGTCTTAGTTTACTCAATTTACTTACTCAGTGTGAAACCTGGGCCTGTTTAGTTGAACAAAAAGCTGATATTCTTGCAGGAATTGAAGACACACACGAAGATGTTCCTCAACAGCTCTGAGTCTCTCTTTTTTGTCTTTATAGCAGTCATGCTCAAAAAGCCCACCTCGCATAGATAGGTTGTGGAGAAAGGGAGCAGAACTGAAATAGCTTTGTTTGCCAGAATGGGGAACTGCTTGGCAGGTTGGCAGGAGTCAGCCAATAACTGTCCAAAGGTAGATCAGCAAAGCTCCAGTTTTAGACCATGATTTTGTCTCAGTTCAGTAATTTCTTCCTGCTCCTGCAAAGTCATGTCCTTTCCAACTGCAGTTGAGCTGTATGGGTTCCTAACCCAGTTAAAACAATGATCTGTAAGAACTATAATACTCCTGTAGAATAAAAATGAGTCAAAACAAAGAGAGAGTGAGATTACGAAATATAAAATCAGGAAGGCCTGTAGGCCCTGTATAGCATCGCTGCTAAATATTAGATGCCAAAAGCCAGTCTGAATAAATGCGCCTTTAATTTAGACTTAAAAACCGTTAGAGATCTATAACTCTATATAACTCCGTTATAGATCAAACCTCAGGGGGCAGGGCATTCCAGAGCTTGGATGACAAAACATGACAATTTCTGCTCAAGATTTTGCAGATTTTTACCTATTGTCTCACACAGTGCAGCACTGTTGACACCCTGCCATTGCTGGGTTTGTGGGAACATGTTCAAGTTGGCACTTTTCACATGTTGTTTCTAGAGCTGCACCTTTGAACAAAATCCCTTTATTTTATCTGTACGTCTGAGCAGGTTTTCATTTCGGCCTTGCATTCGTGTGTTCAGGTCATTCAGATGTTGAAATATATATGCCAGTCTTGCACACCACTCGTCATTTGAGAGCAACTTAGTGTCATCATACTTCTCACTGCCCTCTAGTGGAAGAGCAGGTAATTGTTCTGCCTGTCACTACACGCTGCTCCTTAGAGTACCAATCAGGTGAAACTGGATAATCTTCCACGGCACACCTGATAATTTCTCACAGCACACTTATGTGCCGCAGCACATTGGTTGGGAAACACTGCAGTAGACTATAGATCCTCACCCACTTTTTATTTGGAGTAAGGATTACTTACGCAATGTTCACCTTCTCTTCTTTCACCTGTGAGAATCCAGTCTACACTGGAAAAGTGATGTGATTACAGTAATGCACATAATCACAATGATAGAAAGATATCTTCCCGTCAGTTTCATATACATAGAATGTGATTTAAAATAGGTAGAATTATTAGTAAACACAGAAATATCCTACACATATTAAAGGTAAAGGGGAATGTTTCAGCACCACGTGCTCACATTACGACATATGTTTCAGTGAATTGGGCTCTCATTGTCTTCAGCCTTTCTGTGTACAAAAACTTTTCTCATGTGCATTTGTAGCTGTGGCTTCAACCCTAAAGCAGGCCCTGCAGGACTCGCTGGTGCAGATCTTGCAGCCAAAGCGAAGAGTGGATATTCTGAGAGATGTAATGGAGGCGCAGAGCCAGAGAAGGCCATTTGTTATCACATTTTGTGGTGTCAATGGGGTTGGAAAGTCCACCAATCTGGCCAAGGTGAGTTGTTCATGAACATAATGACACCTACCCTAAATCCACCTTTTTGCAGTATGTTTCTCTGTTGTTTCTGTGACTTTTTTTTTCTTCCCCTGACTGTTTGGCCTCTTGTTGTGAGTTTGTGGTCAGGTAGCAGCGTTAGTAGAACATGGGATCCGGGTTAGTTTGTGGGCTGGAGCAAAGTGTCCTGCAAGCTACATTTTAATTCTTATATTTTAAACCATTTTTTAACATTACATTTACACATTTTTGTCGGTGAAAAATGAGTTATCAAACTATACCTTTACTACTGTGCCATATCAAAATTTCTTCCATGAAAAGAAGGCCTGTTCTTATATTTGTAAAGATAAACAATATTTATTGATTATCCTGCTCCAGCTGGTAGATATCTTGTTTCAGAATGTAACCATTTAAATGTCAAGTGTTTGTGTGAACCAGAACTCTCTGTTTCGGTTCAGATCTCCTTCTGGCTGATAGAGAATGGTTTCACAGTGCTGATCGCAGCCTGTGACACATTTCGTGCCGGGGCAGTGGAGCAGCTCCGCACTCATCAGCGTCGCCTGAACTCTCTGCATCCTCCAGAACAGCATGGGGGGCGGCCAGTAGTCCAGCTCTATGAGAAGGGCTACGGGAAAGATGCAGCTGGAATTGCCATGGAGGCCATTGCCTATGGTAAAACACTAACTTTCTAGTTACTTTATTAAATGATATAATTTGTAGTGAACATGAATAGGAAGTTGATTCACCCGGAGAATGTGGTTTCTTCAGTGTACCATAGCTCAGTTGAAAAGAGAGGAAGGAATGGATATAGAGGATTGAAAGTTGGAATTTAACCCATGAAGCAAGCTTCTGTTCTGATAATGTTGCAGCATGTCACTAAGCCCTTTTCTTTCACCCCACCAGCCCGCAACCAGGCCTTTGATGTGGTGCTAGTGGACACTGCTGGGCGTATGCAGGACAACGCCCCCCTAATGACAGCCCTGGCCAAACTTATTGCAGTCAACATGCCTGACTTGGTGCTGTTTGTTGGGGAAGCTCTGGTGGGCAACGAGGCAGTTGACCAGCTGGTAAGACACCTGACAAATTCAGACTTTTTGTTCAGATATGTCACATGCTTACAGAAAAATGTAACTGACACTGAGAAAGTGAGTTTCAGTAAAAGCTCTTGTTTTCTTGACAGCTTAAAATGAAACATTTACATCTAATTATGTGATAGGCTACAAGAATTTACTACTGACTGAAGCAGAGATTTCAGGTTTTGAATCATCTTCAGCTTCAAGAGTATAGAGACCTGGAAAGCAGCACATGCATTACCTTCAGTCTGTAGGTTATGTTGGGACTTGCACAGTCATAGAGTTCACTTGTGACAATTATCTTGCTGAACAAAATGTGCAAGTGCTATAAATGGAAAAATCCCATTGACTTTTTGTTGAAGGAACCATGGTGATGCCAACTTCCAGGTTGGCCTACAAAAAAAAAAACACACCATCCCTAGGGCACTCAGTACAGTAATAAATAAGACAAATCCTAAAGTGGATCCCTGCAATTCTTATATTCTCCAGCAGAGGTCAGTGTTATTTCAGCGATCTTCTCTCTGTCTCCAGTCTCCACCTCTACACTCTGTAAACAGAGGTGGAAAGCTGGTGTTATAAATATTAACTCGTCCTAGTCAGTTTTTCCCAGAATGTTTCACTTGGTTGTGTTCTCAGGTGAAGTTCAATCAGGCTCTGGCAGACCACTCCATGTCTGACAAGCCTCGCCTCATCGATGGAATTGTTCTCACTAAGTTTGACACAATCGATGACAAGGTATTTGAGTGTTTTTCTGTGCATTCCTGTCTGGTTTTATTCACGTGATACGTCCTCTTAAGAATCTTTTTGAAGCAGTTAATGATTTCTCCATAGCTGTTTCCCTGACATAGGAATAGCTGCCGTAAAGCTGATAGCACTCATGAGTCATCCTCCCTTCTCCACAGGTTGGAGCTGCCATCTCCATGACCTACATCACAGGCCAGCCTATTGTGTTTGTGGGCACAGGGCAGACCTACAACGACCTGCGCAGCCTCAACGCCCGTACTGTGGTCAGTGCCCTGATGAAGGCTTAGGTGGCTGCATGTTCCGCTGCTGATTCATTGTCGCAAACTAAGCCAACACTATCTTTACCATGCTGCGGTGAGATGTTGCCTGTTCTTGTCCTCCTGTCCTGCCCTTTCTACTTTACATTAAATGAAGAACTATTGTCATGAACAGGACTTTAATCTCCCACGAAAGGACAAGTGTGCACTTTGGAAGACAACATTTTGCAAAGAAGCCAGAGGAGCCTACCCTTGCATCATTTCTTAACTTTAGAGACAAAAGTAGCTCAAATCGGCTTACGTTTTGAAACAGTAAAGTTACATCCAAATGACATTCTAGCTGACTAAATGGACCTAGGCTGTAAATGTCATCCATTTACTAGTTTACACAGTAAAGGCTGGCATCTTGTCGGCTGGTTTTCCCCTCTTCATGCAAATGAGGTTAGGTTGTGAAGTGTTGCTGGATGTGACATTTCAGCTGCTGCCTGTGCCTGAGGAAAGCTTAGCGACCATAGTGCCTATCTGTCTCCTGACTTCTTAGTTAACCCTTTTCCTACATGGGTGGTTATCCAGCAAGATACAGATACTAGTCCATTGAGTCTGAATCAGTTTACAGTTGGCCATAGAGTGGGCGTGAATGTCAGCACTTGTTTAAGTTAGCAGGTGTTCTGGGAAAATACACCATGGAGTAGGTAAAGACCAGGATCAATCAATAGCAATCCTCTGTAACATGAAATAGCACATCATCAACTGTGGTGCTTTAGTTTCAGATGGATTGGTTTCTGAAAGTCAATTCCCAGAGCTCCTCAGCTACCTAATTCAAATTCAATTCAAAATGGAGACTTTAATCCCTCCCTTTGTAGTTGGTGATAAGTGCAGAATATTTTGCAAGTTTATTTTTAGTCTTTACAGCTGTGGTTGTCCACAGATTTCAGATTACACTTAAGGTGTAGTCAGTTGAAGTTCTATGGGCCTTACTTAGGTTTTCCCCCTCTGATTTACTCTTAGTTCATAAGAGGAAATACGAGTCTTAAATATCTCTACCCCCCCCCCCCTTATTCGTGATACGAGAATAGGAGATTGAGAATTATAAAGAAAATTTGAGCTAATTTATGAGAATGTAAACATTTCTAAATAAAGCTGCTATATGCCATGACAGCCTATAAAGTGGAACTTTTTCTGTCATATGTTGCAGAGGAACAAGGATACACCCCATACAGACTGCTCTCGTGAAAACATGACAGTACAAATGAGATACCAAATACTTTACTTTAAAAATAGAACTTATAAATATTAAGTCAGAAAACACATACAAGTATTAAAAATACAAAAAAAGCTTTAAAAAGAACAATTTTTTAGTTTCAACACAAGTGGCAAAGTGATTGCTACTGGCATGGCTGCTAAGAAAACACACTCTTCTGAACTTGTATTTGAAGAGTCATAATATTGTTTTCGCTAAATCAGATAGATCCTTGACAAAGAAGTATTTCTATTATTCTCCATCCAGTAGTGTGCAAATCAAATTTTCCTGGTTTCATCGCTGAGCATAGAATCCTTACATGTCAAGAAAATGTTTACGTTTTTCTGGTTACAAGCATGTGATGTACGTTAGCTTGCTCCTAGAACTTCTCTTTACAGGGCAAGTTGGTCAAGGTGATACAGTTTATTTAACTACATTCTTGTTAATTCATGCCCAGATTCAAGCAGTACAGTCGACTGCTGTCAGTAGACTCAGATCTATCATTTTGCTCAAGTTCAAGTCATAACATAACATTTCCTCTGCAGGCTTCAACAATATTTAAAGAGAGTATGGGTATTGGCACTGATGTTACCTTAAATGTTTCCTTTTAGATTAAAAAAGTAAAAGGGACAAAATAGACAAATGCTAAACTACAATGGTTTTTAGGTCTCCCATGGCTTATAACGTTCCTGGATTTCTTAATCCATTGCCTGCAATTAGACTCGAAGCAGACTGATCTCTTGACAGGGCTGTGTTGGAAAATGATACGGATCCTGACCTGGGCCTGTCCGTTATGATAGTCTTGGGCAAAATGAGAATGACAGGACTTGAATGAAGAGTTGTAAAACAAAGAGCATCAACTAAAATGTTGCCACTGACCACTAGGCATACACAGCTGCAGTCATTTGTACCTTGGTGTAAAGGAATGCCCTTTGTTACAGAAACTCCAAAACTGACTGGGTTTTCTTTTAAATCTACCAGCATGTAGTAGTCACTGTCTGAATTCAAAGAGAAGCATTCAATCCTAACCTTGAAGGAGGCTTTTCTGTGTGTTACAGCCGGTCTGTTGTTCCTCCCCATTTTGTGAGGGTGACCCTGTAGGCAGAGAGAGAGAAAAAAATTGCATTATAAATTGGCAACGTTTTTCAGAAAGGACAGCTGTTGGCTAGATCTGCTGTGCTGCAATGTAAAAAGATCCAACACTGACAGAAAACCTTTATTTCTGTCCTAAATCTAATGTGCAATATGGCAGGTTAACTTGGTGTTGAGCCTCTAGGTTGCACTTAAAGAACCTAGTAAAGAATCAAGTATCAGATGTGTACATTCAGTTTCATCAGAGCAATGCTCAACAGGTTCTCTATCCAACCTGATACCCTAGAACCACTACTAGTAGTTGAAGTACTCTACTATTAAATAAAAGTCTTTGTCTTGATTGGGGAATGCATCAGAACCTGTAGTTTTGACTGCAGAAGCAACCAAACACTGACTACTCCGGTGTCAATGTCAAACCTTTAAAAGGGCGCTCCAGTGATTTAGTACTGCACATCCATTAGGTCAGTGGACTCGCACAAAACCAGTTTGGTCAAAATCAAAGTAGTAGAATCTGAAATATCCCGACTTGTAGTACCTACCAGTAATATTGAGCAAGCTTCAAAGAACAAGATCCTACATTTCCCATAATGCAACTCAGCATTATTCATAAGAGCCCGATGACATCAATAGAGTTTCAAACCGAAATGCTCCCACATGGAAGTATACAGCTTGTTCAGTACTGGATCTTGTGTAAAACCGGTGGAGTGCCCCATTAAAATAGACTGAACTTAGTAAAAACAAAGATTTTCACAAGTAGCTAAGGCAAAATGATGTGTTGAAAGACTTCATCTAAACTGATGTGCATAACTACTACAAACAAGCAAACAAATGAAAAGTAACCGGCCTTCATCCACCTTACCCCAGCTGTTGGCAGACACATCGCGGTTGCAGATCTCATTGGCCAGCCTCTCAAAGTATTCTGGCAGGTCGGCATACTCGTCTCCATAGGAGATGACTTTGATGCCCTTGTCCAGCATGTTGTCACGCAGCTTCTTAAACTCACCCACGTCCTCCCGCCGCACAAGCATGAAGTGTTCCAGGTCCGATTTGTGTTTCACTGCCTCCAAGAACAGAGCTTGGAAGGTTGTGTCATCTACTGTGCGCCCACAGCCGAGGAACACGAATGATTTGGTCTCATACAGCTTCTGGATCTCACGCTGTTAAAACAGCAGTGTGTTATTACCCTTTACTAAATCTACCATTTCAGATTAACCAAACTGCAGGATCAGAGGCAATTTGGTACAGGCGGTCTTTCCCAAGAACTGGCCAATTTAAACATTAATATGGTACCCTCATGTTATTTACAAATTTATGAGGACACAATAGAAGAGCCAATTGAGAAGAATTTCAGCACTCACCATAACCTCAGTGTTCCTCAGTACATTCTGGTATCCAGCAGGGTGTAGTACAATACCACTGGGGTTGGTGTAAACACCGTGGATATGAAGTACACTTAACCTCCGTTTCTCCTGAGCCCACTCCAGCACCTACACACACACACAAGTGCACACACACTTAACAGTCCATTGCACTCAATCCTGTTCTGGCCGGGCAGGGAGTAAAAATCACTGAACAGGAGTGAAGGGATATTGACCCTGATGGAGACAAGGCATAAATACCAAGACTGAGAGGCAAGGCAACAGTCACTCAGAAAAGTAATTTCTGCAAATTTTTGTTCTATTTAACAAATAATAAAGTCACCTTTCAATTAACCAGCACATAATGTGAGTTGACAAACAGAGTTTGTGGTGAAACTGGTCAGAAGTGAACTAAACCCATATTGACTGGGAACACACCAGGTTTCTTTTCTGCCCAGTCCTAAACAAAAGCAAATATTGTTCAATCTATAAAATTTGACAGCATCTGAGTAATGGCTAGAACTTTAACCTCCCCCTATCTGTAAGAGACAAAAGGCTCTTTCAGGTCAAAGCATTATCTATTTTTCTCCAAAACTGGCCAACGAGGAACTTCACTGAAAGGTCAAAATGTTGTAAATGTAAATCTTAAGAGTGCAGCGGGTTCAACAAGATCTTATTCCAGCAGATTTACCTACAATTTTCCTGCTCCAGTGAACGGAAGGCCATGCTTAAAAGTGTGAAATGCAACCTGAATCAAAAATGTGTCAGGATTTTAAAACCCCAACAAGCTGATCCTGGCCTAACCTAAAATGGTTGCTTTAGTGACCTTTGCACTTATTTGAAAAAGCTGACTGGATGTATCGTGGCACAAAAGATCAAGCAATGCCACTGCATGATATGAGCACTGTTTACCTTCTTCTCATCCGTCAGGTCCAAAGACTCCAGCTTAGTGCCCTGGTGAGCTGCATAGATCTCCAACAGGTTGTCAAAGTTAGTAGTGAGGACCAGTGCACCACTCTCCATTAACTGCAGCACTGAGCGCAGTAGATGTTTCCCTGCATGCTCCATTTTGGACTCCAAATCATCAAACACTTCATACAGACAGTCCTTGAAGAATGTGGATCGCACATTTCCCGTTCTCTGTGAAGGAATAAATAAATAGAAAAGAAAAGCTAAGAATAATTATGTTTTGTGTTAAAAAAAACTGCACAATATTTTGCACATATAAGAAACTAACTGGTGTACTTTTCACACAAATGCTTTGTAAGTTTGAATTACCAAATTAACCGAATGTACAGAGTTAAGTTTAGCTGATATCACTGCAGACAATACATCAACAAATAAGAGAGTATTTGTGACAATAGGAATTTGCACAGTGCAAGAACTCGAGACCGAGGATATACCACTGTGTTTGCCCTCAAACTTAATAATCAATCAAGCTAAGCTTATTTTAACAGCACTGAACGCAGCGTGATAACAGCTGGAAAGAAAGTTGCAACAAACAACCAGCGGTACTGTGACCTACTAAACCAAGAGAAAGTAAAACTCGTAATAAAAAAAATTATCCTGGGATTTTAAATTGTCATATCTAAGTTATAAAGTACACACAGCTGGGAAGACGTTCACCACTGCTGCAATGTAAGACAGCTTTAATACCCAGACCTCTGCCTGTTCACAGTAGAAAAAAACATGCTCACTGCCAAATTTGAAGAAATCCCCTCAACTCATTCCTGAGATACTGACTTCACAAGAATGGGATGGACATACTATAAATACATACAACGCCAAAACATAATGCCTCTGGCCACGGCTGTCACTGGCATTAAGGCATAAAAATCTAGGATCATCACCAAAATGACTATCAGCAGATGATCTGTTTTTTTACACAAAACAACCAAACAAAACAAGTTTACATTTCTTGCATGACTGAGCAAACAAACTAGTGAGCAATCTTGTACTAAGCCTCGATTTTGCCAAAGGTGAGAAAGAATTTATGACAAACATTCTTTTTGAGCCTTTACTTCAGATTACCCTCATTACTTCACATTATGTGCCTACAGACCACTATAATCCATCCATTATCATTCAGATACACATTCCCACAAAAAGGGGGTTAAACTGTCACAGTCCCACTGTTATGGGAATTAACTGGGACAGGTCTCTTACACCCTAATACAGTATTTTGATATTAGGACATATTAGCATTTCTAGCACAGCTTTTGCTAGATCCTTGATCACAATCAATGATTAAGATCACAGCGAAATTATCCATTTTAGAGGAGCAATGAAAAGGTTTCAATAAGATTGTCACAAATAAATTAGTTCCTCTGCTTAAGAGGCATGTAGAATTTAGCTCTATGATTCGCACATGGAGAAATTCCTTCACTTCAGCCAAATGTACCTGAAACAGCCAGGTACATCAACTCAGGTCTAGTGTTAACATGTGTTTAACTGCAACAAAGGACATTATAAATGGTTTTGTTAATGAAACTTCTAAATGTTTGTCCTCTACTGCAACTTACTGTGTACTTGCTGTTTGGGTTGTGTTTCAACCCTGAATGGAAAACTGGGTTGGAGGGGGCTATTTCAGATTATTCTATGCTTGTTTTTTTTTTCCTCAGCATGCTAGATCCTGCTGTGCCTGTAGCCAACGGCAGTGAGCGGGTGTCTGCACAACTGTGGACTGAAATAAACACAACGGATAAAGCCATAAAAGTGCTGTCTGTTCCCTTTGTGACAACAGGCTGAGGGCTGAAACAAAGCATGTTTTATCAATGTCAAAGGTGCGATGAGACATGACTAACACAGGAGGCAAACGGTATTAAGGCTCCCATCTGCCAGCCCTGCTCCAGACGGGACCGGTCCCATAAGAGGAGAACAGAGTTAAAGGGAACTCCAGAAATGTTTGAATCAATTTCATGTGTCTTCCAATTATTTTGTAACAGTCTAACTGGTTTAGGGCTGCAGGGTTCTTTAGAAGGATGAGAATCACTGTATTCTCATTCAAAATGTATGATTTTCACTGAATTATTATGGAAAAATTAAGAAAAAAGTTGCCTCTGTCATCTTAAGTATGCGATTTTGTAATGTCTGTTACAAATTTTCTAGTGGTTTTGGTGTACTTCATTGGTCTATTAAATTTTCAGGGAAAAATCACAATAGATTTTATCTCCTTTTTAACATAAATATGTATACATTCTAAGAAAAAGATTGCACAGAGGTATTAACTGAATTGCTATTTAATATAATCAGCCATGTTGCCTTACTCCCACTAACATGAAAGCTTTCTGCAATTGTTATCTGTAAATATCATTATGAGCAAATGACAGGAACAAAATCAACACCAGATTGAACATTTGTATTATTTAAAAGTAGGTGCTGCTTCACTAAATACAATCTTAAATAAATTCTTACCAAATAAGTTCTTACCAAGATTATAAAATCAAAACAACAGTTGCCAGACCTCCCAAACTACCCTATTATCGTGGCTATACGCTGCCTTTTTTGGTGCATAGAAACCAGATTAATACAGGTTTGTTGTATATATTTATGTATTAAGCCTTGATTAAGGTGGGTAAGGGAGGGTTGAAAAAATAAAACTGTGCTTCAGCTACTCTGTCTTCATTAGGGTTTTTTTTTTTTTTTTTTTTTTTGTTTGTTTGCCAACAGCCATAAAACACCATTTTAAAGTGCCAAAAATCAGAGACAGAAAACAGTACATGCATTGCAGGTCTGACTGGTTCAACATCAGTTATTAACCATATTCATTTCCATGAACAAGCCTCACAAACAAGCCTCATGTCATTAACAATAGGTCTTTAAATGAGATAAGACTAAGATGTCTTATCTCAATGGAAGCTGAAACAAAATGCCCCCCGCTGAGGAAAGGACAGTGAGCCGGCAGTCTGTCTGCCATGTGTTTGTACATGTGTGAAAGGGAGGTGTACAAAATGAAAAGCAAAGAAAAAGGCTAAGGCAGTCTTACCGGGGAAAGTTTCTGGATGAGGTCATGGGCCACATGCACCAGATTTTTATCTTCCTCCATGTGCTTCTGGAAACGCCGACTCTCCTCCTCCTCTAATAGGTCAAAGTCATTAGCTGCATCGAGCAAAGCCTGGATGAGGCCTTTCCAGGAGCGGAGTGCAGGGACCTGGGGGGCCACTGCAGAGCTTACCCCTGTGCCAATTACCAGGACAAGCTCAGGGGCTCGCTTAGTCTTCAGGCTGGGTAGCAGTTTCCTTTGGGACAGGCAGAGAGTGAGTGATGGTGGCTGTAAAGGAGGTGCTTCCCAAATCCTTCTGACATTAAGGTTAGACAAACCATTTTGAAATACACACACATGCAGTGTGAAACTAAAACCTGCCAAAATTAAGAGCTCAAGAAAACAAAGAATTTAATCAAGCCGGCTGACAAAACTGATGAATGAGTTATGTGCTCTGTGCGCAGCTGGCTCCAAAGCAGCACCTGAGCTTACCTGGGCTTTTTTGCATTTGAGTCTGCATCCTGAGAATCAGCTGCAGGTCGCTTCTCAGTTTTCACTGCTACAGCAGAGGCCATTCAGCTCCTGGAACAGAAACATAAACAAATACATTCTACATCTGAAAACCCTAACACTGCACATTCAAAGAAAACTATTTTAGCAAAACAACAGGCAAAGAAATACCAGTGTTGGATACTGAAGTCTGTCACATGCATCTGCTGATTTACTGTCATTTGTGAAACCTCACTCTGAACAACCAAGCCACAATGGAATGAGGAAATTACAATTCACATTGACTATTTCATGACGAATTACATTTTGCCCTATCATTTAACACTGCCATCTGCAAACAGTAAATCATTTATAGATCTCTTCCTGGCAAAATACATGCTTGATAAAAGCTCTTTCAAAATACAGCCTACAGTTAAGTCCATTATTCCAGAAAATTGCAAGACCAAGTCTGCTAGTTTAAGGTAAACAGTTGGACTTTTCCTATTTACCGAAAAACATAATAATTCAGTCATAAAGTTAACGTAGACGGCAATGTTGAGGTTAACTTTACTTACCTCTATAAAAAGTTGGATAAGTCAATGTTTAAGTCTGTCAAATCCTTTTGACTGGAAGTCAGCGAAAGTCGATTCTATATTAACGTGAGCCACGTTAACCTGAAAATCAACTTGATTTCTGAGCTTTTAGCTTTTTTTAAAGTGTTATCTAAAGCTGATGATACGTCAGAGTCGCGACAGTTAACTGGAAATGTATCAGCAAAACATAATGGACAAATTAAATTCTGCTAACGTTAGTTAGTTTCTTGCTTCAAGCTAAATTAGTGTGGCGATGTTTTTTAAAAGCCCTTAGTACCACTGTCGTACTTCTCATCCTGAGGGTAACACAGTATGCATCCGTTGTTAGTGTCTTTTCCTAAAAATGTCAAATTCCACCGAATACTGTTACGCACTAGAGATGCTCTGTTCTCCCGGATAGCTACTACTCTAAACATTAGCCATCTGTATTAGCTCACGTTTATCGGAGCTGTTAAAGTAACCACCTGTGGAGATGTTGGCTATGATGCATTCAAGTGCTCTACGACGAACCCACTCTTTATTGTCCCGTGGTCATTTGTCTTGCAGCATGGAAAACCAGGCAAAGTAAAAGATGGTTAATACTTAAATATATCAGTTAGAAATGCAAAAAAGTGCACAAAACGTGTTTTATAATTGTTATAGTATTCGCATTCTGAATATTGACGTTTCAATTAAGTCTCTATCTGCTTGTATTATTTAAGAGTTTGCCATCTTGAATAATGAAATGCACAAATGATCGTTTTAGTTGTCCACTGCATCACAAAGTATATCAATACCACTTTGTAATAAATAAATAAAGCACCTATTTCCAAGTTCAAAGGAAAGAGAAATTTAGTAAGATGACACGAATGCAGAAAAAAGCCAGATCCTCTCCCTTGACGGTGACCGGTATGGACACCATACAACAACACGGTACTGTCTATATAAATAGTATACACCATTAACTTTTGAAATATATTCAAATACTGTGAAAATTGCAGCTAACCCTAACTTGTGCTAAAGAAAAAAAAAATTAGCTTAGATTATTTAAATAAAACCACTATAGTCTTCCATCTCCTGCCGCAGAGGGAAATGGCA
>NW_018127926.1:3269590-3270980 GCF_001952655.1 Monopterus albus
AAGTCACAGCTCCTCATGATAAAACATTTGCGATTTACATCCAGTAGTGTTTTATGTGATCCACATTAATTTCCTTGTGTCAAGTGCAGTGTTTACTGACAACTGATGGAAAGATGGTATTGTATGTGACTTCACAAGCTTTAATCAACATACAGTATGATTCATGAGTCATACAGCTGGTGTCTCTTAGTGCAGCCTTACCACCAGCAAAGTTAAACAATAATCCAGATGAAAATGCTTTATGGGCTTCATAAGTGTGACCGAGTGCTGACAGTTATAGTATTTAGTACAGGTTATTTACCCTGTGATAGCAAGCCCACTTGCACCACAGGTAGAAGAGTGGGTGGCCTGGTTACACAATCAATGCTGTGAGGGGGTTTCTAAAATTCAGGGAACATTACATTAGAAATCCATCTGTACCTCATTACAGTTTATAAATTCAACTACAAGGTTGATTTATGCTGCCGTCTTGCCAGGGCCTCCTTGCAAAAGAGGTTGTAAAACTCAATGGGATTTATTTCCCTGGTAAAGTAAAGGTTAAAGTGTTTTTTTTTTTTTTAATTTAAACACAAGTTGGTTATATATGTGCATAATAATCTCTAAATCAAACAAGTGCCTACAATGCACTCTGTGCTTGGATGATTCAAAAAAACCACTTATTACTTGTTTTAATTTGAGAATTAGTCTAAACCAACACTTGATAGATGATCAAAAGTTTGACATACGTCCCTCACACTGGAATGAGTTCATCCACGTGTATTCATGTGATGAGTACATAAGCCATAATTATAGTGCAATACATAGTGTGTAGGCATATTTAACATGATAGTCCACATCACTGAATACTAATAGTATTAAATAGGCTATCATTTACATACATACATTTCTTTCCATATCAAAGATACAAACATTAAAAGACATACCATCTGTCAGTCTTCAACATTCAAAAAAAAAAAAAAATATTCCAGATTGAACAAAATTTTATCTCAACCGATAAAGAATAATCACAGCTGTAAGATTTCATGTATCCCCCTAAAAGGCTCTGTGCTCAGCTGATAACAGAAAGAAAGGCATACTGGTCATAATTGATAACTTAACAATGATTTCTCTCAGGCAGACAGTATTCTCCTCTTTTCTGACACCTTTCATAGAGCCTGATGACAAAAATATATAAAAGCTCAAGGAAAAATAATGTACTTAAACACCGCTGTTCTATACAGATATGGAGCCCTCTCTGAAGTTGGTCTTCCCTATCAGAACATTAAGAAGTACAGCCTTGCCCTCATGGGTGTCCCTCTGAGCCTGTCTGATGACGTCGCTTAGTCTGTCCTCATCCTCACGCCCTATAAGGTAGCCCTTACCACCGTAACCATCTGCCACTATGTGATAA
>NW_018127926.1:3271021-3288360 GCF_001952655.1 Monopterus albus
TGTGATAATCTGCAAAAAAAAAAAAAAAAAGGCAAGAATTAAACTGGCCTTTTAGAAACTGCTCAGACATTACATATAAATGTGAACATATTAGTAGCCACTCAACATGTTATGCAGAAAATGTACCTGTAAATGCAAGGCCACATGCCACGTTACTGCCAAGGATGGGAACCTGCTCTCTGGAGATCTGACTCCAACACGCATCATTTCCTACCACAGCTATAACTGGTGTCTGGGATGAAGAGAATAAAATATAGATGATAAGAAGAAAACTAAAGCATAGAAGCCTGCATTACAAAAGAATGCATGGTAAGGTTAAGTATATAACAGGGTGTTAATACACTTTAAAAGCTAATTTTATATTACAGCTATATATTCGAGCAATAGACTTTAAAATGTCTTCAAATCTGTACTAAAGACAGCAGTGTAGACTACACAATAATATGGAATCCTTTATACTACTTATACAGCATGATATTCATATCATGCTGTATGGGAAATAAATGGCACTGAGTCATTGATAATGCAAGTTTAATTCTAATTTAAAGTTTGGTCTTATCCATCTATACAATACTTTAGGTCTACATTAGCCTAACCCTAGTTCATGCTGTATATAAAGGTTTAATTTTAAGTGATTTATATCTGTTATTTATGCAGTTGCCTGCAGTGGCAATGATCTGTTTGTTAATGTCTGGCCAGACCTGTTTCATACCTCACACCCCTTTAAGTCACATGCATAACTATTCTACTGCTGCGCATCTGTTAAGAATAAAACAGCTGTTTGTGGGTAAAACAGTTGCTTACAACTGTTATTGGTGATTTTACCTTATGTCTTGTGAATGTGTCAAACTCTGCAACACTGAATCCTAAGGAGCCATCACCATACACTATCCACACCTGAAAAACACACAAGGTAGTGTTTCATTCATAAAGGATGAAAAGTGAACAACAGACAATCAGACAAAATACTTTCAGAAATGCAGGAGTCAATGTTATACCTCAGACTCAGGCCGACACAGTTTTGCTCCCAGGGCAAATCCTCCTCCAACTCCCAAAGTCCCAAATGCTCCTGCAGGAAAGACTAAAGTTATGACTGCAAAGAAAACACGATTAACCTCAGAATACACTGCTATAATACAGATAAAACATGACTTGTGATTACGTAGCCCAAAACGAACAATTTTGGCCTATGTACATTAACTTCACTTGAAGAGACTTCAACAGCAAAGTGTTCTGTGCACGCCTGTAACTTTTTTATGTGCCAACAAAAATGTCAAATCAACAAACTGTTGTTAACTGGTTAATTTTTATATCACTAAAACAGCAAGTCTCTCACATTTAACTGACCAAACAGCCACTGCTGAAATCACTACTGTTTTCATAAACTGTTTTTTCTGTGGTATCTAACCTGGATCTAGCCAGCGCAGAGGTCCTCTTGGTCTCAATATGTAGGCAGCGCTTCCAACAAAGTCACCCCCATCTGCAACAATAATACTGTCCTCTGCCATCAACTCGTCCACACGGTGGAGGACTTTCAGTGGATTTAAATGGAGCTCAGTCTTCTCGTCAGCTTTAGCCCTGGAATAAAAAGTACCCTAGTTTATGTAACAGATATACTTTGTACTAACCAAGTTCTGGTTGCATTTGCTTTGACATTACATTAATTGGTGAAACTGTGTTCGTGTTTTAAAGATTTCACTAATCGGGACCTGCCAGTTAACAGGTACTGAAATACATAGAACACAGACTAGTGATCATCACCTCTGCTTACCTGTTTTCATTTTCTTTGGTCGCATCTCTTGCTTTGAGGCACTGAGGCCATTCCTCTGGACAGCGATGTCCCTTCAAGCCTTTGGAAAGCCGCACCAAGAATGAACCAGCGTCACCTAAAACAGGCCAATATTCATATTTTAGTCTTATGACTCGACCCTAAGGAGTACAAATAAATGTTGAAATGGTTAAGTAATAATTCTGTAAGTAACAATGCATATCATACATACAGTAGTGACTTTAAGAGCTCAGTGTAAAAATTAGAGCCAGTAAAAATTTTATTTGTAATGGCATATTCTTCACTAATCACCAGAAGAGCATGGAGTGGACCGCATATTTCTGTCCAAACCCGACTTCTGTGGCATCCCTGAGAGTGTGGCATCTAAAGCTAAACCAGACCTGACGAGCTTACAGTATATAGTGTCTGAACCTGACACAAGCCCAACAGAGTGGAGTCTGTACAGTGTTTTCCCCCCTTGTTATTAAATGAAGCAGACATTTGAGCGCTCCGGCCATCTAGCCTAAAGTTTGACCTACGTGTCCAAACATAATTCCTAAATTTCTGCCCAAACCTGGCTCGAACCCTTGGGTACTGATGGGTCCTGTCGGGCTCGGTTCAGGTATCCACACTCTAATCAGTGGATATCTAAAATGATGCATTGCTACTTGAACCATTAACCTGGGTTATGAGAGGAGGCTGTGCACCTACCCTGAACTGCTATAGTTGGTTTCCAGAACATATCTGCGTTTTTCAGCAGCTGTGTCTTATCTCTGTTGACGGCAATGATCTTACTGCGTCTGCTGAGAACTCTGCCATAGCTCAGCCGGAAGTCACACACGGTGCCTGCAAACACAGCACACAATGTAAACATTTCTCAAGGTATCTGGATAATCTGTGGCCACTCTGGCTGTAGTATAGTTCAACCACTGTATTTCAACAGCCATAAGATATGATATTAACATAATTTTATTATGTTAATATTAGATTTACTGTAGTACTGTATGACCTGCCTGCTAAGAGCACCACGTCGGCCTCCTTCAAAGCATCTCGCCTGTTCTGTCTGATGTGGATGGGACTGTCTTTACCTAGCATGCCACGGGACATGCCTCCAAGGAAGCAAGGGATGCCCAGGTCCTCCAGCGCCTTCCTGTAAAAGCAGGAAAATATTTTTTAGCAGATGAGCATTGCTAAGTAAAAGTGAAAAGAAAACACTGTAATGATATTGGAATAGTGGCAGATTATTTTAGAACATTTTTACAGAACATCAACAGTGAGCAACCAAAGTAAAGAGTGAGAGGAAAACAGTAAGACACTGGATGTAAAATAAGAGTGGAGGGGAGCATATAACATTGTCCTCAACCTGATATCATTGACTGGAGTTGGGGGTAGTGTTGCTTGGCTACCCAGCAGAATAACAGGCTTCTTGGCTCGACTCACCATCTCTATGCACCTTTGTACCTGGTTTGTATTAAAAATAAAACAAACAAACAAACAATTCCTTTAAAACTCTTCTTCAGGCTTCTTGATACTGTACACAATTAGCAAGAATATGCAAGTAGCATCAAACCATAAATACTAAGAGCAGTCGGCACCTGATTGTCCGTGGCTTGAGGGATGTCAACTGGAAGCGGAGACATATCTCTGACCTCCCAAGCTCCAGCAAACAGGTTACTGAGGTGGTTATTGAGGTACCTTATGGGAAATCATCACATAAAATAGTTTTATATGTAGGACTGTATTTTACCATTTATGAAAAGTGCTCCAGATTTGAGGGCTTCCAGAACACCACACAGGTTATTCATTTCAGATGTGAAATTTTATATTTTACTGGAGTCAAATCTCTATAGTCATACAGTACAGTTTAATCTTTGTTTTTTTTTTTATCAGACATGATCAATGTTACCCAGACATGCTCATAACATACCATGAGACAAGTTTTCCCATCAGGCCTTTGGGAGGGTTTTTCTCTGCAAACTCTTTGGACACCAGGTGGAAGGGGTAGAGCGTGTCAATGGGGAACTCTATAAAAACAGGACCAGGAGTTCCCGACTGGGCGATGGCCAGGGCCTTCCTGATCGTAGGCACAATCTCCCTGACGGTCCTTATGGAGGCACAGAACTTGCACAGTGGCTTGAAGAGAGACATCTGGTCGATATCTTGCAGCGCTCCTCTGCCCTGTACCATAGTTGATGGAGAGGTTAGAGTTAAGGTTGAGAACAGTTTAAAAAAAAAAAAAGTTAAACACATTTAAATGTCTATTATATGCTGTGCATGACAACAGCAGAACCCATTGCTCAAAACCCAAGACTGCATACAAGGATCATTTATATACAGTCTATGCTCCAAACCATTTTTATTTTGTCTGCACATTCATATCATATTTGCAACTACCCCACCTGAAGCAGTGTACCAGCCGCTCCCGCCATTAACAACAATGGTGACTCAGCCATTTGAGCATTCTTCACTGCTGTCACTGTGTTAGTGAGGCCTGGACCGGCAGTCACTGCTGCTACACCAACAGTGCCTGGTGGAAAGACAAATCAAAATAGCCGTCAACACACTCACTACTGACAGTGTTAATTCTGACACCTGAATTAGACTTTGTTTTAGTCTTTTGACAAAAATGCATATTAATTTTAGTCCATTTGATTTTTGTTAGTTTTAGTCACTATTTAGTCAAAATATATTTGTCTAGTTTTCTTCATTTTTAAACGGCATTTTTAAAGTTTACTGTAGGCTATATCTTCTTCATCTTGGTTGTGTACATTACCATGGTTACATATGTTTTTCCTGTCTATTGTAAAGTTTGTGGAAAACAGTTTTAGTCCCACTGTCTCCCTCTGCTCTGCAGAAGTTGGACTCACATTTGTAGTAAAATCCTCTTCACTGTGTTCAGCTTGAGAGGTGACGCTAAATCATCTGATAACAATAAAAAAAGTGAGATCTCCGCAGCGAACGTTTAGAGATGATTTATGGTTGACTGCCCATATTAATCTTCAAACTGACTGATAGCAACATAACATATACAACCGAAAGGAGCGTTAATGTTACATCTACACCCACAGTGTTTCATGTTAAATTATCCTACCGTTTCATATGGTGTGGTACGGCACTGTCCTAGTGTAGTTTGTCCCACCAGTTTTTGTGTGTAATTCTCTGGATTGCAGATGAATATAATTCATAAACTTGTCTCTTCCAGGAAGCCCTAATGCCAGAGACACAACGTTACTGAATACAAGACGGTAGTGAAACACATCAAGCGGCTATATCAACTCCTGAACAAGAGAGGTTTTGGAAGAAACTGATCAGCACCTACAGTTTGTGATTCCACAGATGTGGCAGGTTGTTAAGTTGCTTCATGTCCATTTGTCTGTCTTTCAAATTATTGTTTACTTTTTATTTGTTCCTATTATCAAACGTTAGTTTTAGTTTCATTTTCATCCTGAAAAATAGGTTTGTCAACAAATATTTTTCGCCATAGTTTGCGTTAATGAAATTAACACCGACTACTGATGAGACAGTTCTATTTATAGCTTTACTAAACTGTTAGCAATACAGGTGTCAAAACACTGGCACAGCTAAATGTAAAACAAACACTACAAATGCTGTTACTTAAACCTGTGTTTGAGAATATTGTTTGCATTGGGAAGGCCCTCTATCGCGACACACCTTTATTTTCCAGGTTATTTATTTTGCAGGTTGCATAACTCAAATAAGACTGAAGGTCATACATTTTGACTATCCATTCTTGTAACATGACTGTACCTGAAAGTCTTGCCACAGCATCAGCAGCAAATACAGCAGTGGCCTCGTGTCTGGTGTCCACAATCCGGATGCCCACCTTCTCACAAGCCACCAGGATAGGCGAGATGTGTCCACCGACAAGAGTGAAAACATACTTGACCCCATGGGCACGGAGGACCTCTGCCACACTCTCACCACCGTAACGTGGACTCTGTGTTTCAGTCTGAAGTGAGTCAGAGGACAGAGCAAAAGTTGAGCTGATATAAACAAACACTTTTGTAAACTAGAATAAAACCTCTGTCACAGTTAAGCAACCGTCAGTGTGAGATAATACCCCCTCTGAAGGTCACCTCTTCACTCCACCAGCCTTTTCATATTGCACAATAACCACATACTGTGGCGATGAGCCTCTGGCTTTGGCCCAGCCTTTGTGTTAGAAAACCACAAGGCTGGTCAAAGGTTAGGTTACTATAAAGCCTACGTAGCTTACCTTTCACCTGCAACAAGCTACAAAGTACACGAGAACAGAGAATGCAGGTGCATTTGCTATAACTGACCTTTGCAATACATCTCTAAAATATGTTTCAACTGGAGAAACGAATAGAAAATTACGGGAGTTATAATTAGAATGATGAGTTGTGAAAACCTACCGTGTGAAACAACTGGTAGAGTAATCCAAGTTTGTAGGCTGCAAACGCTAGCCCACACACCGCAAAGCACTGTCAACAAATATTTTTCGCCATAGTTTGCGTTAATGAAATTAACACCGACTACTGATGAGACAGTTCTATTTATAGCTTTACTAAACTGTTAGCAATACAGGTGTCAAAACACTGGCACAGCTAAATGTAAAACAAACACTACAAATGCTGTTACTTAAACCTGTGTTTGAGAATATTGTTTGCATTGGGAAGGCCCTCTATCGCGACACACCTTTATTTTCCAGGTTATTTATTTTGCAGGTTGCATAACTCAAATAAGACTGAAGGTCATACATTTTGACTATCCATTCTTGTAACATGACTGTACCTGAAAGTCTTGCCACAGCATCAGCAGCAAATACAGCAGTGGCCTCGTGTCTGGTGTCCACAATCCGGATGCCCACCTTCTCACAAGCCACCAGGATAGGCGAGATGTGTCCACCGACAAGAGTGAAAACATACTTGACCCCATGGGCACGGAGGACCTCTGCCACACTCTCACCACCGTAACGTGGACTCTGTGTTTCAGTCTGAAGTGAGTCAGAGGACAGAGCAAAAGTTGAGCTGATATAAACAAACACTTTTGTAAACTAGAATAAAACCTCTGTCACAGTTAAGCAACCGTCAGTGTGAGATAATACCCCCTCTGAAGGTCACCTCTTCACTCCACCAGCCTTTTCATATTGCACAATAACCACATACTGTGGCGATGAGCCTCTGGCTTTGGCCCAGCCTTTGTGTTAGAAAACCACAAGGCTGGTCAAAGGTTAGGTTACTATAAAGCCTACGTAGCTTACCTTTCACCTGCAACAAGCTACAAAGTACACGAGAACAGAGAATGCAGGTGCATTTGCTATAACTGACCTTTGCAATACATCTCTAAAATATGTTTCAACTGGAGAAACGAATAGAAAATTACGGGAGTTATAATTAGAATGATGAGTTGTGAAAACCTACCGTGTGAAACAACTGGTAGAGTAATCCAAGTTTGTAGGCTGCAAACGCTAGCCCACACACCGCAAAGCACACGGAGCATCCAAGAACGGTTCCAACAGCTCCAAATGACTCCATGGTAGGGTGTGGAAGCAAATCTTGATTTGTAAAAACTCGCCTTAGCTCCACACCTACTCAAGTTAACTCGTCCAGTTCAGCAGCTCACTGGTTCAGGCTAACGTCAGGCTAAGATGCTGTGAAGCTGCTCCTACAGCTTCTATATACCCATATCAAAAGTCATAATTTACCAGTACATTAACTGTGAAACTAGTTAATATAAAGTTACCGAAGAAAAGCTGTAAAAGATATGTACTCGACTCCTCCGTAACATGAAATAACCAAAGACTTACCGTGCCGAAACAGAATACAGAAACACGAGCGGATATATTTATAGGTCAAGAAGGCTTGAACTACATGTTAAGCTTCCGGCTGTTATTTTCAAAATAAATCCATACGATTAATGTACACATAGGCTATTACAAGGTGAATTTCTGATTTATATTTCGTTATCACAATATATATTTAGAATCATATACATACCCATATTTATACGGACAATTAAATATGACTATTATATAAAATATTTGCCACGAATTATGTCTACATCTTTCAATGCTTGCCAGTCTAACAAATGTTAACCCTTTATTGTGAATGAAAAGACGACTTCTTTTCCGGTTAATAGGGTTTGTTTCTGGTGAGTTTTAAAATGGCTGTGTGTGGGTTAGTGCAAGTGTTTTGTGAATATGAAACCGTCGCCAAAGCAAAGGACAAGGCACTGGTCCAATGAGAAGCTTGTGAAGGCGTGTCAACTAATATTTCCTATCAGAGCAAAGTTTATACTGAGAAAACAAGATAGATCAGAAGGTGGATTTTATGATTTGCAGGCAAAAGACATAAGATTAAAAAAAATCAATGGCAAGATGTAACAATTTTGATTAACAAACTGACCATACCGCTTTACAATATTTAAAAGCATTATGTTTAGTGAATTAATAACTTCAAATCAGTGACAGAAACTTCCAGTGTCAAAAAACATCCCACTTTGTGTACGTGTGTGTGTGTGTGTGTGTGTGTGTGTAAAAAGGCTTTTGTTACTGCTATACACTTTTTTCACAGCACTGTGCAAAAAGGGAGTTTGTATACATCAATTGTCTTTCCATGATCAGGATTCTCAGCAAACAGTATTTTGTCATCTGCTTTTTGTTCCTCAAAAACAATAATCTGAAAAAGAACATAAATATGACATATCATATATGCACCATCTGCCACAAATTATCTGCTGAAGTTAATTAATATGCAAAACAATGTTCATGTTCCAACATGGGTATACCTGATTCTCTCCACTTCTGAGCCAAGGTCCTGGGAGGTAAAGAAAGTGCTGGGGGCCAATGAACCAGTAGCGTCCAAGGTTCTGCCCATTGACAAACACAACTCCTTTACCCCAACCCTGCAGATGGATGTACTGGTATGATCAGTAAAATAACAATGTGGAATGTGCGTTCGCACTTATTGATGCACAGTTAAATGTACCAGTATTCCCATAGACTCTTATTCTGTCTAAAATGTCATAAACCATAAAATGCAACTTAAAAACCAAGATATGGTATATAACACATATTAAATGTGTAGGCAGTATACTGTATTAAAATAAAAATGACTTAACTGTACATTAGCACTGCAGCTATTCCCAGCTCTAATGTATCCAGTTTACCATAAAAGATATATTTTACTCACCAGGAGTCTGATGAAAGTGTCTCTGGGAGCACCATCCACATACAGTCTGCCCTGGAAAAACCCTGGAACACAAGATGACTTGAAGTCTGACTTCCACTGACCTGAATTTATTAATCTACAAGAAGAAACAAATCATTGTAATCACGAGAAACTAACAAATCATTGTAATCATGAGAAACTAAATCTATTATGAACACCAAGAAAGAGTTGGTAAAATATGATAACTGAGTTATGTACTTATTTATTTATATATTTGATAAATATAGTATTGAAGTGCTGGGGTTTGGTGGACTAATCTGCTATGTTTGTCTAAAGCAAAGTACATGTGGTGCCACATAATGCACTGTACTGTCATTTAATAGAGGCAATTAATCATAAAGCCATACCACTAAACACCCAAAATAAACTGAGATATTCATACCAATACCTGTTTAAACCAGAGAAGGATGATTTATTAGAAGATTATTAAGTGTTTCAGGGTGACTGCCCTTTAATTTACAATCAATTTTAATTAACCAACCTTCTCATAAAGTCCGGTTTCATATCTAAACAGAAGATGGTAAATCCTCTCAGAGGGGTGTGATTCAAGAGAATGTCTCCCACAATACCTGTATTAAAATAGGAGGCAAACATATGCAATAGAGACAGCACCCAACACAGCCATGCACTTTTTGGTGTGCACTATTCTACATATAGTTACTGAATGGGTGTGAATGCAAAACATAAAAAAGACAAAAAAGTTTGAACAGTTCAGATACTTTATCTTTGGTTAATGTCAAAAATGAATGTTAGGAATAGTAATTGAAATAATGCTTTGTTCTGAAATATACAAAAGTAGTAGAGTCAAATGACTGAACTTATGTCTGGAGGTAGAATACCTTTGTGCTGTTTGTCCAGAGATTTCCCGTAATTCACTCTTCCACAGTTCTCCACAAGTAAGCTCAACACCCTCTCACCCTTTGATATTTATGGAAAGGTGTTGAATAAAGAAATGTAATCACACTGAGACAGTCCAGTATTTATGTGCTTGTTTGAATATGCCACATTAAAATAATGGATAACAGAGAATACTCTGAAACATTCCACATGTAACCTAATTTATAGTGCTTCTCAAAAACACATTTTGTTGTAAGGTCTGATTACCTAACCATGATTGCTAACTGTTGTTGCTGTATCTTTGGCTGAACCAACTGTAATCTTGCAGATAAAACAATTAAAATCCATTGTTTTTTCAATCATGAATAATAAATATAATTGCAGGAGGTGGGTATGGCACCTTATGTGTATGTGTTCCAAGAGCTAAGGAAGAGATTCGCCATGCAGCTGGCACGTACTCTACAGCTAAGCAGAGAAAGAAAATAAATTGAGTACCTTTCCATCAGGGAGTGTCAGCTCGTGAGTCTTGTAGTCCAAACTACCAACACACTGTCTGTCCACAAAAACCTAAGAGTCACAGTGATGTGTTTTTGAGACCACAACTGCATGTGCTCAGCCTTTTTAATAATACCTCATACAGTACCAAATATCATTTTTTAGCCATTTACTTTATGTAAAAAATTGCAATAAATATTTTGAATCTGTATTATGCATGCCAGTCTCTGAGTCGATCTGTTTGTCCTCACCAGTGCTCTGTCTCTAATGTTGTTCCTAGAGTAGAGAGTTCCTCCACTCGTGATGGTGGTCTCATACAGTGTGTAGCCATATGACTGACCATTGTTACTGTTGACAGGGAGATTCTCCATGTTCACCGGCCTCTCTGATCTGTATGGCTGTGAATGAACAGTAAACCTCCTGACATATTAGATACAAAAATCTGGCAGGGTATGATAAACATCCTCTAAAAAGATTACATTTATATCTGTATAACAGTAGTTTTATAGGCAGGACAAGATACGTGACCAGACCTGAGCTGCCAGGTGCGAAGCACATGATGTTAGATCTCTAGACAAGTATAGACACCACAGCAGACACATAGACTGATAACAAAGATGTTCTGTCTGTCTGAAGGTCACCAAGTTTTACATTTTGCTCTCATCCCAGCAGGAAAGGTAGAGTAGGAGTTGGGATACAACATTTTCCATTCTTTAGATGATCAACTGTCACACCAGGCAGGGGCTTGCCATCTGTAGCGTACCTTGTCAGTGAAGTGCAGGCTGTCCCACAGTGACAGGTGCTGCTGGATGACAACAGGTTCATATGCTCTTCTCTTCTGAGGAGACGGCACTTCAGGAAGAAGCTCAGCTGGAAAACAATTTGCCAAAACTTTTAATTAAGGCTAATTTTGATAGATTCAATTACTCTATAGGTAATGAAGTTATCAGTGGCATGGTTTCTCAAACCATCTGGCATGCAATCAATGTATGTGGGTGCTGGAAAAAACTTTACAATGGTACTGGCTGAATAAATTCCTTAAGAGTAGATATTTTGTGGTGCAATCTCCAGCTTCAGATAAGGGAGCATCATAATCTGCAATGAAAACATTTATAAAAACCATATAAATCAATGCATTTGTTAGGCAAATCCATCAAAGATCTGAAACATCTTTTGCTGTTTGGTCTCTTGACCATAATGTAACTCCTACCAACCATAACTGGTGACTTGAGGTTTGTAGGTGCCAAAGTCCATCGCTCCATTCATGAAGCCAAAGCTTGTTCCTCCATGAAACATGTATAGATTAATGGAAATGCCTCTCTCCAGGATTTCTGACACCACAGCTAACATGTCTGTCAGGGGGGCAACACACAAATCACTGAGGAAATGTCTGATAAACATAACATATCATAAATGACTAAGAGAGCCCAAGCAAAACAATAAGGAGCAGTAAATGAGTTGTTAAGCAAAGCAGTCATGCTTTTCTTTATCTGATGAATTCTGAATTACAACCGAACACTGAAAAATAATTTTTTTGAAAAGCATTTTCATACCTTCAGCATGGAACACATGGTGATGCTCTCCCCAGACATCAAACCACCCAGACCAGTACTCCATCACCATTAGAGGTTTCTGTGGCTACACAAAACACATCTGGACTAAATAGTATCTTGGTGTCTCCTACCACTGGCTTCACAAAAAACAGCAGTTAATCTTTAATAAAAATAAAAATAAATTATATTTTTCTATTGGCTTTTAGCTGATGATCTTACATACAGTAGGCAAAAGCTGTAATAACTAATATTGTGTATTTTACAGGCAGCCAAATACAAATCCAAACCGCCATGACCATCAAAGACCCACCATTATGATCACTTACCTGAATGTCAGCTAAGTGCTGGATCGCTCCATACGACAGTCTCTGAAGGTTTGTTGTTTTTAAAACTGAAATTAGCAAGATATCATCATAGCCTTAAAAATAATACAGTATCAAGGGCAAAGATAATGAAACTTATTTTTTATTTTCTTAATTACCTCCCTCCATTCCTCCATATCTCAAGCCCTCCCAGTTGTCTGAAGTCAGAAGGAGTTCATTGATCCCTCTGGACTGAAGACACTGCAGGACAAGGAAATGAATGCTGAATTAGCTACGCTATATTGTAATATAAACATTTTAGTGATAAAGAAAGGCACAAAAAAAAAAAACTCACAGTCTTTATAAATGGCATGTATTTCTCATCTTTGGCATATGATCCATACTCATTTTCAACTTGAACTGCGATCACTGGGCCTCCCTCTTTAAACTTAAATAAACATAGACAATTACACGTTTGCCTCACCACCAATAAAATATTATTTCAGAAAATATTTGACCTGCGATATTACAACAAAATTTTGAGCTTGACTCACCATCAGAGGTTTGATAACTGAGACAAGTTTGTCAAAGTAGAGGTTGACAGCATCCACAAACCCAGGATAAGTTGTTCTCAACTGAATGTCTTTATCTTGTAACAGCCAGCTGAAAGAAACATGAGAACAACTTTGGTGGCAAATTGTTCATATAGCATTTTTAAGTAACGGGCAGATGGTGTTACCTCGGCAACCCGCCCAAGTCCCATTCAGCACAGATATAAGGTCCTGGACGTAGAATAACCCAGAGACCCATCTCTGCTGCTAATCTGACATAGGACCTAAGAAAGGCACAGATATCTTCTGCTTCATTTAGAAAAAAAAAACATTCTGCGTTTCATTATGAAATATTTAGCAATTCTACAATAAAGAAAGAAAAAGACAAGCACCTTACCTGAGGTCTAACTGATCATGAAAGTTGAACGTTCCTCTTTCAGGCTCATGAAGGTTCCATGGCACATATCTAAAAAAGCAACCAAAGCATAAATCTTTGCATCTCATGAGCAGTCCAAGGACTCATGAGATCCTGCCATTTAGTTTGCTTTTATGTTATTTAATTAACTGTTAACACAATTTATTTAATCTGATCTGTATTTGACTTTCTCTAGCACAAACTATGAGTTTCCTGTGAATTTAAGTGTATTTAAGTTGCAGTGGGAGCCCACGTAGTGAGAGTGTTGAGACCACAGGCCTTCATCTTCAGTAGCCGGTCCTCCCAGTAGGCTCTGGGGACACGGAAGTAATGGATGGAGCCTCCCAGGATTTGGACGGGTTGTCCCTCCAGGGTGAAATGAGATGAGTTGGCCCTCAGACCCTCCAAATGGCTCATTCTCCTCAGTGCAGGGTTATGTCTTGTGGGAAAAAGACAAACCAACCAACAAAACAATCAATCAAACAGTCCAAACAGGTCATAATATGCATTGGATTATAACAGAATTCAAAGTTGTGCACATTTATTAAAACACTTTAACATGTTGAACAGTAATAAATTATGTATATATGAAATATTGTGTTTTGTACGACTATGAATTTCACAAGATAAATGAACTTAAAACATTTTATAAAAATAAATGTAAAACCTTTATTATTGCTACAATGCTTACAGCATGTATATTGTATATATTATAACTACAGATTGTACAAAATATACTTTTATAAAAGATCAATAAAAGAATTACCTTACCAGGAATTAACATGAAAAATCCCAATTACAGCAAAACACTGTCAGTGCTGTACGTTAAAGCTGAGTGTACCAGAAAGCATTTGAAAGGAGGCTAGTGCTGGGAAGCCACAAACACTGTGGATAAGGGATACTATTGTTGTTTCAGAACAACCATATAATAGCGCTCTGTCCCTGTTTCTTTCTCTCTCTGTAGCATTCAGTCACAGAAGGGAGGCATATAGTTTGCAGTAATGCTGGAGTCATGGCACAATTTACATACTGACTAAAGTAGTGTTGCCTGTTAACCTATAGTTCCAGTAAGGATTTACTTTTTTTTTTGGTGATAGCACTGATTTCTTTTTGGCTTTTCCACATTTTTTCTAGGCCAGGGGCATTGCTAGACATTAAGCTCTACTGGGGCACAGAACCCTGATAACTCAGACCAGATAATTTTTTTGAATGTTTATTGCTTAGCCCACTATGCCAGTGCCTGCATGTTTGTTTCCAACAAAGAAATATACTACCAGAGTTTTAAAGTCATTTGGAGATTTTGGATACAGATCATTAATATTACACATGGCCAAAGACGTGGAATGACAACAGCCATGACTGGAAAAATAATTCTACATGGTGTCAATTCGGGGCAGCACTGTGGCGCAGTGGTTAGCGCCCTTCACAGCGAGAAGGTTCTGGGTTCGGGCCCCACCTGGGACCTTTCTGTGTGGAGTTTGCATGTTTTCCCCGTGCTTGCGTGGGTTCTCTCCGGGTACTCCAGCTTCCTCCCACAGTCCAAAGACATGCAGCTTAAGTTGATTGGTGTCTCTAAATTGCCCATAGGAGTGCATGTGCATGTGCGTGTGTGTGGTTGTTCGTCTCTGTGTTAGCCCTGCGATGGAAAACCCCAACAAATCCCCTGGACATCTATGAAGAGATCAACAGCTCATGGCGCAGAGGCATCATCATTGATGAGAGTCTGGTACAGCAGCGTCCTCGTCTTCTTTGCAGCTGAACATAATAACATCTGGGTTATAGTGTCCCACATCAGTTTCTCTGGCGGAACAGGAAACAGCTTGTTGGTACACTGCAACTTTTCAGCCAGAAAGAACAATGTACTTTGTACTAACCTATCAAATATTATAGCCCATCTGCCTGTCCACCTTCCCTCACAATGTCTTTATTCTCCTTGACTGGTGCTTTCCAATGCTCAACTAGGGAATTATGGAACACAGTGCAGCCAATTTAGAAAGAAGAGGAGGAGGGAAAAACCATCTAGTCATCAGAACCATGGTTGTGTTCAGTGAGGACAAGAAATGTAGGTGTTTAAAAATGTCATGCTCAAATACAGATGAGTGGAAGTGAGAGGTGACAGCTTTGTCTCTCTTCACTATTCCCAGCCTAAGGGCGCAAAACTGCACAACCATGGCACACAACTCCAGCTCAGTAGGGGTCCATGATCTAGCCTGTATTTGCCTTGACTCTTCCTTATTTCTTTAGCTACCTGCTTTTCTTCTTGAGCACCTCAGTCACATTTCCAGCAACTGAACTACCAGTAACTTTAAGGCTTGGACTCCTTCACACACTGAGAAGAAGGGGAAGGAGAAAAGCCTTGCCTCTTATGATGTGAGTTGACTCCATTGACCACGTTCTCTGTAGTGTGGAGAAGTCCTGGCTTCCTTAACCCTGTATGCATTTAGAACTGAACTGGCTGTCACTCTGCATTGATTTAGCAAGATAATGCACAACCTGTAATGTTTCCAAAAGGCAGTATACTGGAGCAGTGTAACCATCACTCAAATGACACTACATCTGTCTCCCATGTTTGTTCTCTACTCATTTTTTCTCCCTTCCAATTTACATGTCTTACATGTTTTATTTAATCCATTCGTAATTTTACACATTCTAGATCAAGGAATGGATTTTCAAGATCACTGATTCAGATGCCTTCTCTACAGAGTTTCTGATTCATAATCAAAATCTGTGGGCTGCTGGGAGGATAGGGTGTCCAGATTTTCTGACCACAGGCTGCTGGGAGGATAGGGTGGCCACATTTTCTGACCACAGACTGCTGTTCACTGTTTTGTCAGACTCTAGTCAGTTATTTGTTTCAGTCATTCTTTTTGCAACATTAGCTGTTTCCATCCTCACCAATTTTGTTTGTCTTGGTGGTTTATTTTTTGTCATATGGTAAGAAAACTGAACAGGTCTGTTTGGTTGGATAATACAGTCCTGAGAAGCTCTCAGTAGTGGGACTATTGGTATGTAGAGGCTTTAACAAATTATGAAAATAGATTTTGGGTGCATCAGCCTATCAGCCTATATAGGCCTATAAAAATGTTACCTTAGTAGTTTGACTGATGATAGTTTCTCATGATTTTCCAGCTGTGTGCACTAGAGGGTAATGGAAGGAGTATTTTGAGGAACTGATGAATGAGGAAAATGAGAGGTAAAGAAGGGGGGAAGAGGTGAATATTGTAGAGCAGGAAGTAGCAAAGATTAGAAAGGATGAGGTGAGGAAGACTCTGAGGAGGATGAAGAGTGGAAAGGCTGTTGATCTAGATGACATACCTGTAGAGGTGTGGAAGTATCTAGGAGACACAACAGTAGAGTTTCTATCTAGTTTGTTCAACAGGAGTTTAGAGAGTGAGAAGATGCCTGAAGAATGGAGGAGAAGTGTACTAGTGCTGATCTTTAAGAACAAGGGTGATGTGGAGAGTTGTAGCAACTACAGAGGTATAAAGTTGATGAGCCACACAATGAAGCTATGGGAAAGAGCAGTGGAAGCTAGGCTAAGAACGGAAGTGGATATCTGTGAGCAGCACTATGGCTTCATGCCCAGAAAGAGCACTACTGATGCAATTTTTGCTCTGAAAATGTTAATGGAGAAGTATAGAGGTGCTCAGAAGGAGCTGCATTGTGTCTTTGTGGATTTAGAGAAAGCGTACGACAGAGTGCCGAGGGAGGAGCTATGGTACTGTATGAGGATGTCAGGAGTGGCAGAGAAGTACATCAGAGTAGTTCAGGATATGTATGAGAGGAGTACGACAGTAGTGAGATGTGCTGTAGGTCAGACAGAGGAGTTCAAGGTGGAGGTGGGGCTACATCAAGGATCGGCTGTGAGTCCCTTCTGGTTTGCTATGGTGATGGACAGGTTGACAGATGAGGTCAGACAGGAATCTCCCTGGACAATGATGTTTGCGGATGACATTGTGATCTGTAGTGAGAGCAGAGAGCAGGTGGAGGAACACCTGGAAAGGTGGAGGTCTGCTCTGGAAAGATGAGGAATGAAAGTCAGCTGTGGTAAGACAGAATACATGTGTATGAACGAGAGGGAGGGAAGTGGAACAGTGAGGTTACAGGGGGCTGAGGTCAAGAAGGTGCAGGAGTTTAAGTATTTGGGGTCAACAGTCCAGTGTGATGGGGAGTGTAGGAAAGAGGTGAAGAGGCAAGTGCAGGC
>NW_018127926.1:3291094-3292786 GCF_001952655.1 Monopterus albus
GCTGTTTTCATGTGTTTAATAAATTTAGCAGGATTACCTGAGGAAATTGGCAGGTAAGATCTTATGTACTGTCCTCCAGTGCATTGAGGAAATGATGTATCAGACCAGGAGATGTGTTATCAGGACTCCACGACTCTTTGATTGTTTGCTTTATGATTTCCTAACAATGTTAGCTGAATAGGGACAAAGCTTCACTGTATAAATTACTGTACTGTAAGGAACAGGTGAAATATATGGACAGCTGGTCAGAGGAGGGACAAGTGGTGTCCTCTTACAGTTAAAGACAGTAAAGTAGCTGGGGCTCCTGGATCGACCATGGTAAGAAAAAATACATATTGTGGAGTTGAACATGAATTGTTGAATTAATCATTGTTACAGTACACGCTGGACTTCACTCTCCCAGACTATGTGAAATTATTTTAAAAAAAAGCCAATTTACCTGAAATAATTGAAGTGTGGCTTCTAACTAGCTTAGTTAGCATTTATGTTTTATTGTGTTCTTTCATGTTTTGGACGCTGATCGTTTGAGGATCATGGTTATATGATGTTTTAATTCCATTTTGATTGATTTAGTTTTTGTCTTTTCTCTTTAGGCGTGGTTCAGCTTGCAGTTTTACCTGGTTGCTTTGAAGTAGCCATCAATTGAAACTACACATTTTCAGAACAGTTAACACACTTGCCTAAACAGTGTCACTGATGGCAAAATGACACATTTCATTTGCAAAAGGCTCCAGCCATGCTAAGACATTTAAAATAGGTAACAAAAGCAAATTTTGCCTTCAAACAACGCAACTTGCAAACTAGTATAGGAGCTCTTTCAGTCAGTCATTATACAGTGGACAACAAAATACAAAATACACAATTCAGTGTGAATCAGTGCACCATTGCTTGGCATTGTAGCCTATAGCCAGTGTCATTTGTCTTTCTATATAGGCTGTGTCAAATTAGCCTTTTTGCAAAGATCACCACTTCCCTGATTTCACGTAGCTTTACGGCATTGTTTGTTGCAACCATGTTTACAATGGCTGCCTCCTGCTCAGCACTAAAATTGTCCCTTGACCACCAGAGAACGGTAGCCTTTGGATTCTATAAAGAATCTATGTAATGGAAATGGGGACGCGCATGAAGTATATCACCAGAGATATTTCTCCATCTAATGTACAGCAACATTACCTGTTCTCCTGTTGAAAAATTCTGACAATGGAAGCAACAGTGTTTCTGTTTAGAACAGGATGGATTCTTTGTCCAGCCTCTCTAAGAGAAAGGCCATGATTGATAATGTGAGCGATAATAGCTGCCCGAATTACATCTGAAACTTGAGTCCTTCCAACTACACCTTCACCTCACACACGGATTCCACTACCTCTTACTCTTACTGTCATTTGCCTTATACCTCCTCCATCCAGGCTGGAAAAAAGAAAAAACAACAAGAACCTGGCCCCTTTTTACCAGGCCCACAGACTGATTGCTAAGTGAAGATTTGTGTGAAGCAGTGTCAAACAGGAGCTTTAGTGATTCCACACTGATCTTGGTAGTTTCTAATAGTTAGGAATAGATGGTTTCTCTTTGGTTACCATAGCTAGAACAATGGAGTTTGGACTGTTTGAATGACATCCGTGTTGGTTGTTTTGCAAAAGAGTGGGAAAATGTGTCAATCCAATGAGAACGTGTTTACACATTTGCAATATGTGT
>NW_018127926.1:3293780-3294462 GCF_001952655.1 Monopterus albus
ACACTTTTCTTCTTATTGAAAATGGATGAATGGTAGTTTTTTTAGTTTTGTGTGTTTTTCTGCTCGGGGTGTGTTGACTCTCCCTGGGTTGCATGTATGGATGTTAAAATCTTCTCCCACAGAAGTCACAGATGTGCCTGCGCAATGACAATGAATAGTACACTTCCTGGTCGAGTCAAGTCATTTGATCCAGCTGCTTGATGCTCCTATTTTAGGTTGTATGTGTGTCTTGACAGGACCATGCCTGTGGCTAAAGAGACAGGTGTCGGTTTAAGTGTAGTCTATAGAGTGATGTTTTGGAATGTTAATACCAGTTTTGACATCCTGATAAGGAAATGAGATTTTATGTTAGACTAGTCAATACTATGTGCAGGAGTATTTGCTCCTGTGTGGTCTGTGTTGTTTGTGTTTCCTCTTTGCAGGACAAAGAGGCCCAAAAGGATGGAGAACCCAAAGTGAGCACAGGAGATGTCGTGTACGTGAAAGTGCCTCGGAGGAGGACAGAGAGAGACCGCCTTTACGAAGGACGCCCGTACATGGTGAAAGTCCCCCAGGACAGAGATGGCTTGGAGCTGATCCTGATTCCATAAGGAGAAGATGTGATCCAAGGGATTCCTTGGATGAGGAGGGAGTGCAAGTGAAGCTGATGCTCACCTTGATGACAAAACTGGTTATGACCCAG
>NW_018127926.1:3295261-3319615 GCF_001952655.1 Monopterus albus
TGATTTGTAGTGTTCATTGATTAGTATTAGGAAGTATTAGTATTTGATTAGGAAGTGATGTATTCCGATATATGTGTTTATGAATGTTTCTGTAATGAACTTGTGTCTTACAAGGGGAACAATTACCTCATGCTGGTTGTTTATTTTTGTTTCCAGTCATGGCTGTTGTTAATTCCACGTCTTTGGCCATGTGTAATATTAATGATCTGTATCCAAAATCATACCAAAACCACTGCGCCATCGCTGCCCTGACTGAAAGAAGTTTGACATTGTTTAGTTTATCATAAAAGTCTAAGAAAACCAGCATATATTAACATATGTGAAGCTGAAACTGAGAAAGATGTCCTTGACATTTTTGCTTACAAAATGAATTAACTACCCAACAAAGCATCTTAGATTATTCTCTGTCAATCAGTCCCCCCAACTTCTCCACGCTTTCACTAAAGTACAGAGATGATACCAACAGAAGTTACCTTTTTTGACAGTAACTGTATTCAGTTTCAGAACTATAGCTTAATGCACGGAAACAAACTGACAGCAAAGGTCTGGGCCTCCTCTAAAGACGTTTCTTATGTCCATCTACAGGAGGCAGTAATGTTTGAGTCAAAAAAGATCATCGGCAATATTCAAAAACTTTATTTAGTCCTGTCACATACTTCATTCTGCAGAAGAGTATTAGGGCCACTACATAATATATATATTTTTAGATTCTGACTTTAATCTAAGAATTCTGTATAGGTGCCACCTGAAGCGGACTGTCTGCGTCCTTTCCACTGAGACTAAAAAAGCAGGTCTCTGTTGGGGAAATGGGAACTTGGGAAATGCAATGGAAACCATTTTAGTATTCTTACTTATTGCATTCCTCTTAAAAGGAAAAAGAACACATTGATTCAATTAATTAAAGTTCCGCCTTCTTTTCAGGCTTGTGACGGTCCCTATACACGGATCGCAGCAGCCTTGATGGGTGTGTGTTTATTTCTGGACACAACTTTCACTTAGTGCCGGAAGTACGAAGATCATATGTGAATATGGGGTAGCTCAACTGCATTGGCTATCCGTTAATTGTCATTTTTTTCGGAAGTGGATCAGTATAGTTGACGGCTGTCTTGTCGGTGGACCGGATCTGAAAGGAAAAACGCGAGGATAAGCACAAAAACGCACACGGCGCAGCTGTCGTGGTGTTGTTGCCGATGGAAAGATCATCATTATCTGGTGTCCGTCTGTCCCTAAAGCAAAGATATTTGCTTCTGATTTGTATTGTTGTCGGAACCATAATTGCTTATCAGTTTACAAGGTAAGGCAAACAGCTGACGAAGTCGCCATCTCCTTGTAATAAGTCAAGACGAATCTCTGGATGAATCCACTGAAACCTGAAACGTTAACAGCTGTTAGTTGTGGTCAAGCTTCTGCCTGTGGCTCCTGATCTGTGTCATGTGTTTGCGTGGCTATATTACTGTCTCCGTTCAGAAGTTACGACTCTTCTCTGTTGCAAACCAACCAACCTGGGAACTTTTATCTGGTTCATCTGATGCCCTGAGGACACTGAACACAATCACATAACAAGAGCAGCTACTTGTCATTGTGCTAGGCCTTAGTTTGTCCTGTTGTTCCGATGTATTATGTACATAAACGTGTAGAAGAGAACTCTGCAACATATGATACATTGATTTCAGGACAGTCTGTCGTAAGTGAACCTTGCAAACTGAGGCAAGGACGCACCATTGTCCCAGGCTGTGCAACTCCCATTATAATTACATTCAAATGCAGTGATAACACATGACAGGCACAGCCAGATTAACAGGTTGCTTTTGCTGCCAAGTCATGAAGGAGATTAAACCCATTCAGCTGGGCTTTAATATTTTGCTTAAAGTGACTTTTCATCCACAACCTTACTTTCTATCACAGAACTATACAGACAGGTGACAAATTTCAGGAATAACTGAATAAATGATTGGTCTTTTCCAGGATGAGAATGCTCTCATCCATAGTGCATGACTAGGGTCACTGAATGGTTTGATGAATATGAATATTATGTGGTTTATATGCTATGGACTTCATAGTCACTAGATCTCAACCCAGTTGAACACCTATGGGTGATTTTGGACGAATTTGTTAGACATCTCCACCACCATCATCAAAACACCAAATGAGGGAATACTTTTGGAAGAATGGTGTTGATCCCTCCAGTAGAGTTCAGAGATTTGGAAAATCAATGTCAAAGTACACCAGAGCTGTTCTGGTCCAACACCTTACTGAGACACTCGATGTTGGCTTTTCCTATAATACGTCACCTGGCTGTATTTTATATGTCTTCATAGCCCTCTTGACATCATTAGTTGAACAAGTTCTGTTTCAGTTGTGAAATATATTTTGCCTTTTAGGAATCATACTGATGTAATAAAAATGAGCCATTTGGAGGGTCTCAGGGCTGACTCATCACAGTTCACTCTGGAGACAAAACCTTTCCGCATTCTTGGAGGCTCCATCCATTACTTCCGTGTCCCCAGGACCTACTGGGAGGACCGTCTGCTGAAGATGAAGGCCTGTGGCCTCAACACTGTCACAACGTAGGCTCCCCCTGCAACTAACAATTTGTTCAATATGCCAAACATCAATACACTAGAATAGTTGTTCTGCTGGAGAAGATTATACACAAATCAGAGTAAAGCAAAGTACAGCTGACAAAATTCATGAGTCACAGTCATAAAAAACCCCACCAAAATCCATTACGATAAAAAATGCACATAAAATAGCCAGTTTTATTTATTTTTTCAGGTATGTGCCATGGAACCTACATGAGCCCGAGCGAGGGGTGTTCAGCTTTGACGGTCAGCTGGATTTGGAGTAAGGAGCAATGGAAGGAGACTTGCAGGGAATTCTATTGAAGAGCAAATGAACTCCTGCAGATGGCACTGTTGCTCTGCAAAAAGCCTTAACTTTCCACAGTCATGAGTCATTTGATATTGCAGAGAATGTGTATATTCAACCTTCAGAAATGCTTGTGATTAATCATTTGTTCACTGTCAGCATCAGTGACTGTTGATTTATTGATAACAATTTCATTGATCCATCAAATGTCTTGATTGCTGTCGTCTAGTGCTGGAAACTGTGTGATCTGAAAATGAAAGATAAATTGAAATATTTTACAATGAATGATATGCCATTTGCAATTAAACATCTGCTTTATTCTACATTTAAATTGAGAATGATTATCTGTTTGCAATTTGGCTGTTGAACATTTTAAATCAACTGACAACACATTTTGCATCCTTCTATTAGAGCCTACCTCCGCCTTGCAGCCAGCTTGGGTCTCTGGGTGATTCTGCGTCCAGGGCCGTACATCTGTGCTGAGTGGGATTTAGGGGGACTGCCCAGGTAAAAACCACTGAGCCACCATTTACTCTTCCTTTGCACATATGTATCTATAGTAACACTGGAATGCATTGTTTAATATTTGCCAGTGGGGTGCTGAGTTGATCTCTTAAATTGGCTTGGAAATGGATTGTTCGGTCAGCCAATCTGTTTGTTAGCAGTATCGTTGCTTGTGGTTAAATGAATTAAACTCTTGGAAATAATTCATAGTTTAGCTTTTTAATGTTTTAAAGTGTGCTGCAGTTTTATCAGATGTGTGCCACATACAAAGAATTGGTCTTGGTGAGATGGAGCCAACTTGCAGATGTTTACACGTACAGCATACAAGGACAACAGGGCTTTATGTCTAGTATAAGACCACCCCTGTTACTTATACGAAGGTTACTGGTGATTCACCAGAGTTTTGGTGAGGTATTAGAGTAATTAAATCTGACAGGCACATCACCAAAAAGGCTGAATTAATTTAGTTCTGTAATCAAAAATAAATTCAGACTGATAACGGGATAAATGTTTGAGGGGGGGTAAAGGACTGGAAGTAGGTATTTTTGGAGCAGTTTTGCCCTCTGGGATTGTGAGGTTGAGGTAATATTTATTTGATAATCATCAAAACTGAGTCTTTCTAGGGGCATGCAGTGAAGCATGACTTCCTCTTCACAGCATTTTATGATAGTCATGCTTAGGTTGTTGCAATTATCTATAACCCACAGAGGTTCCAGCATAGCACTTTGAAGAACCTGTGTGATATATTACTCTTCAGACAGTGTAAAGGTTTTGTGAGTTGTTGTTTAATTTTTTTTTTTTTTTTCCCAGTTGGCTATTACGGGATCAAAGCATGAGACTGAGGACAACCTACTCTGGATTCACTGATGCGGTCAACTCCTTCTTTGATCAGCTCATCAAGAAAGTTGTTCCCTATCAGGTGCTTTAGACTTTATTGCAGTCAAAATTTAAAACGTACACAAATGTTAAACACATACATGCAACGATACAAAAATACACACATTCTCAAACAGAGAACAGCCATTTCATTTAACATATGGTGCCCACTGTTAGCAATACAATGCACCGTGCACACTTGAGTTGTTCAAATTGTGTCTTCCAGGCCATATTTTATTTTTATCAGCTTCATGGATCATTGAGCAACCCTTAATTTCCATTTCATTGTGTTTTTAAAGTATGGCTGTATTGAGGATAGGTAGGAATGTTGAAAAGCTGGTGCCAAACCGTAATATGTGTCCTCTATTCATTGGCTAATGAATGCGCAGTACTCCAAGGGTGGCCCAATTATCGCAGTTCAAGTGGAGAATGAATATGGTTCCTATGCAAAAGATAAAGAATACATGTCTTTCATCAAAGAGGTTAGTAGAGAAATTGTAATTTAAAAAAAATTTCAGTAAAATGCAACAATTATTTTTCAGAAAGTACTTCCAGTGGTTTGTTTAGTTTCCTCCTTAATCCTCCTCCTCCTTCAGGCATTGTTGTCAAGGGGCATCACAGAGCTTCTGCTGACCTCAGACAACAAGGAAGGACTAAAGCTTGGAGGAGTGAAAGGAGGTATTGTCAGATACAATGACAAACACACACCCCAACAAATGCACACATACGCAATATGGTGGTTGGTGTGTTTTGTTTACACATAAAATGACAAGAGGTCAGAGCCAAGGGTGGCCCAGTGTCAGGCAGCTCCACACAAAGGATTCAGTGTATTGTTGTATCAAATTGCTCTTTTTTGATGTGCACTGGCATAAATGTTATCTTAGTTGTTTTCTCTTATTTTGTGTATGCACTGATTTAACAAACACACAAACTAGTAACCGTTATTAAAAGCCATAGAAGGATAACTCTGAGATTTTGAGTACTTTTGTATGTATTGATACTACAAACCATGGATTGACATTTTTTTAAATTGTATTTCATAACCCTGATTTGCATATACAGTACAGTGTGAACAATTCTCAGTCATACAGAAGCTTCCATTAGAGCCTTTTAACTCTGTGAATTAATATAGAATTTGGTTACATACAGTACTGACACTACTGGTGATATATGGACCCAATAATAATACAGAAGCATTAGTCACTTTTTGAGTTTTTTTTTTAAACACATAATGTGACCCTTTTTTTTGTTTTTTTTGTTTGAAGCCCTAGAAAGGATCAATTTTCAAAAGCTGAATCTGGATGACATCAAGTATCTGGATGAAATACAAGTGAGTGTGCCACCGTCAATAGGTCTTATTTTTTTCATAATGGATGTGTTTGTAGGTTTTTGAATAGGCTGTTATTACTTTTCTAATCCAATTCTAAAGTAGATATACACAGCATTAGCAGTCTTTCAGCTTCCCAATTAATAGACTGTCCATGTAAAGCTAAATCACAATGTAGCGCTGCTTACCTCTATGGAGGGAGATCATGGCCAAATCCCAATTCATCCCTTGCCCCTACCACTTGGCCCTACCCATTTGTTTTGCACATTCACATGTAGTGGTAGGGGTGTCTCGGTTCTCTTTAGGATGCAGGGGTAGAATGAAGAGGTAGGGCTGCATGCAGTAGCCCTTCATCCGGAGGGTTTTCAGACTCAAAATTGAGTGGTATGAGGCTAACTGCAACAAAAGTTACCTGTGGTCAATGCTAAACACCTCAAACAAACCCAGCAATATTCCCTGGTGTCAAAAACATATTCCTATCCTTCCACGTTTGTCATTTGTTGTTGAACATTGCAAACTGATGCCCATAGGCAACACAAGAGAAATCACAACAGCTGGAGATGGCATTGTGTGATTCATAATTTCCACAACAACTTTTTTCAAATCTATTTACTCAACCATCATCATTAACAAAGGGTTGTCCCATTAGTCCCAGAGGAATCTTTCAACCACTACTCATGTTTTGAGGGTTAACTCAAAAACAAGGGGTAGGGGTAAAGATAATAAATGGGAATGGGCCAAAAAGGGAGACCTGCAGAAATCCATAAAATGGTTTAGTCAAGGTTTGTGGTACCAGTGAGCACTGTATAGTTAAATAATTTGTAAAGTCATTCACACGTATTTAGCTTTGCTTAGTTTGTGTTGCTTTCCAAAACCAAACCTTTTTATTTTTCTTCCACTAGCCTCAGAAACCTAAGATGGTGATGGAGTACTGGTCTGGCTGGTTTGATCTTTGGGGAAATCTTCATCATGTGTATACAGCTGAGGGTAAGATGTTGTTTTTACATACACAGCAACCACTTAGATGGGTAGGCAGGCTTTCTTTGTAGATGCATACAGGATCACTGTAAGACAGGTGCTCACAAGAGGGTAAAACAGGATTTCTGCTGATGGATTCTTTGTTGAGGGGAAAACAGTGTCTCTCTGCACAGAGGGTCGATAGTACTGGCTAATTTGAGACTGGGGTAAGACAGGTGTTGTTCTGTGAGTCAATAGAGAATCTCTGAAGGCAAAACTGACAG
Source organism: Monopterus albus (assembly GCF_001952655.1). Lineage (NCBI taxonomy): Eukaryota > Metazoa > Chordata > Actinopteri > Synbranchiformes > Synbranchidae > Monopterus > Monopterus albus. The sequence continues at coordinate 3,302,078 of NW_018127926.1, forward strand.
TCTTGTGGATAAGACAGAGTTGTGGTGCCTTAGGGTAAGAAAGGCTTGAGACAGACCTTTTCAGCTGAGAATGAAATAGTCTCTGTGCTGAGACAAAGACCGGGTAAGGACAAACTCACTGCTTTGGGAGTTTTGTAAAATAAATTAAGTGTGAGACTAACACCATAGTTTCTTCACAACAGGCACAGAGGCCACTTAGTGCAACTGCGATGTACAGCTTAGCATATGGTGATTTCTTTCTTGTGGAAGCCAAGCGCCACAAACCAGTGTGTGAGTCACATTTGTCTCATGCCCTTCCACGTCCTCTGTATCCACATACACACTGGGATTGTCTTGTTCTTGGCTGCGTTAAATGACATTTCAGTCAATGGGAACATATTGTTTGCTTTTCCATTAGTTATCTTTATGCTACATTGTCTAGTAAGTCACAGGCTACATGACGTGATGTGACACAAGGTTTAAAAGATAACCTATAGAGTTTAATACAACAATATAAAAATACACCATTACAAATATAAGCCATGCATTCAAGTTCTGACTCAAGTAAAAATGCAGTTATTATTTTCAGCTAAATGTACTTAAAAGTATCAGAAGTAAAAATGTGGTAGGCCCATTTCACAGTGTTACACACTGTATACATCATATTATTGTATTGTAATTGTTCATGCATTAAAGTATAAGGAGCACTATAGTGTTGTAGCTGCTCGAGGTAGAGCTAGTTTTAACTTTTTGTATGTACTGTTGGGCACTTTGGTCTCTCAAATTGCTAAAGCAACAATTCTGTAGAGGCATTTCTGGCAATTAACAGGTAATTTAATAATTATTTACACATAATAGATCTGCTTTATCATGTATGGGGTCCATAGTCATGAAGAGTTGAAATTAAGAATTTTTGTTCGTCTTTTTAAAATACTCGAGTAAATATCAACACTCTTTATGAACTATTTTTAACTTACTTAATTTCCTAGTATTTAGCTCAAGTAGAACTGTAGTAACACTTTGATTCCATTCCCATAATAATTGTTGCCAAATTACATAGGCCTTTCCATGTAAAAAGTCAAATACCCATGACCCATATGCTACAGCCAGGAGGGCCATATTTTAATGTACAGTCATGACATAAATTATAGCACTTATTTCAAATTTGTAGGGACTTATGGCTGTCACACATGCCTGCTAGTGCCATCTTGAGTGCTTTCAGAAACATCTTACTTCAACACGGTGCAGAGCCTCAAGCTTCGTTTTTACTCCCTGTCATTCCCAGCAGCCACTCACATCTTAGCAAAAAAATATTCTGAAAATGAAAGGGCCACCAGTCTTGCTTCCTTGTGTATTTTCTCCTCAGTGGAAAGGGGGTAAAAGAGACCCTCACTATGCAGAAAGTGTCACAGCTATGAAATAAATGCCAGAATATTCAGAGGGGATTCATGTCCTTGACAGTTGAGTGCTCTGCAGACTGCAACACACACAGCAGTTGGTCACATCTAGTGCCACCGCCATGAAACCAACAGAGTCCGACTCTGTCACTCACTCTGTTCGATTGTTATTCATTAAGGCTCATGCCCTTGATTCAAATCATTAAAGTCAGTCCAATTTGACGGCTAAAGTCCAATTTGAATACTTAATTACTTGCTCTGCTATGGTCGTTGCTGAATATAGGTAGCTAATTTGTGCAGAGAGGTTGGTAATTTTTTTTTTGGGTGAGCGTTGCCCCATAATGAATTATAGTAACCTGTAATAGAATATGTGGCTAAGGTCCAGTCATGTTTCAACTGAAGGGGAATTGAGGGCAATGAGATTATTGAAACACTAGATCTGGCTTGTTAAAGCTGAAGTCAAATGGATTTTATTTTCGTTTTTGCTACTCCCTGGGTTTTATTGTTTAGCTCTGTATTTGTTATTCCTTGCTTTACTCACTGTTCATATCAGACCTATTGTGATAAATTATATACTTTGTGAATTTAATGGGATTTGTTTTTCTTTTTTTTGACAGACATGATACCTGTGGTCACAGAAATTCTAAAACTAGATATGTCCATCAATCTTTACATGTTCCACGGAGGGACAAATTTTGGCTTCATGAACGGGGCGTTTGCTGTTGGAATTCCAGCCCCTAAACCTATGGTAACAAGTTACGGTATGTGCAATGAATCTGTTTATCACCAGCATTTTTGTAACATTGCAATAAACAAAACGTGTTTATACTGGGTAGATCTCAATTTCTTATCTCATCTTAATGGGTGTCCTGGGATCGAGGTGTAAACACTGAGGTGATGGGGCTTTTGCTGTGGTTGCTTTCAAATTGTGGAATGCCTTACCGCCATAGATTTGATCCATTTCTGACCAATCTCTTTTTAAAACAAAACTTAAGACTTACTTATTCAGTTTGGCATTTTATACCAAGTAGAGCTCTGACATCTTTTACCTTTTAAATTAATAGTGGTGTATATTTTCTGTTTTTTTCTACAGGTACATATCCACGATTATGCAAAGCCCAGCGACCTTGCATTAGAGTAGGCTGAAACAATCCAATAAGAATATGTAAAAATATTGTTTGACATTGCATCATCAATGAATAACCTCATCGAAATAGTCTGAGGCTCTCTCTTTCACTGAACCAGTTGTACAAATTTGAACAATAGCAGTCAAATAAAACATGATTAGGAAATTTTAATTATCTGTAGATGGCGCTATCTGTACTCTTCAGCTGCTCTTAAATTTGACTATGCAGTGCACGCTGATGATTTCACTAGCTAAAAAATGCACGGGAGATGTAAATTAAAGAAGCTACAATGGGTTTTATATCCTTCTCTAGGGTGCTTAACATTGTAATGACCTCGTTCTCCAGAGAAGAGCAGAATCCTGAAAACCACTCTGCGGTACGGGAGACCACCTCTGACCTTCAACGCTCTTCATACCTGTGTTTGCTCCTCTGAATGCATTTTACCTTTTTGCTTCAAAAAGCCTCCAATTTCTGTCAAGATAACCCAAAATGTGTCTTGGCTCACCGCTGTCTCAAGATGTTTGATAGGGGAGCACAGTGAAAGCATCTGCCATGGTAAGAGGCATGCCTGCCTCTCTGTGGCTCCCGAGCCTGCTGTTCTGATAGCGCATTATCTTTCAGATTACGATGCTCCATTATCCGAGGCTGGGGATTACACCACCAAGTACCGTCTTCTGAGGAATTTATTCAGCTACTACCACAGTGAGTGTTGTGTGTTGTTGCTGCGACAGGCCCCACATCTTCTTTTTCTCTCGCCTTTCCTTTCACCTCCCCACTTTAGTTAATTCTACTTGTAGAACCTGTTCTCTATTGGCTAAAGCAGGGTAATTTTGCATTTATTACACGAATGGATTAGATATGGGTTTGTGCGTGTTTGACTTGGGCAGAAATCTCACACATGCACAAAGACCCTCAATTACCACCCAGTGTTGTAATTACAAACTAGGCCTTGTATCATGTTTATTGCTTATGCAGCTTTCTCTATTTGTAAAATAAGGGTTTTGTGGTAGGGGGCAGAAGCCTCAAGTGTTTTGTGGCCAGCTTTTGGCAAACTGTGACTGAATTCAGCAAAAGAAAGCAATGATTCACCCAGGGCTGTGGTGACTGAAGATTGTTTGTTTGAAAGGCTGCCTGTGCGTGATTCACCCCTATGTTTTGTAGTCTGCTGAACAATGAGCAGTGGCCTGGATATGAGAGCACATCTGAGAGGGCTCTGTGTTCTTCAGCAACCACAAACACATGACCCGATTCTTTAATTAGATCAGCTTGATGTTTTATTGTTGTTGAGTTGTCTAATTATGTACATTGTGCCAGTTATTCTTTGCCCCATAGTGTTTTTGCATAACAAGGCATGGATTCAGGCTGATCTGTCAAAGGTCTGACATTGATATTTGACAACAACATGGCTTTTAAATAGACTTGTGACATTTGTGCTTTGGGGTTTATTCATTTTTCATTATTCATTTTTTTTCATTATTCATTATACGTGTCAAATTACAAAAATCCAGCAGGCAGTATTGAACAAGCTGCACTTGACTCTGCACAGTGTTTGAGTACTGGCAGCCTGCCATTGATGCCATCCCTCTTTCTTAAAGCATTATAACATTGAAAAGTAATACTTCTTGGTCAGTTGATCATTTTCTGTGAAGAAAATCAAATGTCAAGTATGAGTAAATATGTGCCCTACCAGCGTGATTCTCCTACAGCAACACATTGCCACAGTCTCTTCTGTAGAGGATTATACATATATGAGCTTTGTTGTGGGGAAAAATTCTTATCTTTGATGTAGCTCCATTGAAACCTTTCATTCATTTTCACATTTCATTGCATGCTCTTCCCCCTCTTATAATTGACACAATATAGACCCTACTAAAGGGTTTGCAGGCAAGCGTTATAGAGAGCCATTTAGGTGAATGGTATTGGTCATTCTTGTTGAAACTTTCCTTAAGCCCTCACCATCCTTTACCACTTGGTGATAAGGAAATGCTGTTGAGCCTTTTCCAGAGGGACTGCTGGTGTCTCTGCATGCTTTAACACCTTAAAAAGCAGTTAGAGGACCTGGACAACACTGTTAATCGTTGTAAAGAGACTGTCTTGTAACATGGAGTGCAAACTGGATGCTGCTGTGGAGAGCAAATGGCTCACCCAAGGAGCCTTAAAAGCAGTTTCCAAAGAACCAATGGGCAGGATGTTTTTATGATTGAGTGATTCACAGGCTGAGAATATGAGGACTTTTACAAAATAATGCAGAATGGGAATGTCAGGCTGCAGTGCTGTAACCTGCTAGTGTCCTTAAAGCTCTGTGGAGAAAGGGGTCTAATTGCTACTTGTTTAAATACTTCAGGTCAAACTTTATGCCATTGGTAAACAAAAAAAAGTAGGGCGATCCAGACATCCCTCTCCCCATTAATGTTTTCCAGCTCCTCCTGGGGGTTCCCAAGGCATTCCCAGGCCAGATGAGGTATATAATTCCTCTTCTGTATTCTGGGTCTTCCCTTGGGCCTCCTACCAATTGGACATGTCCAGGAAACCTCCAGTGGGACATGCCTAGGAGACATCTTAATCAGATGCTAACCACCCCAACTGGCTCGCTTGATGCAATGATTTCCTGAAGATCAAAGATCTCTATCCCTAAGACCCTTCTCTGCATCCATAGGCTAGTCTATCTGACTGAATTTCCGAAGGCCTCAAAGTATAGATTTTTATTTATTATTGTGTTTTTAAGTTGACATACACTAGATGTGTTTCTATTTTTCATGTTCAAAATCATGTAATTTTGGACCCTTGGTAAATAAAATGTACAGAAAGTGAAGATGAACTTGTATGCCTCCCTTATTTTCCTCCTCATTTTTCAGCCCAGCCTCTTCCTGACCTGCCCCCTCTTCAAGAGAGGAGAGCGTACCAGCCTGTTGTCATTCGGCAGCACCTGTCGTTGTGGGACAGTTTGCATTTCACTGACAAGGTAAGCTACAAACACACAGACAGTACCAAAATTGGGGGCACAAAAATAACATCATCTCTGTTGCAATACTCAAAACAGAGCTACATGGTTGTTGACAGACAACAGCAATGAATACAATAATTGATACACCGCTACCACACAAATCCAATCAAATAAACTTGAAGAAAACTTGCTGTTAACGGTGCATGTGCTTTGTACTTCTTAAAAATGTTTTCTCCTGCTCTAAGGGCCTTGAATTATACACAAAGCTCTCAGCTGTGATTCCCTAAGCCTGTGCTAGCCTGAAGATAAGTTGTATTTACAGTAGTTAAGGTAGTAGAAGCTCACATCTAAAGCTAATCGCATCTCCCTACTCAGTACAGAATTTCTGGTTATCACATTAAATTGTCTAGCTATCCATTTCCAGTAGTTTTTAATCATTTGTTTGCAGCTTCCCTAGTCGTTTTGTTTGTACAATCAGTGAACATTAGCAAATGATAGAAACAACCACAGCATTAGCTTACAGTAATACAGCTAATCACTGTAGGCACCTGCACTCGTATACCTGTTGGCACTGGTTAGTTCTTCACATTTATCTTTGAAGAATATTTGGACAAGTGATTTTATGCTTGATAGCAGTACTCCGGTTTATAATAAATACATATGTATACCCCAAAGCTTCAGTGCATCACCTCCACGCACTATACTTGGAGGTGATGCTGGTTTTGAATATTATGCTCTAATATTTATATTTCACATATTAAGTAACCTATAGAATTGTCTGCACATAATCATTTGGTCCATCCAAATAAGAAGATGCACAGTACAGTAACATGTGCCTCTAATATTGAATAATTTTGTACCTTGATAAAATGTTAGAAAACTAACTTGAAGTATTGATAATCACAGGGTAAAGTACAGATGTGGCTGTGGTAATCAGAAAGCGAGAGAAGTGAACTTGCAATCATCGCCAGCTTGATTTCCTGGACTTAATGAGAACATCTCAGGGAGGGAATAAATGAGTAGCACTCCTCCCTTAATGAACAACTGCTGGTGAGGTGCCCCTGAGCAAGACATTCTCCTCTAACTGCACCAGTGGTCTGCTCAGGGACCAGCACTAATCAACTGTGCACTGCTTTATGAGTATAAAGCAGGCTGAATGCAAGTATAAAAATCTCCCCTTGCTAAACAGGAAAAAAGATAAGTTATACAACCTGTTTTTAGGGTGTCTGCTTACTTTCATGTCCACCAGTCCATTGCAGCCATTTATACCATGCTCTTCAGTAGAATTTATAGTCAGACCAGGTTGGCAGTTGCTTATAACATTAATTATTCATTCTGCATCACAACAATTTGCTTCCTTCTGAGATGACAATTACTTTGTCCGCAAACAGCCACACACCCTTGTTTAAAAAGAGTGTTTTCCCTTCAGTGGCTTCAGAGAGTCTGAGTGGGATGCCAGTGTTTGATATTGTATCTGCATGCTTGGAGGTAGGTGGTTAATCGTGTCATAGCAGGGGGTGTTTATTGTCTTGTGAAGAGTGCATAATGCACCTCCCAAGGGTAGGCAAAAAGAACATTGCTGAACAAAAAAAAATTGCTCTGAGCGCAAGACAGGAAAGCTTCATTAGGTTTGATAAATCATCTCTTTGGATGAAGCCATCTTGTGGAAAGCAGGAATCATAGAACCCCATCTGCATTGAAAGTGGTCTCTGATTGTTTTCACTGTAAATACAGCCAATGTAAAGTAATTTTAAAAATGATTCTAAAAAAAAAAGCACAGGTTTAGGCAGCACATGTAAACACCTGTTTATAGAGGTAATTTATTTTAACAGCAAACCTTGAATCTGTCCTGTGCTCTTGGTGTGCATATTTTCTTAGCCCTTTAAATCGGAGAAGCCGGTAAACATGGAGAACCTTCCAGTCAACAATAACAACGGTCAGTCGTATGGCTATACACTGTATGAAACCACTATTACCTGTGGTGGAGCCCTCAACTCACAGAACAACGTCAAAGACAGAGCACTGGTGAGGACATGATGCATCCACAGTCACACATTTACACTTTCCTTTGTGAAAGCATTTGCACATGGAGAGCTGTAATCAGTTTGTTAGAAATCACACCACTTAGTAGTGTACTTGCAGAGTACAGTTAATAAGATGAGACTGTGACCAGTTGCTCTGGTGGTAGTGTTACATAGTTGTAAAAGCTTACAGTTCTCAAAAGTTGTGCAAAAACTTTTGAGAGCGACTGCATTTATTGTGAAGACAAACACATTTATGCTTCATGTTGAGGGTAGGTGTTAAGATAATTTTATAATGCAAGAGTTTTGCATGGCATCAATAAGATGGCAACATGTTTGTTACACCTGCTGAGCCTTTGCTATCTGTTACATATTCACATTAGCAACACAAATGGTTACATTGGACTTGTGGCTATTTACAGTTTTCAGTATGTATTTTTTTCCATTGTCATTTTCTTTTTCCTCCTAGGTTTTTGTGGACAGAAATTTTGTTGGTGTTCTGGATTATCAGATACAAGAACTGGCAGTCCCTGATGGCAAGGTGCCGTGTTTGTGTGTAGACCCAGTCTGCTGCTGGCTTCTTTGAAAAGGAGAAAGTTGTTAATATTTAAAAACATGCATGATGAGAAAGATTTTGATGATTTTAGCACTACAGTACCACTATTACTCTAATTCAACAGCAAGTCTTCAAATGACTCTTTATCTTAAAAAAATCTGAATAGTTAACTTCAGCCTTGCAGAAAATTTCAGATTAAAAATCAGCTTCGATCCGTTACTTAAACCAAACCAGCTGAGAGGAATTTTGGCCTCCTTTGTTTTTTTTTTTTTTTTTTTGTTAAATCTTTCCATTGAGGAACACTGATCTTTTTCAGTAATGGCTCATGTTTTATGCATTTCCCCACTGAAGGGAAAAAGAACTCTAAGTTTACTGGTGGAGAACAGTGGAAGAGTGAATTATGGGAACACCTTGGATGAGCAGCGCAAAGGTACAAATTGTTCTATAAAGTGATGCTTCTGTAGATGTTCCAGTCAGCACAAGTCTTTCCAGATGATGTTCATTATAGCACTTGAAATAAACTAATTAAGTGTCTTAAGATCCATAAGAAAACTGAAAGCAGCTTTGACTCACCTTTCAGGTCTTGTTGGAGATATCGAGTTAAACAAGCAGCTCCTCCGAGACTTCATAATTCATAGTCTGGATATGAAGGCAGGCTTTGTAAACAGGTTTGTGTTTCAATTATTATCCACTTTCCCCTCTATGTTTGTGCTTCTCTATCATTACACTTGCTTGCCTCTGATTCAATCCAGCTGATTACCTCCCTGCTTAACACAAGTGCAATGGGAATATAATGGCAAATTCCAAAAGCAAAACACAACCTTCCACATCAGTGTCTCATGTTAAACATCTTAAATTATAAACAGTTCTCAAAGTCAATTACACAGTTGGAATCTGTACCGTTGGCAGCAATGTTTGAGACATGATAGGAAAACCTTTTCCTCTTTTGTCACTACAATTAAGGTGGGCAGATGATGTTTTTCCATTTTTACGCTCCAGAGGATAAAATAATGAAAATGCCACATGAAAAAAGGGAAATGTAGAAACATTTCACAGAATTTCAGTTAGCAGAATGTGTCTGATGGTTTGAATGAAAAAGCAGAGTGGGTCAAAAAATATCAGCTGTTTCCATGGGCTCACACAGCCAGGCCATGTGTTGGACACAAAACTGAAAATGACATTATCCCAAACTTAAGAGGGATCTTTAAAAAAAAAAAAAAAAAAGACACTGTGGCATTTACTGAAGAAATAAGATAACTGAATCAACATTGACTTAATACAAGAGTACATTATGAAAATATTGCATACAAAAACCAGTACACACAAATGCATCACCAGCTAAAAAGCACAGAACATGCCGTGCAATGGAAAAGGTAATACCCTCTGAGTGAGTACTCTGGGACATGCTTAGATTGGTTTGTATGAAAAGCATAATGGGTTGTAATTTGTCTGCTTTCCCCACTCTTGTGTGTTATATACTTGTTTTAATATCACCAGAGCACATGTGCCATTCTGCAGTCAGCATTTGACTGTGTGCCGTTTGCGGCGACGTTTATTAAACGAAGTATAAAGCACAGAATGGCTGAAGGAAAGCAGACCTATTATGACTCATTTGCCTTTTGATATGTTTGATTCTGATGGCTGTCTAAATGGCTTTTGCAAACTGTTAAACATGGTAGAACTTTAACGCGGCACCCATCCCATTATACAGTAGCTATTAGGTTGAGTAATTTCTCTATAGCTAAACATTAAAAGGTCATTTTGAAAGGACCCAGTGCACCCCAATGTGAAAATACATTCTCCTCATGTTTCCACATTAGATTATAATGCTTTCTTGTACACTGCTAATCACATAAGATTGAAGTCAGACTTCTACACCTTTTACAACCTTTCCCAAATCACTAAGTCTATATTCATAAGTGTTTTTAATAGTGATAACCCTCTGCATGAAACCCGTACTGTATTTCTTGCACAGTCAAAGTTGGATTATCTGACCTTCTAGTTTGACGAGAGGCATATGTTTTTACTTAGTGGACTTTCTACTGTAATTTCTTGACCTCAGCACCACCCTGAAAATGTCAATTCCTGAAGCTGTGTATGAATAAACACTAAAATTTATAACCGAGGAAAGAATTTTGGTCTTATATCATGGCAACCTTTTGAATTAACTTGGAGGCAAAATGCAACCTATAGCCAAAACAGAGAGAGTGAATCTGAATATTTTCCCCTGCTAAACCTTCACTTGACATTTACTATAGACAAATAAATACTTTATGAATGACATGATATACTGCTGGCTTATAAACAGGCCTCCTACAGTACAAGCAAGGCTCAAATTTTTTTCTGAACATTTTCAGCAGTTTCTTAAAAAAACGAAAATTTGTGCTTTTATAGCATAAAACTTACTGTGGAAAGTGTAATCTGTAAAAGTTTGAACAAAAAAAAGAGGTGCAATGTGTTTTTCTTTTACAGACTTGAGAATTCAGGCCACTGGAAGTCTATGCGTCTGCTTCCCTCCTTCCCAGGGTTTTTCCTGGCCAGACTTTATGTGAACAGCTCTCCTAAAGACACCTTCATCAAACTCCCTGTGAGTTGGACAGTCAGTGGTGCTTCAGATTTAGTACAGCATCACGAAAAACTAGACTTAAAAATGTGCATTTAAGTCAACTGAATACCTCTTTGACAAACTCTTTAACAACAACAAAAAAAAAATTTAACATGAAAACGTCCTAAGGCGTAGTATTTGTTACAAGACTAATATTGGACTAATCCTGACAGGTGTGGTTTTTTTGCCCAACTTCATATAAATTTATAATGAAAATTAAAGTCTAAAAAAGTGTAGACATTTATTAAATCAGATCTGAATGTCAAGTTTTATTTCTTCCAGACTGAAATTGACGTGCCTACTAAACATAACACATACTACTATGATTTTGGTAGCGCAGAGCCGATACTTCTCATACAGTCCGGGTTCAGGATACTGTCTTCATATGACTTAACATGGGAATATTGAGTAGATTTGATAGGAATCTTGACACCAGATTCATATAGAAGTTAACCATATCTTCGTTATATACAGTTAGCTTATTAATTATTAGTTAGTGATGCTCGCATAATTCATTCTGTACCTTTATTCAATAATAAAATTTAATATCTCTTTCATTTAGTCTGACAGTGAGAACATCTTGAAGATATTTTGCTTGTGATCCCATTTTTATGCAGTTCTGCATAGTGTAGTTATTGATTGGATAAGTCAAGTACCTCTTGACCAGTGGAGGTCAAAACAAGCAAATCACACTGGAAAGGAAGGCTTGCTATGTTTCTTTTTACTCATTAGCATTTCATTGGTCGAACCCACTTACTGACATAGTGAACAGTAATTGGCTGTGTCCACAGGGCTGGAGCAAAGGTGTCGTGTTTATCAATGGCAGGAACCTTGGACGTTACTGGTCCACTGGTCCTCAGCAAACTCTCTATGTCCCAGGTCCATGGCTTCACAAGGGGGACAACCAGGTACGTCTGTAATATCTATACTGTACTTACAGTACATCTGCTTACTATTATTATTTTTTTTATCAAACTGACTGCTTGTAGCATGGATGGCCACAGAATGAAATGCAGCTCTGGTGTCAAATGTTCTTGTGTATAGTTCCATCATGTGGCCATTTTGTTTTCGGTGATTTCTGTTGAACTATACAGAAGTGCATTGCATTCACAAAAGAAACTGGCGACCTGATGTCATAATTCTAACTTGCTTATCTCTTAATAATAAGAAAAGAGCTATTTATAGCTAATTTGACATGCCTAAAGTTCCAAAACCTAAATAGATATATGCTAAAGAAGTGCAGCCAAAGTTGTAGCACGTTGCGCAACTCACTGTATTCATAGCATCATCATACTTCCTGTCTCTTTTAAAGGGTTAGATCTATCTCAAGTAATTATGAAAAATGTACCATAAACCTAATAGTTATAGTCCACATACTGAAGGTCCAGATATTCAAAGTAAGAGCAAATATCTCATCCTCATACTGGTGAGCAAGCAAATGTTTTGCATTTCTGTTTCATAAAATACTCATTATTGTTGTTTAATGTTAACTAATAAAATTCTGTGTGTAGTTATTTATCATATAACTGAAATAACTCATTTAAGAGGCTGTGCAACTGTGGTGGGTGAGTGGTATCTAGTTACTTCAGTTGTGTGCTTCTCACCTCCACTAATACTGCAAATTAAGAGCACAATACAGGTCAGCAGTTACAATATACAGTATAGTTGCTAACATCTGACTGTAGCTTCGATGTTGTCGACCTCTGTAGCACTTTCTGGAAAAACCCCGAAGCTCTATCTACTGTATTTCTGCGTTTCTTACCGTTTGCAAATCTTTTTTCTGTGAGTGTGCATACTTTGACATTGCTGCTCAACCACACGCTTTCGCTGTCCTTTCATGACCTCACTAAGCTGGTGTTTTTTTGCTCCATGACAGGTCATAGTGTTTGAAGAGCAGGAGACAGACGGTAAAATCCAGTTCACCATCAACCCTGACAATGGCATGACTGTAGACGTCCAGTGAGGACTGGAGGTGAGAGGGAAGGGTAGACATGGAGTCGAGGATGATATGGGAGTAGCTGGGGAGGACACAGTTTAGGCAACTGCTGCAAGCTTCGTCTACTCGCACACCAACATCTGGCCATGACCAGCAACACTCAAAAGTGACACGTCATTGAACATGACATTTGTTTCTTACCAGAGGACACCCGCACAGGAGTATAATCATCTTCCTCACAGCAGTTTTTCAGCTAGTGACTTTATTTATGACACTCAACTGACTCCTTTTTATCCAGTTTACTAACCGTATTATTAACCTGCACTCATATACTATATAATTGGAGACCAAGGGACTGTGACAGAGAATGATCTGGATTCTAATAGTGTTAGAAAATCTCTTCCTCTTACAGACTTAATTTATAAATTACATCAAGGTTGTACAAAAACTATGTGAATAAAGACTGGTTTGACCTCTGTGTCAGTAGCCAAGGAAACGTGCGAATGAGCTTAATTTAACCTACACGCTGAGAGCCTGTTTGGTATATTTCATATAAAGGTACCTTCATATGATATGCTGTGAGCTCCTGCAGAGAAGTCAAGATCACAAGCTGCATTTGAAGATCAGTTTCTGAAAACTCATCTGTTGTGTGTGTGTGTGTGTGTGTGTGTGTGGTGCTAACCAGCCTGAATACCGCCATACATAGTTGTTTTCTGTGTAAAGGTTGATGCCAGAGCTGAAACTGTCACACTTGAAGACAAAGCAGTGTTGCACTGTTCAGATAAGTTCAGAAAACCCACTGACTATGACAAGGCTTTGTTGTAATCAGTGGCGTTTTAAGTGGATTTACGCATCACTATATCAAAACAGTTTTCATCACATAGAGTAGTTCCTACATAGAAAAGATTTATTACTAAATTTTGCTGTGTAGCTAACTGTGCAGCTAAAATGTTTATTAAAGTACAGTGGCAGCTCCTTAATGTATGACCTGTTTAAAGAGGAAAACAAATACTGATATGTGGTTATGTGTTGTTTGGATTAGCGTAATCTGCTATTTCCAGTCATTTTTAACTTCTAACACTTCTAATTCTGAAACCTATATATTTATGTATGTATGCATATACTGTATAAATAAAAGCTATACCTATACATTTAAGAATTAACATGTAGGTTTTATTTTATCATTTGGCTGCTTAAGTTTCTGAAACTTGTGTTACAGCCAGTGTACTTGCCAGTTGGAGAGCTAAATATCTTAGTGTTTACACATTGCAAAAGTTTTTACATGCTGTTCATTATGCAGCCTAATGTAGTTTAATAAAATCTCAGGGGAATTCAAGAAAATGTCAGGGAATTTTACAATTATTTTACATTGTATTTGTTGTATTTATTTAAATTGGCCATGGCATGCGCATTTTGCTCATTTCCAGCCATTTAATGTTTAATCTTTGGTACCTCTAATTTAGCTTGGCACCCCTCATAATTCCAAAAATGATTTCAGAATAATAAAAACAAGATGATAGTTTGTGAACGCGCAAAACTCTTGCTGCCGGTGTTGTGTCGCAAGTGGACAGCACAACGAACTGTGACGCCATTAATTCATTTGAATTTCTCCTCCGTAGATATGTAAACAACGGTGTGTGTATATATACACCAATGAAAAGAGATGTGTAAAACACTCTAAACAAAGCGGGTATTTGAGAAACCCTGTATTTTAACTGCCATATTGCATATATGGTAACTTCTCCAGCCTTACAACAATTCTCTCTGTTACAGAAACAAGGCATTAACAGACATTCGTGTGTTTTTTAAACTTACCATTAACTAGTTGAAACATCACTCCCTTTCAAGTAGCTCCAGGGTCAGTAAATCCAACCAGTGGTCAGTGCGTCTTCCCCCACACGACCACATACAGTCCCAAAGTAGTGAAACTAATTCCAATAGGCTCCAACAATAACATCATGGATCGTTAATCTGCAGCACTTCACATGCAGCTGACACACTGGCCTCAAGCAGTCAAAACAAACAGGTGCTGAGCTCTGGTGGAATCCAGAGTTGATGAGCTGATCACTAACCTCCACAGGGGCTTCACTGGCTGGCTGCTTCTAGGTTAGACCTGGTCAGGTAAAACGACTGTTCCCTGTACAGGAACATTCCTGAACATGCACTAACCTCAGACCCTGTGTTTTACTCCACATCCTCTGGTCACAGTGCAGCAGCATGAGGTAAAATATATCCATAAAACTGGGCGCAGTTGAAAAATTCAGCTTTTACAATGGCACGGTGGATGTCAGGCAAGCTTACATGAATGCGCCGACTGCCTGGAGATAATGACCATTGAAGGAGATCCTTAAACTATCATTTAATACTTTATTTTATTTGATAAAAATCTCATGAGCAGAGAGTTTGAGATGTGTATAAACAGAGTTGCTTCTGCATAGAAATACTAGAACATATGTACTGTACACCTCGTTTTTTTTAGCTTTAGGTCACATCTAAGATGATAATTAACCATTGTAACATTATAGATAAGTCAGAAACAAGGAAAAGCATGCCATGGGCTCTTTAAGTACAGTACTTGAGTAAGTGTGCTTAGTTACATTCCACCTCTGCAACATACAGTGTACAAACATCCACAGGACATAGTACTCGGGGCCAGGTAAGGTTCTTCTCAGTTGTTTATTTCTCTTGATTCAACTAACATCTTTCTCTGAGACAGAATTGCCGTGGCAGATAAACAACTTTAAGAGTCACATGCATAAAATGTGAATCACATGAGGATGGAAGATGACAGTGGATGAGGGGAAAAGGGAGGACATGTAAAGTGTACTGTGCCTTAGAGAAGCCCTCAGAGGGTAATGCTCATTAACTCATGACATTAAATTTTGAGTAACCTGTACTGCTAAAGTTGATGTGTAGGTAAGTTTGTTCTGGTAGTTTCATTCTTTGTGAGTATTAGATATTGCTTAATACATCATTTGTTGGATTTAGCAAGATTTCAAATCAGAGATTGGACAGTGTTGTAACATCACTTTCAAAGTGAAGCCCTTTGAATTGTTCTGCTGCTTCAGGACACACCACAGAGATTAATATCACAGAAACGTATTTAACTAATCAGACCACATGCTGATCTGTATGACATATGATATTTATTTTTTTTGTAAGAGCAACATTTAGAAGATGAGAAGAGAAATTTAACTTTACTTGAAAAGTAAATGATAACATGCTAAGTTTCAGGAAAAACCTGTTGGCACAAAATGAAAATACGTTCTGCTTTTTTAAAGGAGTGTTCAAATTAAGTCTTCTACACACAGGCCTTTTTTTTGACAGCTATTTTTAGTTTGTTTGTGTTAACAAAAACATTATCAGCTGGATTCATCATTCATTTAGAGTAAAAACTGATAATAATCACCCAAGTAGAACTTAGTTTAACAACAGTGCTATGAAGAAGGTGATGTGCGTGTCTGTGTCTTGGTAGCACTAACCTACAGTATTATTGATAATCCACATGTATAGTATACTGTATGTGTGCATGCTGTTTTAGAGAGCAGCTGGAAAATAACAGATTTAAGGGCAAACACTGCTTTGATTCAATTGCACATCCACACCTAAAATAAATACATAAATAAATATAAAAAGTTTGAGTGTGAATAAATAATGAGAGGGAAGTTGAAGAACAAATAAAATCCAAAGATAGGCTGTGGTCTCCATGGCTGATCCTTGTACAGTGTGATATCAAGCAGTCAATGAAAACAGGCTGTTTGATTAGAGATGCAATGCAGCCTTTGTTTGAATGTGTATCTTGTCATATTCCAAGTGAAATGTGTAATAACATGGTTTCTCTAGCTGATGAGTCAGAGAGGCTGTAATGTCTTTATAAGTTTTCATTGGGTTGCAGGGAGGGGGGCAAAAAAAAAATTATCTCCAAGATGTTTCTGCTGGGCAATGCTAGATAAGAGCTACCACTGTACTGCACTAGATGGCTGATTTAGCAAGTAGAGGAGAAGAGATTCTGTTATATGAGGTGTAGGATAACTTTGATATACTGTTTAGTCAAACAGCACCTTAGCTGCTGATGTGTCTCATTAGAGGTGCAGTGACTCCTTTCTGTGGTCCAGTTAATGTCCAACAGATGGGTACTAATACAATACGAAACTATGAGACATAAATTCACAATACTGACAACGACATGTCAACATTGCCACCAAATCATTAGCAAAAATAACTTTTGTTGTGCTTTTCTTTAGCCTGGTCACTTCATAGTAGCATTTATCGTCTCATTCCAGAAGTGAAAGTCAAAGCCTTTTTTTTCTAAACAATATATTTTGGGGTCATGCATAAATTATTTTGATCTATTATGCATAATTTACATCAGCTGTTCAAAGGTGAGTGGGTATTAAAAGTCAGCAGATGTAGCTCGAGTTACTAAATGTATGTGTCTTTTGGGAATTCATGTTCTTTGTCATCACACTAAGGTGTTTTTTTGTTTTGGTTTTTGTTTTTAATAGAGGACAGGGACTGACAAGCTTTGTAAAACTAAATTTTTGGGCTTTGATGTTGTTTCATCTAGCTCTTTTTAAATTCTTGCACAGGTAACCAGTGGCTTGTGTGTATATACTCTATGCACCCTGTTTTGATAGTCCACAGCTTCTGATCAAGATGTATTGGTGCAAGTGGTGTTTGTGTGGATCCAGGCCCTATCTTTCAACAAAAACATGGCATGTGGTGTAAGTAGCGAGTCTGTGTTTCCTAATTTCCTACCTGCGCAATTACCGTTTTCATTACATGCGCATAACGTTGCCTTTTTATCAAGCAGCAGTCTGTGCACATCAAATCAAATCAAATTTTATTTGTATAGCGCCAAATCACAACAAAAGTCATCTCAGGACACTTTACAAAGTAAGGTCTAGACCTTACTGTTATCAATATTATTACATAGGGAAAACCCAACAAATCCCCCTTGAGCAAGCACTTGG
>NW_018127926.1:3319633-3322063 GCF_001952655.1 Monopterus albus
GAAGGCTCAGGGTCACCTGATCCAGCCCAAACTATAAGCTTTATCAAAAAGGAACGTCTTAAGTCTAATCTTAAAGGTAGAGAGGGTGTCCGCCTCCTGAACTGAGACTGGGAGTTGGTTCCATAGGAGAGGAGCTTGATAGCTAAAGGCTCTGCCTCCCATTCTGCTTCTGTGGACTCTAGGAACCACAAGTAAACCTGCACTCTGAGAGCGAAGTGCTCTGTTAGGATGATAAGGCTCTACGAGGTCTTTAAGATACGATGGAGCCTTGTCATTAAGGGCTTTGTATGTTAGGAGAAGGATTTTAAATTCTATTCTGAATTTTACAGGGAGCCAGTGGAGAGAAGCTAATATGGGAGAGATATGATCTCTCTTGCTAGTTCCTGTCAGTACTCTGGCTGCAGCATTTTGGATTAACTGGAGGCTTTTTAGGGAATTATTGGGACATCCTGATAGTAAAGAGTTACAGTAGTCCAGCCTGGAAGTAACAAATGCATGGACCAGTTTTTCAGCATCACTTTGAGACAGGATGCTCCTGATTTTTGCAATATTGCGCAGGTGAAAGAAGGCAGATCTAGAGACTTAGCTTTTGTGTGATTTAAAGGACATATTCTGATCAAAGATGACTCCAAGGTTCCTCACAGTAGTACTGGAGGCAAGAGCTATGTCATCTAAAGTAACTATATGATTAGACAGCAGATTTCTAAGGTTTTCAGGCCCAAGCACAATAACTTTGGTTTTGTCAGAGTTTAGAAGTAAGAAGTTGCAGGTCATCCAGGCCTTTATGTCTTTAAGTCATGCTTGAAGTTTGACCAGCTGATCTGATTCATTTGGCTTCATAGATAAATATAACTGAGAATCATTTGCATAGCAATGGAAATTTATGTTGTGCTTCCTGATAATATTGCCTAAAGGGAGCATGTATAAAGTGAAGAGAATTGGACCTAACACAGAGCCCTGTGGAACGCCGTGACTAACTTCAGTTTGTGTGGAACATTCGTCATTAACATGAACAAATTGAAATCTTTCTGATAAATAAGATTTGAACCAACTTAGCGCAGTTCCTTTAATCCCAATAACATGTTCAAGTCTCTGCAGTAAGATGCTGTGATCAATGGTGTCAAAAGCAGCACTGAGATCTAAGAGGACAAGTATGGAGACAAGTCCTTTGTCCGAGGCTAGGAGAAGATTTGATTTGATTTGATATTTTCTGATCATTGGTGCGGTTTCTGTACTATGATGGACTCTAAATCCTGACTGAAAATCCACAAACAAATCATTCTTGTGCATCACATCACGTCTTCAGGTGTGTCCAGATGAAAATGAGGTGTGTAGGTGTGTAGTTAACGGGCGCTTTGACTTTTTTGTGATGTGCGTCTGTCTAGGTGCGTGCGTTGTGCTTGATATACATGCAATGATAATTTGACTGTTGACAACAGACCTGGTTTTTGCTGATCAGTGGCACAGCCGCTTTGTGCGTCCTGTTTGAAGGTCCCCAAAACCTCCCAAATAATAGCAACCTGCAGTTATTGTGGCAGCTACCCCCTTAACCCTCAGATGTTGCCGTACTGAGAAACTTTTATAAGCCAGGATACTCTTGCTCTTTGAGGGAGTGTTAAATATAGTCTGAAATAACCAATGAAAGCTGTGTCACTGGACACGTAAGACCATATTTGTTTTGCACAGTATTTAGTTGACCTAAAATGTTATTAAGGATAGGATATTTAAAGAATAGTGTGCAGTATGTAACAAGTAAATAACTGGATATTTTAGATAAAATCCTTTTCTAATATAACTTTCTAAACACCGCCTCCCTTCAGACAGACAGCCGGTTTTGTATGGCATAACATTCGAGCAACAAGCCCAATCAGAAAAGTGCTGCTTGTGTTGTCACCGTGAGGTATCCGCAGCCAGGCAGCTTGTTAACACTGCTGGGTTGCCACTGCCAGTTTTAATTTTCTGAGACACTGTTCAGAAGGTCGGCATACTATTAATACTATGAACTGTAAACCCTTTTCTGATGTCTCTGTCTAAAAATCATTTTAGCAGTTCAATCTGGGCCTTCTGTCAACCCTGTGAACTGTTATGCAACCTCACACACTCACTAAGACTTGGGTAATCACACTCACTGGGAATTGGGTAACCAAACACTGAAAAATGTGTGTCTTAACCATTACCACTTAAAAGTTTTAAGTCACCAAACTCATAAGAATGTCAATAACATCAAACTTGACTCAATAACCACAGAGAGTATGAAACCTTTTCAGGAATTTTATATAGAAGCTTAACAGAGCTACAGCAAAGCAACAAGCAATAAAATATAAACCTTAAAATCATCAATAATTGGCTTCCAATCTAAATGAATCAACAACTACGAATTCTAAACATAAATTTTATATGATCATACTGATTAAAATCATTATGGTTGAG
>NW_018127926.1:3322431-3369943 GCF_001952655.1 Monopterus albus
GAACTGTGAGGCTCTGCCACTGTTTCATCCCACGTCAGCATGCACCTTCCTCCTCTGACAGGCTGATGCCTGTCTCCAAACACCCAGAAAAGGGGCTCTCTCTCCCACGATGACATGCTTCTCACTCCACAGGCCGGTGCCTGCGGGGTGAGCACCCCCAGAGGGGTGCCCTCTCCCCGGACTGCCTCTCTGCAGTCCTCAGTCTCCTGGAAGTCAGATGGTCAACCGGACAGAGCCTCCGGCCGCAGCCGTGAAAAGACTCCCTGTTCCTCTTTTTGCCTCAGTTTTTATAGGGTTCTGGTCAGTGATTTTTGTCCTCTCATCCAACCAGATGCTGCAGTTTGCAGTTGATACCTTATTTGGCATGAAAAATCATATTGTTCTGAAGTATTGCATATTTTTTAATGTCAGTCCAAGTCAACTGCCCGTAACCGGCCTCCGCCCCACTGTGATCCAGCCTTGGATTCTACTTCCTCTTTTCTAGAAAACTAAACCATCTGAATACATAACGAAAATAGAAAGAAACTCACATCTGACTGAAATATCAAAATTCCATCTTTGCTTTTTACCAGAACAACCAGAATTACACACTGATTTCACACAAAATTATCAATGCCTTAAAGTAAAACATAAAACATAAATCTTTATGTCTGGGACCCGTATTTACAGTTTCGCTGACAGTCCTCATATTAACAACACGCCCAACATTTACACACACACACACACAACGTGATGCGCATGTCATGAAATGGTAATTGGGGAGATAGGACATTAGGAAATATTGACGCGCCGCATGCCATGCGTTTGTTGCAAGATAGGGGCTTATGTGAGCAAGGGAAATACTAACTCGCTAAAGTGACACAATGTTTCCCTGTAATTTCAAAACTGACATATGAAAGCTAACATGGGGATGAGGATGGCATTTGTGAATCTACCATGTATCTGATTTGATGTTCTTGTCTATCCTTTATGAATGTGTCATAAACTAAAGTTACCAAATGAAAATGGTGATGTGCTATAACTTTTTTTCATGCATTGTGTTGAGCCTATATTGAACATGTGC
Organism: Monopterus albus; assembly: GCF_001952655.1. Lineage (NCBI taxonomy): Eukaryota > Metazoa > Chordata > Actinopteri > Synbranchiformes > Synbranchidae > Monopterus > Monopterus albus. The sequence goes on from NW_018127926.1 coordinate 3,323,495, forward strand.
CTTGTTGTGTGTCATTGTGAGCAATTTACCCGGGGGAGAGAGAAGATGCCTTTTAAAAAAATACATGTAAATAAAGTAATTACAATGCTTTTGTCATCATTTTTCATTAATTCTCTGATTGTTCTAATGTTCAATTACTATTTACACATTGCAAAAAGGAACATCATTTGTATATCGTTTTAAGTGCTAAGAATAGTGTTAAGATTTTGATGTTTTTTATGTAGTTTTAAGATCCTAAGCACAACAAAGGGGACATTTTTCTAGCAGTGGTCTCTCACCAAGTGTACATGTCGTGTACTGGTATATGCACGAATTATTATGACACTAAAATGAACAAACCAGGAGTAAATGTAAGTCAGTAGTACCAAACTAGCAAGTCAAGTGCTTGTAAAACACCCAAACCAATACCAACACCAAAACCAAAACCAATAAAATTAAATTAAAGCAAACATCATAATTATCAAAAGGACATTCCTTCCCTTGCTATGTTGGAGTTTGCTCAAAGGAAAATAAACATGAGGCGTATCTGTCCTTGGAGACTTGTTTTTTATCCAGGCTGATGATCTAGGCCGTGTCCTTAAATCCAAGAGAAATGTCTCTTTTGTACCATTCGTTTTACTTGTTTTGAGGTGAAGGATATTTTTTTTAACCTGCTTATTTTGGTTGAGTCCGCTGGCTGTATGCTCTTCATATTGTGCTGTCTTTTTTTGTTAGGTTGTCTTCTGTCTAAGGTGCAGCTCACGACTATCTACACCAGCCCTGTGAGGTGTTTTTTAATGTCGTCTGCTCTGCACTTTAATCCTGACAAATAACCACCCCCTCTTTCTAATCTGTGCTTTAATATGATACATTTCTACTGTTTTAGTCCATATTTGAAAAATGTCAGATTCAGTCAAGAGGATTAAATCCCCCTTCAAAGCCCCCCCTTCCTTTTTTCCCCTTATGATTAAGACATGAGCGCTGGTTGCACTTATCAAGAGGCCCTGCCGTTTTCTTCTTCTGCAGGTCCAAGGCCAACCGCCTGCAATAAAAAGGATTAAGATGTGCTGAGGAGCGCTAAGGCTTCATTTAAGTTAATTGAATGTGTTTATTTCATTGGTGACATCTATTAATGGACAACACCTGCTATAATCGCACCTTAACGGAAAGCACATTAAAAAATCTATTTACAAATATCAGGAACAGCTGCTCTGTTTGTACAGGTGAGTCCAGCCAGAAATGACAATCACTATTTCTCCTGCTTTTGAAAATGGGATTTGTTGATGGCTAAAGGGTTCAGCTCAGTAATAGAAGGTATTTCAAATGTTATAAAACATTATTACTCACCGTTATCTAAGGAAAAATGGTCAAACCTCCATATTAGGGTCTGAGAATCCTTTTTTCCCCTCGTTCTCAAGGTAAGGTCTCTCCGTTCTTATGTGCCAGACAAGTATCTGGTAGAGAAAAAATGTATGGAAGCACAAAACAACAGCATCATTAGTTACATCATGTTCCCTTAATGCACTCATTCACTCTGTTCTCCTGTTCAGCTCCCACTTTGCGTCATGATCTTCAAAACATTCAGTTCCAGTTATAGTTCCAACAGTACACGCCACTACAGAGCCTGTGTATGTGTGTACAGAGCTAGTTGAGCATGAACCTTGCATTAGAAAGGACTGTGCCGGAGTGTGTTATCTTGTAAGTAAGCCCTCTGAGCTTGGCCTGTATGAAGTCTGACCATAGGATAATGGCTACCTTCATAGCCAACTGAAAATGTTTCAGTACAATATGCATGAGATTTGTTTGTCTTTGGAGCTGCGCTATAGTTCTTTGCACAGTTCTTCTGTGATTGTGCTATCAAGCCTGGACACTGGCTTGCTTTGGCCTCTGAGACCAAACAAACATCCAGGAAAAGGACAGCAAGGGGAACAAGAGGAAAAGGGAAAAGACAGAAGGTGTCAAGCTCATTTTTCCCTCTCTGTGCTGGAACCTTCCTCCTTTTCATCTCGCCATCACAGTGGTCATGAATTATGCATAGGGTGGTTCTGAGACGTGCCAGGAGCCCAGCCCCACTTTGCTCAGGTGTAGGGGGAAGTTAATGATACTGCTTGCATTTAAAGTGGTAGGTTATAAGGAAGAGAGATACCCAAGCATGTTTTTGCATTTTCTTCTTCTTTCCCTCCTGTCCTTCTGTCCATCCCTGCGCTCATCTGTAATCAGTGTGACTTCCCTACCCACCCACCACCCAACTCCAATTTCGCTCTCTCAGCCGTTCCCTGAATCCCCTCTTTTCATTTACTCCTCTGAATGGCTGGGGGTAGCAGGAGAAAGACCTGACTGAAAGAAAGCCCCCCCCAAAAAAATGTGTGTCTGTGTAAGGGTGATCGTGGTGTTAGCTAAAGCCCTCTGGCTGACTCCTCTTTGCTCAGAGAGAAGCCTTAGTGAAGTGACCCAGACCAAGGGCCTTAAGCAGGAACAGCGGAGTGGGCGTGGAGATGAGCGTTGCTGCTGCAACCCTCGAGCCTCTCAAACGTGTGCACACGAGCGTGTGGGCAATGTGAGAACTATAATCAATGATTTCCAACTTTTTAGCAACATATTTACACTACATTTTGAACATTAGCAAATTGTCATGTTTATATCTCATTTCAGCCAAGAAATGGATTTCTTTCCTAGAATCTGATGATGAGAAACAGGACTGAAGGGGGAGGATGCACAAACTACCCCCATAGATGATTTCTTTTCAGCTCAGAATGCTTAATCAACTAAATTTAAGGTTTCCTAAATGATCAAGTAAATGAACCTCACTGTTGCTAACAACCACTAATTATGTAAAAGAAATAAAAGTGTCTTTGCATAAAGAAAGTGCTGTGATTCACATTGGTCATTTGGTTCAACTGTGGGAAATGAAACGTACTGGGTCAGAGGTTGGTAAAATTACTGGTCTAGTTTTATCTGTGATAATGGAGATCTACTCAAGATTAACACTTGTAGTAGTTAATGTTTTACTAACCAGGAGGATGTGGAATGCAAAATTTACCGCTTTATCATCTAGGAGAAGATGAAGAGTAGGTGGGGGTTATGGCCTTAAGGGCACAAGCAGATGTTTTGGGGGGTGAATACCATTTGGAATACTGCATCTGTTTTTTTTTCCAGTTAACCAAGCTAGCAGGTGGTGGGTCCTCCTTTTGTTCTGTGAAAGCCGACATAAACCCTAAACTTATTCATCAACACAGAGTATTTTAATTCATCGCAGAGCTAGCAACTCTCTAATATAGATGAATAATTTTCCACAATACCAATGTCCATATTTGCTTTCTTGCTGAGATTTGAATTCCTAATAGTAAGTATGAAGCTACAGGTGACAGTTTAAATATAAAAACCAGAAAGAGGGAGAACCATTAGCGCCATCTAAAAGCAATAGCATCTGCCTATAAATCTTCTCATCACACTCTCAGCAAGAAAGCAAATACCCTACAATGTCAAACTATTTAATAATTTGTGATCTTGTGTCTTATAAGAGAATCTCATTGGTTCACACACCCTCATTGTGTTTTTGGTTAAGAGTAGTATCAAGGTAGTGTGCTTGCAGCAGTGTTATAAGCTAAATTATCTTTCACATAAGCTATGAGTAAAATAATAAGTGAGTAAAATAACATTGTAGATTTCATTCCACTTTTTTTTCCACTGAATCTGAATTATTGGTAAAATATGGTTCCTACATGGCTGACCACTTAAAAACACTACAAAACCTCTTTTTAAAAATCTCACAAACAGTTTAGCAAATCCCTTATATACTAACTGGTCAAATCAAGCTGCTTAACAGCAGTAAATGTGGGAGGAAATTACCTTAGTGCAGTTGGCTGCTTTAGGCTCCAGGTCATTGAGTGTGACAAGTCCCTGGAGCAAACTGCTCTCCTGGTAGCCTCCCTTCACCCCACGAAGCTTAAAATACGCCTGTGGCTTGAAGAGAATGACCCTCAGGTTGATTGCAAAGCCAGCCATGTCGATGGCAAAGGGCCGATGGGGGTCGAACACTACCTCCCAGCCGTAGACCTTTCCAGCTGCATTGACCTTGGGGGATTCGTACCGCAAGCCACCCGCAAAGGCCACAGGCCACACTGAAACTTTCTGAGTCGATCTCATCTAACAAGAGGAGAGCCAGGAAAAGAAATGGAGGAGGGAGGAGAGTCATTAGTCATTTGAAAAAGTGTACATGATAGTGAGACATAGTATTTGAGCATCAGCTGCCAACATTACAAAAGAGCATGGGTGGAAGATTTTTTTTTGAGCTGCTGCTCTTATACATTTTGAAAGATGATGAAAACTGACCAAGCCATTGTGTCATGTGCAGCTGACACACTGATAGATGAAGGGAGATCACACATATTGTTCAACAGCTGCCCTACAATGAGATAATTAGACACAACCATCTTTAAAAGGAGTAAATGCAGACAGTGCCAAGAGGGTTCGAGGGAGCCGACTCATTAGAGTAAATGGCTCTGGTTGCTGCTTAGCTGAGGAAACTCTTTAAGGTAGAGCCTCTCCATCCTCTCTGTCGTCCCCCTCCTCCTCCTCTTTTTTTTGTCCTTTAATCTTCCACTATGAAATGATCTTGCCACCCTTTCCTTTGTCTCCTTCTCAGTGAGTCTTTGCCATTCTGGCAAGAGCAGCTGCAAAAATTAAAGGCAACTTTTTATAATGAGGAAAGAGGAAGGTTATGAAACAGCAGTCATTTAATCATACTCAGTGCAGCGGAAATAATGATAGTGGTGCCTCTGGTGGACAATGTATTTACAGTAAAGGTGTGTGCAAGTACTACATGTACAGTTTGTAGTATGTCTAAGTAAAAAGCTTCCATGCAAATACAATAAGAGAATGCATGTGGAAAATGTATATATAATGCAAATCACATGCATATATCCCTTTTCATATGAGCTTCTGTGCTATATTAGTGTGTGATTTTATGGGCTGCTGTGTTATGGTCAGTTCAGGGGATCAGAGAGTAGCAGAGTCTGTACAGCATGCAGCAGGCTGGGGGCTTATGGGAATCCATGGATTTGCGCTTCAGGGGAAATGATTGTGCCAGGCACCCAGATTAGATTTGGCAGGCTGTTTGATCTTAATGAGCTCTGGGTGTTAATGGTTGAAGAGCAACCGAGTGCTTACATGCATGTGTCCATGGGATTTTGCCGCTATAAATCTGTACACAGAACCTTTTTTTTTTTTTTGGCCAACACTATCTGTCATCACATTTTTTTCTGTCTATTATATGGCCTACATATGCTACACCTGGGTATACCTTACAGAAATTGCTCTTGGATGCTGATCAGCTCCACTATGCGCTTTCCTCAAGGTAATCTTAATTGTTGCCTGGTCTTTTGTAGCAAGGACACAACTGAAGTCATCACATTTTTTTCTGTCTATTATATGGCCTACATATGCTACACCTGGGTATACCTTACAGAAATTGCTCTTGGATGCTGATCAGCTCCACTATGCGCTTTCCTCAAGGTAATCTTAATTGTTGCCTGGTCTTTTGTAGCAAGGACACAACTGAATAACCAACTTGCCTAAAAGAGACCTGCCTACTTCCCTCAAAAATACGCTACCAGTCAGACGTGTGGATAAAATTTTCCAGTGAATTAAATTGGAAAGTGCATCCAAACCTTTGACTGGTAAATCAAGATTTAAATGGTAAAACAAGCATAAATCAACTCTTTGCAGGCAACGTCAAGATGCTTGTCACTTTATGATCTATGCTGAAAATGTGAAAATGTGTTCTGTCTGCTGCCTCTTAAGGGAATATAAGCCAGAGTAAAACAGTGCAAATCCCTCTTCTGCTGGCAGCCAAGCAAATGAAAATACAGCAATGATCCTCTTGCCCCATTCTAATGAATACAGTAGGATGTGTTTGTACAGAGTTTTACTGTTTGTTGTTGCTGCAATTTCTGCACACATTTGTATGTGCATTTAAGTGCTATTTCTTGCTCCAGTAAGAGAGAGGCCTACAGAGATGAAGTGTCCGTGTTTCAAAATGGCCAGAACAGCCATACAAAGAGAATAAATCCTACTTTCTAATAGAGAAAATACAGCAGGCAATCAAGTACATTAATCAGTTCTTAAGGGGAAAGTAAAGGTAAGAAAACAAATTATTGCTGAGTCTGTGGATTATACTATTTATCCAAACAACAGCAGATTTAAATTCCATTCATTTGTTTAACTTATTTTAACAAGTTAAACAAAACCAAAACATTTTTAACCAATAATAAGCAAATAAAAGTGGTTGGCATCATAATTTACACTGAAAATGCAGTTAGTTTTCGAGGTGAACATATATGATAAAGTAGAACAAGGTGTAATATCACTGGTTCAGTTATACTGTTATAGACTAAATTGCATTTCCATTACTAATTATGTTTCTTAAGGATTTTCCTGAGCGTGGGCCTAAATATATTATAAAGCAATGTCACTGTAGACATTGATTGATAATGGATGTTGTCAGTATCATCTTGCCCTATTAATGACATTCTTTATTTTGTGTTTAGTCCATTATCTTGAAGTGGTTGAAAGCCTTCCTAAAGGCTGGAATGAGAGCAGAGAATGTTGGTTAAAAATAGCAGATTAAATAACATGTGACATGTTTGGAAAGGAGGTATACATAATATATGTAGTTCTTTACAGGAGTGTACTTCAACAGTAGGAAATGATTTTCCCACTTTATGATGCAAGTTCAACAATTCTGGTCTGAATTTTTTTCAGACCACTGTGTGAAGCAAACTACGTGTGGAAAAAAGATCTGTGTATCAGCTGAGATGAATTCCTGTTGCTCCAAACTGTATGTCACTGCTGTGCTGCTGTGAAAAAAACTAACTGTGGAGAGTGTGATTAGCAGTTAGCTATGATGTTGTCTCTTCACTTTTAGGCTTAATTAGTGTGCCACCTGCCAACATGTAATGCCAATTCCTGAATTACAGGTTTTGCATGCATGATTTTTTATTTTTACTGTCTTTTAAACAAGTTGTTGTCCATTTGGAATATTACTAAAATATGACACAAAAATCTGAGAGAAATGACTTTAGTGCTTTATATCATCTGAATGACACTTTGCTGCAGCCTGTAATGCAAACAGTGGGGGAGAGGCGAGACTATTTAAATTGTAAAAGTTTTAATTCTTCCAAATAAATAAATAAAGCATTATTTTGCTAAAATCAATGTCATTCCCTTTCACCATCTGGCTCTAGGTGATTGTAGAGTATGTACTCTGTGGTCATTGAATGGGTTGTTGCCTCATTAAGTTGACCTTTTACACTCAGGTAAGCTTTACAGGCTAATAATGCATATAACATCGGGACTGATGTTTGTAGTTCATTTGGGCGGAAAAGCTTACAAATGTTTCATGGAAATTAATGCAGCGGTCACCTACTGTGGAGCTGCTGCAGATTTTACACTACCAGTGATGTCACAGATTGATCAGTCTCTCGCTGATCATTTTTGTAATTTAAATGAATTTTTTCAGCAAGACATTTTTGTATTTACTGCCTCCCTTCAGCCTATACGCAGTATCACAAGCAATGAACTCTATTGTAAACATATTATAGAGAGAAAAAGTACAAATTTTCATTTTTAGATTTGGATAAATTCTTTTGTTGCAAATTAAACATGTCACAATCATCCCTGCATGTGTTTTTTATTGTCATTTCATCTTTATTGATGATTTAACTATTTTTGCTATGTAGTACAATATCCTCATGTGGGTTTTTATGCACACAGCTAATCAGTGTTTACCTAGCTCTATTTTTTAGTGTTAATAGTTAATAAACTGTTGTAGTTGTATTTGAAAATATATTGCCATTACTCAAAATCAAAAAATTGGCTCACTTTACATAGAGGAGGACAAATTAATATACATATTCTTAACCCATGGAGCAAGGGCATGTCATTCTTTTAACCTTGTCTTGACATTGGAGGAGTCATTAATCTGTTTTCAACCTATTGAGACACTGTATTTTTACTATGGTATCAGCAATATACTGTAGTTGCAGTCAATTCTCTGCTTTCTTTCTGTCCATTGGGCTGTCACACGTTCTCTTTTTTTCTCGTCTCTTTCCTCCCTGCCACCATTTCTTGCCCCTTCAGGGCTGTTACTCTAGCCCATAAATAGGCCTGTTGGAGGTGATGGAAGGCCTCTGAAGGAGATGGAGCACTTCAGCTGATTCCCAGAGAAAGGTAATGACAGACCCCGTCAATACCCAGTGTTCCATTTACTACGGACCCCGTCTGCACTACTAACAAGACTTGAGGCTAATTCTCAGAGGACCTAGACCGTGTCTGCTCAGGTAATTCAGCTGATGTCAAGATGGATGGCCTGAAATGTACAGATTACTGTACATGCCCAAACTTCTCCCCACCAGCTCCAGATTCCTGCCTACCAAGAACTAACCCCACACACCCACTCTGCTACTCTTTCTATAGTACCTAATGTACCACAGATGCCTATCATACTTTATGGCAAGGACGTACCATATAATATAATGTATGTTTGACTTAGTCTGTACTTCACTGAACTAAAGTTATTGGGATGGATCCAAAAGAAAGCATGTAATTTAAAAAGTTAACTTTTACATTTGTGAGCATAATGCCATACAACTCCAAAAGGAATATAGTATATCACTTTTTTTTTAAACAACTACATACAATGTGTACTAAAATTTCAATATACAATATTGCAATATATAATGTTGTCCGCCTCAACCTTTCCTCATCTATTTATCTTTTCCTGTCCTATTTCAATCCAATCATTCCTCTGTTAGCAGAATGGCTGCTATTGTTTTAATATTCAAGAATTTAAGAGGTGGATGGGAGCTTGAGAATTTTAATAGTTGCACAGAATTGGCATATATACAGTACAGAGTCCCCAGAGGAACACAGTGGGATTTTTTTAAAATTCTTTTGTGCTCCCGTATTGTTTTTTTCCCCTGATCCATGCAAGTGGTTTAGATCCAGTGACAATTTATGTGATGCATTGCAGCAACATCATCGTCTCATTGCTACAGTTACAGTGCCTTGCGAAAGTATTCGGTCCCCTTGAACTTTGCGACCTTTTGCCACATTTCAGGCTTCAAACATAAAGATATAAAACTGTAATTTTTTGTGAAGAATCAACAACAAGTGGGACACAATCATGAAGTGGAACGAAATTTATTGGATATTTCAAACTTTTTTAACAAATAAAAAACTGAATAATTGGGCGTGCAAAATTATTCAGCCCCTTTACTTTCAGTGCAGCAAACTCTCTCCAGAAGTTCAGTGAGGATCTCTGAATGATCCAATGTTGACCTAAATGACTAATGATGATAAATAGAATCCACCTGTGTGTAATCAAGTCTCCGTATAAATGCACCTGCACTGTGATAGTCTCAGAGGTCCGTTTAAAGCGCAGAGAGCATCATGAAGAACAAGGAACACACCAGGCAGGTCCGAGATACTGTTGTGGAGAAGTTTAAAGCCGGATTTGGATACAAAAAGATTTCCCAAGCTTTAAACATCCCAAGGAGCACTGTGCAAGCGATAATATTGAAATGGAAGGAGTATCAGACCACTGCAAATCTACCAAGACCTGGCCGTCCCTCTAAACTTTCAGCTCATACAAGGAGAAGACTGATCAGAGATGCAGCCAAGAGGCCCATGATCACTCTGGATGAACTGCAGAGATCTACAGCTGAGGTGGGAGACTCTGTCCATAGGACAACAATCAGTCGTATACTGCACAAATCTGGCCTTTATGGAAGAGTGGCAAGAAGAAAGCCATTTCTTAAAGATATCCATAAAAAGTGTCGTTTAAAGTTTGCCACAAGCCACCTGGGAGACACACCAAACATGTGGAAGAAGGTGCTCTGGTCAGATGAAACCAAAATCGAACTTTTTGGCAACAATGCAAAATGTTATGTTTGGCGTAAAAGCAACACAGCTCATCACCCTGAACACACCATCCCCACTGTCAAACATGGTGGTGGCAGCATCATGGTTTGGGCCTGCTTTTCTTCAGCAGGGACCGGGAAGATGGTTAAAATTGATGGGAAGATGGATGGAGCCAAATACAGGACCATTTTGGAAGGAAACCTGATGGAGTCTGCAAAAGACCTGAGACTGGGACGGAGATTTGTCTTCCAACAAGACAATGATCCAAAACATAAAGCAAAATCTACAATGGAATGGTTCACAAATAAACATATCCAGGTGTTAGAATGGCCAAGTCAAAGTCCAGACCTGAATCCAATCGAGAATCTGTGGAAAGAACTGAAAACTGCTGTTCACAAACGCTCTCTATCCAACCTCACTGAGCTCGAGCTGTTTTGCAAGGAGGAATGGGCAAAAATTTCCGTCTCTCGATGTGCAAAACTGATAGAGACATACCCCAAGTGACTTACAGCTGTAATCGCAGCAAAAGGTGGCGCTACAAAGTATTAACTTAAGGGGGCTGAATAATTTTGCACGCCCAATTTTTCAGTTTTTTTATTTGTTAAAAAAGTTTGACATATCCAATAAATTTCGTTCCACTTCATGATTGTGTCCCACTTGTTGTTGATTCTTCACAAAAAATTACAGTTTTATATCTTTATGTTTGAAGCCTGAAATGTGGCAAAAGGTCGCAAAGTTCAAGGGGGCCGAATACTTTCGCAAGGCACTGTATAATTACAGCTATAGCCTCTTTCAGTTAGCCTCAGCAGCAGCTGGTTATAGCCTACTGACACAACGTAGAGAGCTAGGTTAACTAGGTCTGTAACTAGATGTACTATACTCTGAGTAGAAGCAGCAGAGTCAACTGTATAATGCATACTATTTTATAGGGTTATTTTTGGTGATTAATGTGAACACTTTAACGTGTAAAAAAAAATTAACGATATTATGCAGCATCCCTTTTTTTAACTTCCTGTGGCTATGTGCTAATGCTTCCACTGTCTTCCTGCACTTCCAGTCGCTCATGCTTACTCATGCTAGTTATGGAGAAGAAAAAAAGACAGCATTTTAGATGGAAAATTCTACTTTATAAGGTTATCGGGTGGTGCTTGAGAAAAAACAAAAGTAGTTTGGCTATTTTTTTTAAAACGGCCCATAACACGGTCATGGAGCAGGAGTCCTCTTTCATATTATTCCATGCTTTGCTTCAGTCCTATTTCCATCCGAAAGCCATGACCTCATCATCAGACTGGCTTGTACTAACCTTTTTCATTAACAGTTGTAGGCTTTTAACTGGGTCCAGCTTTAGCTTCTGATTTCTGACTAGTTTTGCCTTACTGAAACTTTAAATACTTTGGAAAATTTGTCAGTCTTTTTTCGCATTTTTGCTCTCTGATTGTGACTTAATTAGCCTAGCGGCCTGTTTTAAGTGTATTTAATTTCTCTAATTTTAGTCTAACATGTTTTTGTAAAAGGCTAGTTGTACAAAAAGTATTGACCTTGGACTTTTTATATATTATTCATTTAATCAATTTCTTTCATATGTAAATGTGGCACCAGGTTTGTCAAAATAGGTGCCGGTCACAATTTGAGAGGTGCTGGATCTGGATCTGGCTTGTTCCAGCAGAAATTAACCCCTGGCTGTGAATAAAACCGCAGAGCGCCACTACTCAGAGGCATGTGTGCAACATTTTCAGACTGTTGCAAAGGAATGGAAAAATCAAAGAAAAGTCAACCATTGGCACAGACAGTGCTTGTAATATAATAGCAGCCACAAGACTACTTTCATATGAGCACCTGCCTTGCATGGCACACAGTTTGCAGAGAACAGTTTTTCTTCATGACAGTGGATTTGACAGTACTTTGACTAAATGTCACAAAATTATTGGCCACTTCAAGCACAGTCCTTAAGATGCTCGAGAGTTAAGACAATAGTAAACTGTGCATAAACAAAAAGAAGAATCACTTGTTCAAGACATGACAACCAGATGGATCTCCACATTGGAGATGATCAAATGGATCCAACAAAACAAATCACTGATGGTCACCTTGGCCCAGCAAGACAGTAGACTTCCTACGCTGACAGAACCTGAGCTGGAAAAGCTGCAGAGGATGGAGGACCTACTTGAAGTTGCAGGTAAATTATTCTCCTTCTCTCTCAAACATAGTTTTGGTGTTTGTTTTGAGTGCAACTATATTATTTGCGGCTGTATGTTTGCCGTGCTGTGTCTGTACCTGAAAACACAATGCCCTGTGAAAGGCTGTTCTCACTCTCAGGCCACATCATCCTAAAAAAAAAAGAGCTACTCTTTCTTCTGATAATGTGGACAAACTGGTCTGTCTCAGTAGTTGGCTCAAAGTAGAAGGGGAGTAGGTTCCTTAGATTCAAAGGGGGTTTGAAATATTGATGCTGATCCATCGTGCACCGGCTTTCACATCACAGACAGCGAGCTGGTAAAACTGAACCACTGTGTACCTCTGAAAGATTAGTTAACAAAAGCATTTTTGTTTTTTGTTGGTGTTTTTAATACAGTGGCCTCTCTTTTGGTTTTTGGCTTCTGTTCATCTAGCCTCCTTTGAAGTCACTGAAATTCATCTTCAATTGTACTCGTGCAAGTGGTATTTTTCTGGGGAAAGCATAAACCCCAGTTTGTCTAAAGTCTAAGATAAAATTGTGCTATTAAACAAATACTGGGACAAACAAACACAGTTGCACTCACCAGAGATGACTGGACCTCTCTCAGTAATCACAGTTACCTCGGTGTCCCTTTAAGGTACATTTAGAACCAGTGGTGGGGCAGGTACTCAGATCATTTACTTATGTAAAAGTAGCAATACAATTCTGTAAAAATACTCTATTACAAGTAAAAGTCCTGCATTCAGAATGTTGCTTAAGTAAAAGTACAAAAGGATTACCATCAAAACATACTTAAAGTACTAAAAGTAATGCAGAATGCAAGTGAAATTTCAGTATAAATTTTTCTTTAAAAAAGCATTTTTTCCAATGTTGTTTTCTTACTGTTGCCCCTAGATATCAGTAAAGAACCTCTAAATGGTACCTTTTTAATTTTTACATATGCTACAGTATATAATCTCAGTTTGTAAAATAATATAAAATGATATAATAATATTTCTGGTGTAAAATGTCCTACATTACCGTAGTTTCCTTATTCTAGTGCTGTTACTACTACTCTTCTTTTTTCAAATGTTCATGTGAACATAGGAAAAAATATTATTTGAACAGCAATAAAAAATATTTTTTAAAAATTACACTCTATATAGTCTGTTAGGGTTTCGTCAGGGCTATTACATGCCAGTTTGAATTCACTGTGACAGCCCCAAAAGCAACAGCTCTAAATTATAACTTTGTCAATAAACAGGAACAATGTGATGTAGAATATCAGCACTAACCTCCTCAAACAGCTCTAGGCTGTATGCGTTGTCATCGTCAGCAAAGTATACAATTCCAGCTTGACTGCTGTTGGCGTTGAAGGTCTCCCTCAGCCACCGCAAAGCCAGATTTCTCTGCATGGTCCCCCTGGGATTTCCCCGCGCCTTATAGTTCTTGGGTGTCTCTACATTGAGGTGGGTGTAGTTAAGCCCAGTTTCTCGAAGGAACCGCGTGACAAGAGACGTTCTCCTTTGGGAGTCCTCTACCAGGATCCAGTGTAGGTTCGGAACATGGAGGAAGGTATTAGCCAGCCGTGTCAGCTCCGCCTTCTGCACCGGCCTACTATATGTGGGAGTGATGATGTGGATGGTAGGCAGCACATCAGACCACGGTGGAGGTCGTGTATACACATACTCTGTCCTCACAACTTCCACAATGTCCTTATCTGAGGCACAGTATTCCTTGGAGTCCTGCGCCTGGCCGCCAGCTTCCCTTTTGCCCTCAACACCATCATCTGCAGATTTGGGGATAAGAAGACATGTAAGGCATTAGTGCAACCTTGGGCTGCCCTTTGTATTTTTGCCTCAGGTGACTAAACCCAAAGGGGGTGAAGTGTACCTGAGAGCTGCTGGTGGTGTACTGCAAGCCTCTCTGGAATGATAAAGATCTCTTTTACTAGGTGGTGACAGGCTGCAAAAAGTGAAAGCAGGCACCATGAGAGGATAACACAGCTGATGGACAGAGAGACAGCGCAAGATGAGGGATGGGAGAGATGAGACTTGCTACACTATTCCCCCAGCATTACCTTTGGGCAGTAGACGTGCCCTGTTTTTATGTTCAGACTCCACCACAGACTCCCTCATTCTCTGCCTGCCCAGCCTCCACCTGTAATATAGCTTGCGGTGTTATTTTCCCGCAGTAAACAAATCCACGGGTTACTATACAGTATCTTGATGTATTAAGGCAGTCCTAGTGTTCACAGTCAAAATGCATTTTGCTTCAAAGATGCCTGAGCATATATAAAATTGCAGTGTTTTCTCTGAGCTGTTGTTCTCTATGGTTGTTACAGAGCACAAGCATAAGTGGGTATGAACTCTGCTATCAAGTTACCCTGGATCATAGATAATTCCACAGAAGATGGTTAAGAATCTCCACTCAAATGCTCATCCTTGCATTGGTGGTTACTACGCAACTATGCACACTGGTAATATCGCTTTTGGAAATCCAGGAAACACCAAACACAAATTAAAAATAGAAAACTGCTCATTTGCAAATATTTAAGTTGGAGCAAACTGAAATACATCTTTAATGGCTTAGAATGCTTAGTATCTATTATCAGTTTCTAAAGTGCTCTTTTTTGGAGATTTTCCCAGAGATATGCATGAAAAATTATAGAACTTTCACACTCTGAAGCAACTGTTATTTGGTTTTTGTCCAATATTGCATCCATGAACTCTGCAGATAAAGCCACAGACAATTTTCAGACTCAGAAAATTACTTTTGCTTTTGGCAAATGATACGTAATTTTAAAGGAACCTATATTTGCATAATGTCAGTGTAGTTCAGGACTTATATGATTTTGTTTTTGTATTTTAGGGTTTGTTTAAGGATGGAAAGCAGTGTTTCACCCTCCTGTCTAGGTCAATGGTTCAAGCCTGTTTGACCACAGTTAGCCTCACTGAGGCATGAGGTTGGGTGTGGACCAAAGTGTAAACACTGGTCATTCAGTCATAGGTGACTCTCCTTGCAAAGGCTGTGATATTTTGGCCATAAAAGGTCATGATGGATCGAATTTGGTGATAGAATCACTAAGGTCGTTCATTTTGTTTCATTGTGCCACAGCTAATGACCATTTTTGTCACTGTTCTTCCCGAGCTCCATTTGCATCTCCAACATAAAGAGGATTTTCCTGCAGCACATAGATTAACACAATCTGCTGATGGCCAGATGTTCAACACAGGCTGCCAGTGAGCACGCTGCCAAGGAAACTGTAGCTTCTCTTCTAAGAGCACACAAAAGGAAGCCTCTGGGGAGAGCTGGGTCAGATAGTGTTAGCAAAAAAAATGTGTTTTATACTTGACAGTATCCCATCAGACAACAAAACGACATTGTCCATTCAACTGTAGGTACCTTTACCATAAAATGTTGATATTTGGTGAGGGGAAGGTGTGTTGTGTGTGCTTTTAATGATTACCAGGTAAGCAGACATTATTTTAACTGTTTACACAATCTTTCAAAAAAAAAAAAAACATTATTTAAAATTATCTGTCAATTATCTTCTGTCTTGGGTCATTTGTATAAACCTGCTTGGCTTATTAACCTATGTATGTGCATTCATGACATTATAAGAAGAGCTCAATTGATCTGCTGCTGCTCTAATTTGGGTTTGTTTACTTTGCAACACACTTGACATTTTACGCTGCAGGGCTGTGGTCTCTGCAGGATGATTGTGTATTAATGACACAGACTAGGGTGCAAATGTGACATTACACGTGGAAGCAAGACATTCCACTGAGCTAACTGAGCAGACACATTCATCATTTCAGATTGCTGATTAAAGAAACTCTGGAATTAATTTGCACTGAATTTCAATGAGTAAAACTGGGGACTACTTTAGATGTGAATGGATACAATGAGTGTTCAACATGCTGCTGTACACTGAATGTGCGTTGTTGAGTGTCACACCCGGAAGGAAATATGGATCAACGGGCCAAGGCGTGTGAGTGCATAAGCTATGAATATTGTAAGAGAACATTTATCATAACATAATGTACTGGACAAGATATCAGCATAAAGAAAATGAAGGCAAGTTAGTATCAGCTGAACATTTAAACTGGCAGACTGAGTATGAAATAAAAATATCCACTGAATGAGTGTGTGCATGTGATGGTGACTTCAAAGTCTTCATCATATACATACACAGTCCACCCTGATGAGGTTTACAATGACTGGACAAGTGTTATTGAGATCTGATGAAGCTGATCATGGTCAGGGCTAGTGAGTACCTCTAACTGAATGGCCTGTTGTCTAAACCTGAAGTGCAGTGTTACATTTGAGGACCCACTTCAGATTTGATATTGCCGGTGGAGTGAAGTGTGGTGCATACCCTTGCGGATGGCGAGGAGTGGAGCTATAGCACTTTGGTGCCAAACGGTGATGAGCAGAGTCCAGGGTAACACGATCAACACGATGGCAACAATATCTCTTCTCTTCAGCATCTCCAGGATTGGTTTTTTGGCTTGGCATTACCTGGAAAAAAACAGATGGCCGTATTATCATTCTGTATGTTATAGCACACAAAGAATTCAAAATCAAATCCCTTTGGGAACCTTGAGAGAAATAAATATCTGTTTGTGTTTTTGAAAAAAAAAAATCCCACCAGATTCATTAAAGATTCAGTGGCACACAAATATGCTGCTGAATCTGAATTACTTGGAAATGGGAAGCACATTCTCAGGACCTTAATTATCATCAACTGCCCTAGAAACACCATATTAAGTGCTGGAGGACACCCATATTCATAAGGACTGAAATGGCTTTGAGGAAAGTGAAAAATAAGAACTCTAGTGGCACAGAAATTGAGTAATAGTCTACTCAGTGCTGTTAAGACAAAATAAAATATTCTTCTGCTAGAGATGCAGCAGCATCACAGCCTTACCAAAAGACATTAGAAATGAGACAATGGAGCAGGCGAATGCTGTTACATCTATTCAGAGGTTATAATAAAACAACTGTAAATAAGTGTGACACAGCCAAAAGAAGAAGCCACTGGAGGAGGTTAAGAAGCAGGGGTTGGTGCCCTCTGCCAACCGGATGAGCTCATAGGTGCCACCACTGACGATGAGGCCATACCATCAAATCTAGTGTTAACTATATGGAAGTAGATTTTGAGTGCTACTCAGTTTGCAAACCAGCATTTGAGAATGCGCTGACACAGATTTGTAAGTGCAAATATAGATTTGATAGTATAATCCAGGCCATGCGTGCTCTCGTTTCTGATTCTGTTCTTTCAGATTTTTTCCACTGGGGTTTGTGTGAAAGTCTGTCTTTGCCAAAAGTTTTGAAAGCACACAAAACAAGTCGCAAGCACTATTCAGTTTGCAAATCAGATTTTGACAGTCCCCAGGCATGGATTTGTAAGAGCAGAATCAGATTTAAGGGCGAAGGAGGATCCTCTCTACTCGCTACTACTTTGCAACTTATTTTGTGCACTTTCAAAACTTTTGGCATGGACAGACTTTCACACAACAAAGAAATCTGAGAGCACAGAATCAGAAATGAGAGCACGCACTGCCTAGATTATGTTCTCAAATCTGTATTTGCGTGCTCTCAAATGCTGAGTGTCCTCAAATGTTATGGCGTGGCGGGGATTTACTTCCATACAAGCTTTCATTGGCCAAATGGCTGGAAACGACATCACCAGACTGCAGGTTGACTATTTGGCAAATGTGCCATTCCCTCTAAGTCCAGCTCATTTGGTTCAGCTTTTGTATCCCTTTGAAAAATCCAATTACAGTATGAATGACATTATAGAGGCCTTGACTGAAATGGCATGATTGTTAGCTTCTTTAAAATGAATCATCTTTATTGCAAAGTAACAATTGGCTTTGCAATAAAACCATGGATAATTTTCCTAAGTAGCCAATGTCAGTAAAGGTCTACATTCAAAGCACTGTGTTTAGTGATCTAACAAATGTACTGAACACACTGAATGCATTTTTTTGCTCCATAAAACATTTACAGTGCTCTTTTTTAAGTTTTGACACCTACACAGTTTATATCAACCTTCAGTTGTCTTCTCCTCTCTCAGTTTCTTAATGCGACCTTTAATAGCACATGAACTCTTAAGCCACTAACTGCCACCAATTATGGTTTAGTGAACCATCAATTGTACTCAAATGTCTATGGTCAAACAAATAAAACAAATAGGATTGGGCCTTTAAAGGCCTGGAGCAAAAGAGGGCTTTAAACACTCTTCCTGATACACAAAATCAAATTAATCAATACCTCTGAACCAGTCTCAGCAAACATTATTCAACCAAATCATATAATAAATGTACAATAAAGGTGGTTTGTGTCTTTTATGTGGCATCATTATATTTCAGAATTTCCTATTATTGTGTTCACACCTTGTATTTCATGTCCACATGGCTCATTTACATTGAATTTTAATATGACAGACCTCTGCATCTCTCCCCAGGTTTGCCTCCCCTCCTCCTTAATAGGTTTCTGGCATGATGCCAAGCCCTAACTGGAAAAATGCAATTATTAACCGATCCGCTCAATTTAATAAAGGAAAGAAACAGACATAAAGTGAGAACAGGTGTTTGGCATATTCATTTCAGCTTTACACATGAGAAAACAAGTCATCACATTTCCCACAGTGATCCTGCTTCCACTATCGAGGAGGGCGGCATTACATTGAGGCTTAACATAATTGCACGTGCCAATTATGTTTATTGAGCTCTGTAAATAAATACACCATTAATGCCCAAGCCATAAGGTGAAAACAGATTAACTGTTCTGAAACAAACCCTACACCATATGTGTTTTCAGCTACTGTAATAAAGAGATTGGTTGTGGAGGGGTTAGTATAATACGTTGTGCAGGCTTTGGATGAATGGAATGAAAATTTCACTGAAAAACCCAAATAGCTCCCTTTGAGGTATATTTTCAAAATACACATTCACCCACACTACATGAACAAAAATAATGTCTGCACTTTGTTAAAGAAAAGGGTTTGACAGTTAAATGCTACAAAAGGAGAAAAATAAGCCCTGAACACCCTTTCACCATAGCATGAACTATAGTAGTTATTTTACACTTAAAATAGTTGGAAATACATTGAGCCTAAAAAGATGTAAAACCCCAGTTCTAAAGAGAAAAAAATACTTCATGTCTGTAATAGGAACACCTGAAGCAGACATCATTATTAATATTCACATTTAATGTCAAATAAATGTCTTAACCTTCAAAATATTGTGAATCAAGTGTCCCTGTTACCAGTACAATAATACAGTAACTTTTAATGAAACTGTCTGCAGCTGTCTTTTAAAATGTTGGCCTTTGCCTTTCCTCTGTACCAACATCACTTGGAAATCACCTGACCTGTTATTTATTTGCCCAAAAAGTCATTTCTAAAATGCATTGGTGCAATTACAAACTTTAGATGAGTACTCTAGCAACTTTGTGTTGTATTTCAATAAAGTTGATGATTCACAAGAGATTGAATAAAAACAAGAAAAACAGCAATAAAGAATTGTCTAAATCAAACCAGCATAGGCTAAGATATCCTGATGTTTTGTCCCCAGTATGGGTCAAACTCCAAAAACACTTAATGAGAGCATTCAAACTTCATACCATCAGTTTGCAATGTACGCTCCTCCAGGACATTTCAGTCAACATGATATCAGTGATGACAGATTGTGAATGCTTCTCTCTTTGCATTTTCACTGCTTGTACCCCTCCTCCCACCGCTTCACACCGGCATGAGACATTCAAGGACTGTCAGCCAAATTTAAACATAGCAGTTTGGACAGGGTGTAAGAGTCAAATGCCTTACAGAGACACTTGGCTATGACACCTTCATGAGCAGTGTGGCTATGTGTGATGTCTATTCATTATTTAACATAAAGGGCTGAAAGTGCAGCAGAGCAAAAGCATGTCAGTATAATGTAATGAACTCTAATTTGGATGCACATCATTCAGGTTCACCGGAGGAATCTGTGCCCTGGTGGTGTACCACTGCTTGCTGTATAATGCATCTTTTCTTCTCATGTATGACATTTTTAATACTGAACATATTGCTTTGTGATTGTACCTCACTGACTAATATGAACTGCACAATATTTTTCAATTTTTTTTTTCATGCCCAGTGTGGAAATTGGAAAAGGGTTAGTCACAATTCCATTGCTTGCCAACAGTCTAGGGTGGGGGATGTTATAAAAATAAAATGGGATCATGTCTTATTCAAATACATCTGAAGGAACATTGCTTCTATGGAGGCTTATGCTCCACTCGGCTAGCGATGTCTACATCCTGCATCAGCTCCAGAACTGGATGACTGAATACTGTTTTTTTTTTTTTGCTTTTGTTTTTTTTAGGGGCTTTATGATGGAAAATCATATAAACTGCAAATATGTATGTTTTGGAGACTGAACAGCAGGAGTCCTAGAATCATTCTGCTGGAACGCTTCATGTATAAAAAGCCAAACTGCCTGTAACCCAAAAATGCAGCAGGGGGTGTTTATGCTTGATGTGCACAAAATTTCAAAACAATCTATTTTCAAATTGCCTTGACTTGCTGTCCAATTTCTCAAAGTGAAGTATGATGCTTCAGAGGGCTGTCATCAGTTGTGTGGGAAAAGGAATAAAAGACGAATGCAAGAAATGGTCTTCATGGGTTAGTGCTGCCTCGGCAGTATTTGCTTTATATGACAGCGACAATCAAAAAAAAAAAAAAAAAACAGCAGTTGCTGCCAGTTACTGTTATGCATGCAAGCTCACAATGACAGTGTTGTCGCTTTGATTTCTGTATAACACACTCCTCTCATCCACGCAATATGATGGAGCTAAACAGGAGAAAACACTGTATAGTACAACAACATGCCAAACTCTCAGATCATCCACAAGGCCAAGACAGCGTCTCAGTGCTAAACATTTTTGAAGGAAAATATTTGGAAACACAAAACAACGTGGCAAGCGCTGCCAGCTGAAGGGAGCTGGAACTCATAATGCTGTTGTGTATAGAATATGCAGAGCTGAAAATGGCTGTTTTGTGATATGAATGAAGTCATTAAAAGTATTGAATTCTTCATCCCCAGCACAGTTGTTTATACATTTTGTGGTGATATAAGCTGTTGTAATAACTTTGGTAATAGCTTCAGGTCAAATTTTTAATTGGACAGATTCTGTTTATTACCAAATACCTGCAAAATTAATGACATTAGCCTCTGCTATTGTTCTGAACTAATTAGCATTAGCACAGCATGCTAACAGGTTAACTCTATCAGATGGTGAACTCTGGTAATATCGTGGTAACATCAAATGATGTGTGTAAAGTAACCTTTGTAGCCCACAAGCACCCATTGTGGCCTGTTTGTCTGTGGTACCTGAACTGTGTGATGTGGCATGAATACAGAAAGTCAGTCCCACTCTACAGACTGCAGCAGCCAATTGTAGACAATGAAGCTTGACAGCCTTTCACATCAGCACAGGTTAACCAGCTGTGAAGGGAACACCTGCTGCTGATTAATAAAGAATCACAGCAACAATGCCCCGTGTGAAAATTGTTGTACTGATTGTTGAACTAACACCATTACCCCCAAAAGGTGAAACAAGGGGGTGAAAACAGTGCATTTCTCTGTGGGGTTTGAGTGTGCCAGAGAACATGTCTGCTGTCTTAGATGATAATGAGAGGAGACCTTGATACAAGTAGGCTACAGTATATCTCCAATGTTCTCACTTATTTTAATATCATGTTTTAGGCTGCCCCTTTTTATGCTGATTGATTTTATGATTAATTGGTAACATGTCCAGGATATACCCCGCCTCTGGCCCAATGTCAGCTAGGATGGGCTCCAGCCCGCCCACAACCCCGCACAAGTGGTATAGATAATGGATGGATGGATTACATCACTCTAACCATGGTTAGTGTTACTGAGCTCCAGAAGCAAATCATATCTTGTTCTCATGATCTTTGTGAAACTGACTTAATTGGATGAAAGCTTTATGCATACAAAATAGTACTCTTAATTCAACAACTGAATTCCTCCCTTTTACACAGAGAATGTGAAGTGGACGTCACACTGTGTTGAAATTTGTGTAAATGTGCCATGTTCGGAGCATGATACTCATTATAAATCAGAGTGCTGCTGTCCGTCCTGGACAATGTTCATCACCAGGCAAAGGAGCTCATTCAGCAGTAGGCTGTTGTCTTTCTCATGCTCCACAGACAGACTGAAGAAGTTGTTTGTCCCTCAGGCAATATGACTCCTCAGCTCCTCTCAGTGAGAAGGTCTGATGTGACTTTTGGACATGGACATGTGATCTCACTACTCAGCTCTATAATATCATTATCCAACTTCACTATGTCTCAATACTACTGCACTGCGCACTGTTTACCTTTGTTTGTCACTTTGCACATAATGCACATTCTTGCACATATTGGCATTTGTTTTTATCCTGGCACATAATGTTCAGTCCTGCACTTATTGGCATTGCACACATGTACCCCACACACTTTTACTTATTCTGTGTACCCTACTGTTGTTACTGGATACCTGAATTTCCCTTAGAATCAATAAGATTTCTCTCTCTCTCTCTCTCTCTCTCTCTCTCTCTCTCTCTCTCTCTCTATCTATCTATCTATCTATAAACGCTACATATATCTGTACGTCCATCCATCTACCCATTATCTATACCTCTTATTCTTGAATAGGGTTGCAGGGTGGCTGGAACCAATCCCAGCTGACATTGGGCAATACACGGGGTACATCCTGGACAGGTCGCCGGTCTATCACAGGACTGACATGTAGAGAAAAAACAACTACACACATTCATGCTCACTCCTACGGGCAATTTAGAGTCACCAATCAACCTAAGCTGCATGTCTTTGAACTGTGGGAGGAATATCTGTAAGTTAATAAAAATAAAAACTATCCCATACAGCTACACACAGCAGCAGATGCTTCAGCTATGTCCAGATGTCCACTTTAGTATTCAGTTTGAGCAGAGACAGGACAGAAACTGATCCATCTGCAGTGTTTGCATCGTCTGTCGACAGCTGCTAGCTAGCGTTAGCTCCAGAACCAAGAGCCCAGATCAGTGTGGAGTCATTTCAATCTGTCGCTCTCATAAAAGGGATCTCTAGGTTCACCCTGAGTTAACTACAGTCAGCTAAGGTTATCCATATTGAATTACCACAGTCAGTAAAATGAGATCTAAACAATTTAAGCAACTTTTTAGCCAAACAAAACAAGAATGTATGCAGAGCACACCTCCAAAAATGGGCACCCCTGTCCCAGAATTCAACATGGTTTGACATACCCTCATATTTGTAAAGTAGATTCTAACTACCTAAAGCCTACATATTCAAAAACAAAACAAAAAAGAATCTAAGTAACTTTTTGTGGAACAGTAATATGAATAATTCCATATAGTATAATATAAATACTGAAATATTTGATTTAATTATTTAGACTTTTGTGAGTTCATTTTTAATAAGGGGAGTCTGTGAAATTTTACAAACATTTTAAAATGTTAATTAATATTATTCATTAATTCAAAAAGCTTTCAGCTATATTTCAGGATCCTCCTCAGTAGATGTACTGTAATTTGCCTTGTCAAGGAAAAAGCTCAGCTGTCAAGTACTCAACCTTCTGTGGTGTTTGACAGGGGGGTAAGTGGACACTGAGTTATGTTTTCCAAGTTAAAGTACTGACTTTCACACAGAGTTCAGTTTTATGTCAGTCATCAGAGAAAAACGTTTATATGTAAAACTAGCATTTATCAATACTGAATTGCACTGCAACATATATGCTGAAATATGTTAACATGCATTACTGTTTTTGGGCTTTACAAATGCTTTAGTAGTCATTAGACCATTAACTTTGTGAAAGTATTGCTCAGTCCCTCGCAGCGAGGAGTACTGTATATCACAGCCATCAGGCCAACACTGCTGGCTAGCTCTTGCATTCTCCCTCTTCTCTCTACCTCAGATTTGTCTTCAAAGACAAAGCACAGGCAAATGTCCAAGTTTGTAATCGAGTCTGCCTCTGACTTCTGAGCTCAATTGGCCCTAACCATCTCCTGTTTCCCAAGGACCAATAATAAAAACATCTTTACCTGGCTTGCTTTGCCGTGGCATCATTTTGATGTACTCTCCAGTTGGCAGGGAAAAGACGCTCTCTAGAGATAGTGTGTCCTGGTCCAATTGTTCACTTTTGTTTATGAATTCATATCTTCTGACCAAACTGCTAAAGCCCTGAACAGTTTTCATGGATATCTGGGGAACCTTAGAAGCCAAGTCACTGCAATAGATCATTATTGATGTTACTGTCACAGCCCAGAAAAAAACAGCCTCGCCTAGAGGTGTCATTAAAAGCGAATTTTGAATCTGCGGGCATCGATTGAGACAGGCTTAATTGCTTTTGGAGTACAGTAAGCCAGGAGCAGGTGATCTGTCTAGGCTTCCTCTGATGTTTCACTTCTCACATAATCCTATGTAACAACTTATGAAGTTACACAGTGCTTTCTGAAAAATAGGAGATGCAGACTATGCATGACTTTGAATAATCCCAGGTGACACACCGCTCTCTGTGAAAATACTCTATAGCAATTAGTGTTTATAGTAACTCCAATTTTATTTATAATCTCAATTAATTAGCTTCTCTTTATATTCAGATAGAAGAATTGTAAAATATTATGAAAGAAAAACAATTACAGGCTGCTTCATTGATGTGGTCAAGAACAATCTTGTTTTACTTCAGCAATCTTTTTGTCTTTTTGTCTTCGCAAACTAATTAAACTCATTTGTGAGCTGTTTGGCAAATGATGACATACTGTACAATGCTCATTTGAAATCTTGAGCAGTATTAAAAATTATTTTGCATGTCAAAATGTGTTTAAAGGTCTTGGAATTAAAACAGACATAAAACTACCAAGGGCATTTTTTATTTTATTTATTTGCTGTTTAAGTTATACAAATTGGAACATTTTCTAGGTCTGCCTTGTTTGTGCAGACTGGGCTACCATTCGTATTTAATGTGCGGGTACAGTGAAAGGTCACCTTGGCGCTAGATTTGCATTGGCTTATCGATAACATTCCCACCTGTCGGGGAGAGAGTTTCTTCAAAATTTGATCCTCTCCTCATGAAAATGCCTGCATTGAGTCAAACTAATAATAGCAATGCAGGGAAGACAGCTACTGTAAAAATGCTATGGTGGGCTGTGAGAGAAAAGACAGCTATGTTGTTTATGATTTTGTAAAATGTTTACTTAAATTATAATAACTGGAACCGACTGTAATTAATACAGTAACAGGTAATCAAAGTCTGTCTAAACATGATTACCTGGTTTATTCAGTTAGAAAACCTGAAATTAAACTGAATTCTTCTTTTTGCTTGACTAGGTACCCCAATCACAGTAAACGCTGTTTGACCAACAATAAATAAATAAATAAGTAAATATTAGTGTGGCAGCAAGAGCCATTTCTCATGCTTGATTTAGATGAGGATGGCTGTTTTATTTTCAGGGAAACTTGAATAACTCATTAGCTGTGAGTACTGGCCCTGATTGATGGCCCCAGTCCATTCCTGGATCAGGCTGCCTCTGCAATGATAAAAGATTTAAGGGCACCAACCTTCAGGCAGGTTCTCCTCTGCTGATAACCAGGGGGATAGCCTAGTGGAGTCTGCCCTTAACTTAATTTATGGTCCTGCTTGCTCGAGGCACATTTCCAATGCTGGACCTGGGAGCATGATGCGGCCTCTCACAGCTGGCTGAGCAGAGTGAAGGAGCTCCACCGGGATTGCAGAGGCTGCCGCTGAGACCTGGACCCGCCGTGTTGAGTCATCACATCTCGACTTTGATCAGAACATCAGAATGGTGTGAAGAGAGATGTCTGCTTAGGGAGATCACTAGGAGTTGCAGGAGTAATAACTGCACTGTTTCTTTTCTATCGGACTACAAACTGTCCTTGAATACTAGTCAGTCAGACAGTACTTGTTAACAAATGTGTATAGATTGGACAGGGACTATTTCAGGCTTGTACTGTTGCAAGTTTAACTACAGTTTTAAACAGTTTTTTTAAATGTTATTTTCTGGTTGTCAGTTATGAGAGGATTGATATGACTCCTATGACTTTATGGTACATTAAATATGCAGCTACAGCCAGCACCCGCTCAGCTTGGGAAACTGGTGGGAACAGCTAGCCTGGCTCTGTCTAAAGGAAACAAAATCTGCCTACCAGCACTTCACAGACTCGCTAATTAGCTCATTATATCTTGTTTATTTAATCCATATAAAAACCCAAGTGTAAAAGTTTTGCCATTTTACATGGAGCTAAGTGCCAGAATATTTCTCAGCTGGGAGAAGTAACTGCCTGAATTTTCCATTTTTTGCCTGGTGACTGATCCCAGCCAAGAAATAGCCTCCAAACTCACCTTAAAACAGCAAATTGCCATTTCTGCAATCTTTTTTGTATGATTAAACAAATTATACATCACGTGTCAACTGGCATTAGAGGTTGTAGGGAGATTTTGTTACCTTTGGACAGAGCCAGGCTTCGAGTTGCAACCCATCCCTTACAGTTTGGGATCATCCTCTTTTGTATATTTCTAAATGCCTTTACATTTTGTATCCACAGTGGCAAAAACATCCCAATTAAATAAGACCAAACTACTTTCAATAGCTGAAAGGTCAGAGAGATAAAGGCAGGCTCTCTCATTTTAATGTATGTGGCGCGGGCTGCATCTCCCTCACTCTGTCTCCCTCAGTTAACTAAAGGTAGGTCAGTCCTGCGGCTCTGCCCACCTGCTAGCCCTTTAGTATGTAGCTTTATCATTGTTAAACATCAAGGCAGTAGCAGTGGACTGTTGCTGACTTGCTTTACATGTCTAACAAAGTAAAAATCAAACAAACAAAATAATAATAATAAAAAACATAAAGACAAAAAAGCCCAGGGAGGTATAAGAGGTAAAGATCAGAACAACAAATACTGATATACTACAGCTTTGTTTCCTCAGGATGCAGCAGAAATTCTAATATATTAATTTAATCAAAATCTGTGATTAGTTCAGATCTAAAGAATTTAATGAATGAAGATATCTCACTCAATTGTACTTGAACTGCACTAACTAGTTATGAATGCCAAGGAAAACTAGAAATATAATTTAATACAAAGCAAACTGAACAGCAATAATGAAGCTACTTACTAATGTTCAGTATTTATTTATTTATCAATAGGTTACTTGTTAGTGCATCATTTTGAGACTATGGCTTGTTTGTAATTTTCCCTTTTTTCAAACTAAAGGCAGGTTAGCTGTCTTTATGTTAAACTAAGCTAAATGGCTACTGGTGTTAGCTGTATTTTTACCATAAGGAAATAAGGATATGAAGATTCTTATCTAGCTCACAAAGCAAACGCTGCATTTGCCACAATAACAAATGTATTCTTTTAGACCAACTGTACTTATAATAAGAATTATAATAAATTAATATAATAAATAAGAATTAATGCTATTCTTAAACAACACAAACCAAAATTTATTTTTCTAGATGAACTTGTATGCCAAGCCAAATTTCATGTTTAGCATCAAGGGAATTAATAACATCCATGGTTTAGATATTTGGTCCTGAGGTTTGGTTATACTGTAAATTAAAAAATGTCTTTGAATCCTCTGTGTGCTATCAACATGACAAACAATATCAATCATGAAGCAGAGGCTTTTGTTGCAAATGACAGAAAATCAATACTGTGCAACCTTTCGAGAGTCTCCAGGAATAATTCATGAATGTTGACTTCAACAATTTCTAACAATAAAAGGGACACTGCAGCATTTATCTCATTAAAGTCAGTTTTGGTGTACAGGACACTGATTTCAACCGCGTGTGACATGTCTCACACTGTGAACAGGCTTATTATGGCTCAGCGTAAGGTCAGAGGTGGCCAGAGAGAGCTCTCTGATTCAGTCGTTAATTAAAGCCTGCTTCCTGAGTCCAACTCTCTGCTGCACCTTCTCACGAGCACACTTCAAAATGTTAGCTCTGCGGAGCTCCTTAATGAGGGCTAGCCCATGGATTCCTCCGATGAAAGATTCTCCAGCATCCTCCAATTATATGCCCTTGTGGAGGGAATATATATGTATATATATTATAATTATGAATTTGATCGTTGTTAATTAAACCTGGGGGATCTGACCTGATGCAGTGACAGTGCAGCTAAGAGTTTTGCTTGGGTTGGGAAATAATTGGGGTAAGTAAAAAAGCAAAATTATGAGGCTAATGAAGGCTTTCCTTAGGAAGAGTTTTTGCTAAGAAAACTCACTGCTTTATTGACAATGGATCAGAAATGTTGAGCATCTGAATGAACTTGCATTTTTATTCTATTGATGAGATATTTTATACCTGTCCTTATATGCATCAGCTATGAAAAGATGTTATGAGAGATTTCAGAGTTAAGACTAATGATGTGAAAAATAATGGGGACATATGGGGATAACACTACCCTCTGGTTAGAGAGGCATATGATGTGTGATGCTGTAAGTGCTGGAGTCCAGTGTATGCTCAGCAAAACCTCCTCCAGGATAAAGATATGACTGATGTTGAGGTAGAAGAACCTGGCACGTAGTAGTTATGAGCCCAACACATCTGCCAGTTTGCCCATCTTCTGTGTTTTTTAATTACGTAATTAGTCCGAGTGTTAGTATATGTGATTTCCTTCTATGATATGCTGTCATTAGTTTTGAACTTACCAGTAAAATACAGCCCCCGGGAGACATTTAATTTGTGGTGAAAAGACATTTAATAGCTTTGGTAATTAGTGGATACATCTTTATTATTTCCCATGATTACTGCACGTGAGTCATTCCAGTTGCTAATGCCTTACATAGTGTTATGATGAACACAGTCTCCTAAAAGCCCATCACCTTACACTGATCAGCCATACGCCATTCAGCTATAACATTATGACCATTGACAGGTGAAGTGAATAACACTGATATTCTCATTACAATGGCCCCTGTCAGTGTGTGGGGTATATTAGGCATCAAGTGAACATTCAGTCCTCATAGTTGATGTGTTGGAAACAGGAAAAACAGGCAAGTGTAAGGATCTGAGTGATTCTGACAAGGACCAAATTGTGATGGCTGTCAACTGGGTCTGCAGTGGTTAGTACCTACCAACAGTGTCTAAAGAAGGACAGACAGTGAACCAACGACAGGGTCATGGACGCCCAAGGCTCACTGATGATGAGGTTGACCTACTGTAGATAAAACTTCATTCATTGTTTTCAAAATGTTACATGTAGTTTGAATCTTTGTTAAAATGGATGAAATTGAGAAATACTGTACATTGGTCTCTATGAAGAGAAACATTCAGCAGCTATAGTGGTGATATCACAGCTAGAGGCTGTTGTATTTGTCAAAAAAATTGTGTCTAACTTCTCCACACAACCACAGTTTTCACCTCTACATTTTTATCACTAAATGAAAGAATGTAACTATGGAAGCAAATAGACTCACACAAGATGTGCTGTGAGTCTCAGAGTGACATAAGTGCCAACCAACTGCTGCACTGACTCCTCTGTACACAGTAATAGGCATGTAGCCACAATGCTATGGCTTATTGGTGTACATGTCAGCGACGATGTACCTGCACCCATGTATTGACATGTGAATAACACTATGAATAATACAAACATGCAACAACATTTTTGATAACTGGCTGATTCTTTTTGCTTAAATCTTAATACCTTTTTTCCAGCTACAAACAAAACAAACAAATAAATAAAGACATGATATTGCTATCAAACATATCCAGATGTACTGTGCGTGAAAATGATTCTGACCAACAGTTTTAACACACTTCCTCATTGTTAATTCAAATTTCATTTTAAAAACAGTCGTCATAGACACCACCTTCATACAAAATGGTATTACTTAAATACCACCATAAAATCACTGACATTTAAAGATCCTTGGTGAAATGTCAAGTAAGTGATGATGTCGAATGCAGGCCTAATGAAGTACAGTAGCAAGTCAGCATAGCTTCCAGCTCAACAAGGCATTTTTGACATTTCAACCCAAGCCTTTATAATCTGCTCTTTGCTGGCCTCTCAAATTATTGCTTATCATCTACTCTTATTATTTGTCTGTCTACTTTGCTTGTATGCGGTTAGGCACAGTCACATCCAAAGGGGCACAGAGAGATGACGCCGACAGAACAGTGTTGGCACGGGGACTGTGTGTCTGCTGATGCTACATTACAAAGGTGTCACTGATTCAACGGATCAACGACTTTGCTGAGATAAAGAGCACCACCATGTTTTCACAGGCTTCACCAGATCCATAGGCGAGCTCAAGCTTCACGGATGCTGTGCAAGCATCTGTGAAGACTTAACTGTACTGTGTACTAGTGATAAGAATAATAAGGGACAGGACTTCAAATACATGTTAAACACTTTGATTATCAGACCAAACTAGAGGTTTTATCTGACAAGACAGCCATACTAGCAAGTCTGTGAGGCTGTATTTAGGCACAGCTGGGCTTTGGGCACAGTTGTTATTCACTTTCTTGCCAAGAGCTAGATGAGAAGATTGATACTTAAACTACTGATAGGTATGTCTGCATGGTAGATGTGAAGTTGTATGAAGAGATGGTTGGACTGTTAGACTGAAAACAGGGGTAACCGCTGGTCATTCATTATAAAAGGAGACATTATGTGTTAATTAGTGAGCTTTAGACATGCGGATGTTTCCTCTGGACAGAGCCAGGGTAGTTGTTATCCCCTTTTCCTGAGTTTATGTTAATCTATGCTAACATGGTGATGGCTATAGTCTTACTGTATATTTACCAGACAAACATGAGAGTGGAATAAATCCTCTCTTACAACTCTCAACAAGAAAACAAATAAAAATATTTCCAAAACCATTTAAAATTCTTTAGATTAGTAAAGTTTGCAACTTTTAACAAGCAGGAACATTTTACAATTTCCACAGTATTCAAACCAGTTATGTCCTGTGCTTGTCACACATCAAAGTCAACACAGCTTTCCTCCCTCCTAATAGTGATCAACTGCCTGTACCGAAAGAAAAGTCATTGTATCTGTCACTGGACTGAACCATAGGACACTGACGAGGTGGTGACTGACAGATAACCATTTCCAAATTATATGTGGGAATAGCTCCAATTAGGCCATCCAGCTGTAAAGTCCACATGAAGAGAGGGTTGGATAAAGTTAGAGAGTAGCTAGGGGATGGGACTGAGCTATAATCAGGCATTATCGGAACTGTATGCAATCACTCTGCTTGCCTGTGCCTTCTTGCACATGCATAAAGTCTGCTGATTGCACAAATCAAGGCTATTTTTTCCCCTCACATAATCCTTGCACTTTAAAGAACCACGTTGCTCTACTGTGTATCCTCCAAACAGCTTCTCATTGTTAAAGCACAGTGATACAATTTCTGTTTTCACAGTCACAGCTTACACTACAATACATTAAATGCCAGTGCGTGCAAAGTACAGTACATCTGAATGACATCTCAATCTACCTGCAGATTATAATAATTATTATATTTTCAGCCTTAAGTGAAGCCTTGTCCTTTCAAAAAGACATTTATCACTTCCTCTGTACTGCAGTCCAATCTGATATCAGTGTTGGCAGCTAATGAAACTAATGTTTATGACCATGTTATGTCCTTGGAGGCAACGCGTCTTCATGGACTTGATGAATGGGTCTCTGAAGACTGGCTGTACCCTCTGGCCCTTTGACCTATAATGTAGCATGAGTTGGATGGAGCATAAACAAGAGAAGGAAAGGGCATTCACTCCACACAACCATTCATCTGTAATCATGCAATAATGTCAAATGTTTATTTGAAATACATGCTCCATCATGGTGTTTTAAAAATCTTCTACAATAGTTACAGTATATTCTCATGATATAGTTTGATTTCATTCTGTTGATTTACTTTACTCATTATGATCCACTGTCTTTTACTGTTAACAAGTTTATTTAGTTGCACAAAAGATGTCTCAAATGGTTTAAATCATTCTCGGAACATTGCGGAAACAGTGTTTCAAAAATATTACATCCATTTTTGAAGATTAGTGGCACAGACCTTTAATGTGATTTAGAATAGGATGTGCTTTTCTTACCTTCTCTATTCAATCTGTCTTGAGCATTTAGAGTTGCCATTGGGCAAAGAAATGACTCTTCTTCTGTCTAGTGCTTCCGCATTATATACTCTGGTACACAATACATACAATACATACCAGTACATGCTCTGGTTGAGCATCAGAGATGACTTTTACCAGCTCACTATTGATTAGCCTCTTTGTCCTGCTCAGGCTGACAGATTTTTATGCAGCTCTGAGTTGAGGAAGAACTATGTACTCTAGGTGTGCTCAAACATCCGGCAGTATGTCTGTGACCATATCTCAGCCACCCCACAAAGTTTGTTTTGTCATGGCTGGTGAGCTCAGAACATTCAAACGTCGCAGTTTGTTATCAGCCATAGTGCTTTGATTGGGTTCTATGATAAAACTGGAGCACAACTATTAATCTTCATCTACTTGTTTGTTTTCTTCTTTGATTGTGCACATGCACGCAATACGCAGACACTAAAATACAAATTTGACAAAGCTCAAGAAAAAAAAAATCCATCTTTGGGTTTCAGGCATATTTACTGATTAGTGATTACAGATTGGCGGGGGGGGGGGGGGGCTCCCATCAATTATGAACCCCTCCTGCTCCTGACTAAGAGAGTCTTCACCAACAACAACAACAAATAACAACAGGGTGTCATTAGCATCTGGATTTGGCAGCAGAGCTCAGGGGCCAGTTGTACAAAAGCAGGAAAGATTTCATATACATCAGCATCTAAATTCATCCTGTACCCAAAGCTGTCTGGTTCTTGACTAAAACCAAGTCTGAACAAATCAAGATTACCAACATGGCTGCTCATTCACTCCTGCAAAAATTATTTGATTTCTGGAAGAATTCAACAGTTACAAGGACAGTTTTATTGAGTTTAATTTAAATAAGCTTCCAGTAATTTTTAAACTATGTGCAGTGCAGACCTTTAACCTGTAACAGAGCTCAGTACTTCTGCTAATTTGTCAGTTTCAGTAGGATCCTATAGTTTCTTTAGGCAAATTAAACAACTGGAGATGTCCTCACATCTGTATACTGTACTTCCAACAGGTTTCTGCAGTCTATAAAACCTCTTTGCCTTCTTGCTACATGCAAAATTGTGCAAACTACTGTACAAAGTAGGAGCCATGGTTTGCTTTTTTGTCATCAGTTGCCATTAGTCAGCAGGTCACTGATGGTTACCATGGAAACACTGATCAGTAAATGGCACTGACTTACCATGGAGGCAGCAGGGGTCTTTGTCTGAGATAGCCTAGGGGTTCGGGGGACTCACTTTATAGTTTTAAACAAGTAAGTCAATACTTTTGTGAAGCTAACTTGCTTTAACTAACCCAAGAGTAAAATTAAGACTGGACTAACACTACAGAATTGTCTAATATCTCTTTTTGAACCCAGCCAGTCGTTTCAGTGAGCGTGGTTTCTTTTAAACACAATTAGTCTTGAGACTAACATCATGCACAGTGGGAATATGCTGGAATAGAAGATAAAGCACTAAGACTGCGTCACAGGGGTTTGTTGGGGCCATACAACTGCAGGGCAAGACAATGTTGGTCTATCTCTCTTTGCCTCCCAACAAAGATGGTGCAAATCTGGGGAGTGGTGCTTTAGATACTTGAGTCTGACCTAAGGCTGTCTAATGACACACATACTGATGTGGTCTGATGGACTTCAGAGTAATTTAAGTTCTTTAGAAACCACCAGAATATCTCAGTTTGTGCATGTGGATGAGTTTGTTTCTCAGTGTGTGCACATATGGCTGCATGGCTCCTGTACGTGTGAGTTTCAACAGACAACTCAACATCAACTTTCACGGTTCCCCAGGACCTGACTGAAGTTTAGCACAGCCCTGGTTACAGTATCTAATCTTGCAGGAGCTCACTCTGTGCAGGTACCATGCAGTGCTGCAGCCAGCTGGCTTGTGGATAAATCCCAAACTGCCCGAGAGACTGAACCAGTTATTTAGGTCATGTTGGTTTAGGTAGAATAGAGATGTTCAAACAGTAAACTTTCACTGCTCTACTGTGTTCATTTTGGCCTTTTGTCTACTAAAAAATACTTGCTTTTTGCCCTGATTTGGCATTCTGTCTGCATGCATCCTGTGCGTGGTCTGTTTCTTACAGTAAGGTATACTCTCCAAAACCAGGTTGCTGTGCACTGAATATCTGAGGTATCAAGAGGGAATTGTTAAATAGACATTTCTCATGATAACAATGAAACTGCAAACAGTTGCATCATAGCATATGTTTTATTCCTTCTAACTTTATAATACAACATTATCTATATCTGCAAAATCTGTATCCCTGCACATGTGCTCTTTCCATCCCATCCCATTTTCCATCTCAGTTTAGAATGTTTGCAAGTTGCTGTTGCACACAGTAGTTCATATTAGATAGTTTATAATATATGAAATAACTCAATTCAATGTTTTCTGCACAGTTTCTATTTTGCATATTGTAAAATAAGCCATGGATTCTTCTGAAGTTAACAGTTAGTGGGTAATTTAATTACAAGTTCAAATGTCTGTCTTGATGTAAAAAGCATTTCTAAATGACTAAGATAAACTAAGAAGCATAAAAACTCATTCATAAGCATTTTCTTGGCAGCTGTGCCTTCACCACACATTTTTAGGTCAGCATTTGTATTCTTGCTTGGGTTGTAAGAATTAACACTACAGAAAACTGCCAAGGGCACAAATGTAATTAAAGTGTACTGCAGGTGGGAAAACCAAGTAAATATTGATCAATTTAAACTCTAATAAAACCACCAAATGGGTGTATTAATATCTTTGAACTGCTCATTTCCGCTTCATGTAAGTAATCACATACAACGATGGTGTGTCATGCTTGGAATTAGTGAAATAGATTGAGAACGTCCCGCCTGTAGAATTTCTGCATAGCAGGTTTGTGTCATTACAGAACAAAGAGCTTGTATGAAAAAGAGCAGAACAAATGCTGCAAAGGGTTTCTAGCAGATTTGGTGAAACAACAATGGTGACCTGTATTAAGCATAACAAGCTCCTCTTGCATCACCTACTGTAGTTTGCAGGCATAAAGAGAAAATACAATGGGTGCTTTTTTTGGGAAGGTGCATTCTCACTTAATAATTTATGTTCCAATTTCTTGTTTTACAAAAACCTTAGTCTGTAGCATGTTTATCATCCACAGCAAAAAAAGAGAGTGCTAGGAACAGAATGGGAAATGCACTTATTGTTAACAACAGTGCTTGAGGATGGGATATGGGAAGTAATGGCCTGTTCTAAAGCTCAGGTTAGGATATACATTACTGTATTCTATTCTAAACATACACTGCACTGTACCGTATATATCTGGGTATTTAGACACTGATATAGTTTATATGTAGTTTAGCTGTGATAAAGACTGAGCCAGATTAACATATACAGTACACATTGTGGGGTTTTTTCCTTCTAAATGAGTATAACATCCAAATGCTCTCTCTTCATTATGCAGATGGTGCTGCATTACATGTAATTGCTGACTATAGTGTTTATTACCAAAATCCTAATATGTAATGCTTAACCATATGAACAGGCACCAAAATTGTGCTAAAATCCTAATATGTAATGCTTTACCTGCCCATAACCATATGAACAGGCACCAAAATTGTATCAGAATCTTGTATTCCACAGAAAAGAGGTCAGGTGTGGTGTGGTATAAGCCAGTGTCAGCCTCATATATCTATCTTAGCATACAGAGGCCCATAGTATTTAAAATTTAATGACTAAATAAGACACGGTGAAAATAAAAATCACTACTCACTTCTTTTCATAATCAAACAACATGCCAATTATTTTCCCAATTAATCGCTTCATTGTTTGGTCTAAACAACATCAGAAAACAATGCAAAATGCCTATTGCAATTCTTTAGAGCCCAAGGTGATAAACTGTCTAGTTTCATCTAAGCAACAGACAAATATATTCCACTTACAGTATTGCTATGAAAAGACAATGTGACAGTTTCTGAAATTTGAAAGCAGGAAGGTTTATGAATCTATTCACACATCAGCACAGACTACATCATCAAATGATGAAATAACATTTCATAATAATGAGAGGATTTTAAAAATGTATTAGATTGTTTCACAAACCTGAACACCTTGCCTATTCAGTGACATAAAGTACATAAGGACAATTTGCATTTTATTCTTGTTATTTGTATCATTTTTGGCTATTGCTGCCCAGAGCAGAGGGAAAAGAAGAAATATATTCTAGGTGTGTCAGGTGCCTTAGCTTCTGAGCTTTCTCTCTGTCACTCTCTGTTTTCGCTCTTTTCTCTGTCGTGCATACACACAATCCCCCCCCACACACACACACACATACAATTTTGTTCTCTCCTTCCTTCTTATTTGAGTGTCCTCCTTCTTCTCCCTCTCATCTTCCATCCCTCTCTCCCACAGACAGTTCCTCTCTGCTTTTTTTAAATTAACTTCCTCCTTCTCTCCACCCTATCTCCAACCTCCTTTCTTTTTCCATCTCTTTCTCCATTCATCTCTCTCTCCCTCCATCTTTTTGACTGGCTCACTCTGGGGGCGGATGTGTCTCTGTAGCCTTCTGCAGATCTGGAAAGGACATCCTCTCAGTTTAATTCAAGTCAACCCCGGTCTCCTGGTGCTTCAGGACGCAGCATGTGCGACAGCTCTACAGGGACAGCCAGAAGGAACAGACAAGTCTCATCTGCATATACAAATGTGTGTATGTGCGTGCGTGTGTGTGCCCATGCCTCCATTTGAGAGGTAATGTGTTTCAGCCAGGAATCTTTCAGCATTTCCCTGCTGACTGAAAAAGTCAGTTTCTCCCCAGCAGTAGCCATCTATAAATCTGATGAGAGGTTGCTATGTTGATTAGTCATTGCTAATTCAGCTCACACTAATTAAAGGGTTTGGGAGTGCTATGTCAATTATTACATAACATGTATGCTATTTGCTCTAAGCTTCGAGAGATTGTAAATCAAACTATGATCATGGGATGTTATGGTATTGCACCTTTTCATTCATGCCTAAACCACACATAAGCTAAGTAAACAGTGTGTCTGGCAGCTGCCTGAACTGTGGCTGCCTGTGTGCATACAGCATACGAGAAGACGTAACGTAAGGTAACATTACTGCTGTATAATGCAGCCCAATAAGTCATGTCGTCACATCCAGTTAGCCTCTTTTCCACTAGCTCCAGTGACTCTATGCATCTCTCATTTAGTATATTTTTTATTGGTCACTGTAAGAAAACTAAGCACATTCCTCTGCTTTTTTTTCATATTCTAAGGCAAGCCCCCAACTACTACAACTGTTACTACTGAAAGTTGAAATGTTTGTGGTTTTAACAAGGTTATTTAACAATGTATTTTTTGACACTGATAAAACTGCAGTTCCCGTGATCACTTTGCAGCGTGGCGGTACACATATTACATATTACTGTTATTTAAAAGACTATTCAGGACTTTGCCGGTCCACATAACACTAACTGCATTACAGATATTAATGTCACCTCTCAACTTTTTAAGAAGATGTGTAATAGTTACAGCCATCTTTACAGCCAAATCTACAGCCAGGGTAGTGGCTTTGTGAGGATCTAAGTATGAACAGATGCTTTGAGCAGTGCTTTGAGCAGTGCTTTTGTTTACATTATCATTGCTAACATTTTCACAGTGACAGTGAAAACATGCTGATACTACGTAAGTACAGTATTAAATTTACCATGTTCACTATGATACTTGTTTACATGCCAGTTAGCACTAAAAACTAAGTACAACTGAAGCTGATTGAATGTCATTACTTTTTTAACCAGAAATCAAAAATTTGGACAAATAAAGATTTTGATTTCATTATTATGCTGTTAATCATTGAGAACGGCGAATCCTTATCTAATTTTAAATAAAAAAAACTCTTAAATTAAAAATCGGGCAAGGGAAGTTTTATATTTGGTGCATTGCTGACATGTTGCTGTCACCCAGGGGTGTGAACCCAGAAATTTTTTTTTTTGTAGTCCCTACAATAATCTGTGTGCTAACCTGTTTTATTTCAGCTGTGCTTCTTTGCACCGGGCAAAAGGCAATATGAAAATACAAGGTTTTGATTCACTGTATCCAAGGCTTACCAATAAGAAATCATGATTTTTTTGTTTTTTGGTAGTGAGAACACAACAGAGCCTAGGATTTCAGCTGTTCTTTCTCTTTTCCTCACCTCACTATCTCATTATTTGCTGCCTTCACACCTTAAGATTATTTTCTTGGTTTTGCCATCAGCAGCATTGGCTATTGAGCTCTCACACCTCCCCCTCCTCTTCCTCAACTATTTCCCCCTTGTTCCAGTGTGCAATGCCTACATATACTGTATATCAAGCTCTAATATTATCAGAGGCCGGGGGGATCGTTGACAGCAGAGGTAAGTGGATTTGTCAGATCATTTTGCCCCTGTCCTCCACCTAAATCCTCTACTGGATTTCCTGGTGAAAATGAAACATCTACGAGACAGGAAGTGAGACAATGTAGGAAGACAGTCATGATAGAGTGAAAGAGAGAGGAAGATACAATCACCTGCATCATCCTTTTACCTTTACTTTGATGCTCAGGGAGTTTTAAATTTAGCTGCATTGTAGAAAACCAGAAACAAATAAGGCAGCTGTGTGTTTGTTCATGTGGGATGCAAGTGACAGTGCAAATAAAAGAACAAAGCAAGACTGTCAAGGTCAGCCAGACCAACATTAGACAGTCTACAGAGAGATAAAAGGTATCCTGATATATCTGAAAAATGTCTCCAGCTAGAAATACACTGCTCCTAAAAGAAATCAGTTATATGGAAATGGGTTGCCTGACAACAATGAGAACAATAGGATACTCACAAGCAGTCCTCTACCTATCTGCAGCAACAGCAAGCCCCTCCTACAATGTATATTGTTCCTCCTTAGGTCGGTGTTGTCAAGTTCTGTTGCAACTATTTGGCCCCAAGCCTGCTGTAAC
Organism: Monopterus albus; assembly: GCF_001952655.1. Classification (NCBI taxonomy): domain Eukaryota; kingdom Metazoa; phylum Chordata; class Actinopteri; order Synbranchiformes; family Synbranchidae; genus Monopterus; species Monopterus albus. The sequence continues at coordinate 3,362,668 of NW_018127926.1, forward strand.
TGGTGCTGTCTGGAGAGCAGAGATGCGCGTGGCTCACGTTGGTCAAACGCAGTGGAAGCTGTTGTCACCCGTGACATCCAAACCCTCCCAACAAGTTTCACATCCTCAGGGCTGGCCCCTGGAGAAACAAGAACACGAGAGATGTGAATAAGAATGGCCTTCCTCTTCTTAATACAATGAGGTGCATTGAATGACGAGAAGGAGCAGGGTGGCAGCTGGGAGGAGACGCTGCCATACTATAACCGCCACTGGGACATTCTCAGTGACGGAATTTTTGTTTGCATTTGAACAGTTGTCGGGAGAACATATTCTCATGTGAACCTAGTCGTCTGAAGACTCTGATGAAGTTAAGTTACACACTGGTTTCTTGTTTTTGCCTTCGTAGGATGTGCCTTTTTGGGACTACAGTCACATAGCTGAATTCAGCTTTTCATCATACATTATGACAACCACCTGCACGGCCCTTAAAAAATGATAAGAAAAATGTAGTTATATAGTTTCCTGTGTTATCAGTTAGTTCATGTGTTCTGCTCCCTGGAGAAAAGATGACAGCACAGAAAAAAATGTCCATAATTGCTAACATATGATGAGGTACATACACTATCTGAACAGCAACAACTTATGAACAACTATCAGCTATTAATATGCACCTTACTCTGGGGAGTGTCATTTCAAAACGTCCATTTAGAAGAAATGAGGCAAACACACCAGCTGCACTCACTTCACCACAATTTCTCTGCACGGCTCACCCAGCTACCACTCTCCATTATTGATGAGACTTCCTCTGCTAGGCCTCATCTGCCACAGTGCTGGCTGTACTCGCCTGTGGGCAGCCACCATGGTTGTAGAGGGGGACCAGCTGATGCGACACGAGGAAAAATGAAACAAGGGTCGAGCACATTAACAGCCTGGCAAGATGCAATGTAGAGGACATGCGGTGTCACAGGTTTGTTATTGGCTTAATCTAAATTCAATAGGGTTGTCATAAGGGAAGAAAGTAATTATCTCAAAACCACGGGGAATGCCCTTTCTGTAGATCCAGCTGACTCACAGATACGCGACGTGAGCCCCAGGATTTAAAACATGCTCTGCGGTGCCAAATTAGAACAACAGAACCAAGTGGGAAACATGGACACAGAGCTACTGTATATGAGGGGAAAAAGGAGCTGCAGGGCCACTGATAAACTCCCACACAGGTGCTATCCTCATGTTTATATTAGTATGTGTATCATGCATTGCACTACAATTTGTTCAGCAATGAGGGCTGTATGATTAAATAAATTCTACACGTGGCTGAGTGTGCTACATGTGAAAATATCAAACTGCACTAGTTAAGTATACAATTTTGTCATAATTACAAGTAGATCTGAACTATATCAAACATAGCTTTCATGTTTTACAACAAATGTGCTTCAGATATACATAAACGCCTGTCAATCTAGGCTACATTAAAATGTAAAACAATTTTATATAATATCTTAAAAGATAATTTAGCATCACTTTATAGTTTAACAAATGAATGCAGTTTAAATGTATGTAAATTATATTCAAGTAATCCCAAATGTTAAAGTGTGTGTTACTGTAAGTGTGAAATCTGTAATGAGCTTCAAAGATACTATATATTAAAAGTTACTTTCGAGTAGCTGCTTGACTTGTAGGTGTAAATGCAAATTTGTCATGGTCTCCCATACATCACACACAGACACACACCTTCTTCCTCCATCAGACAGTTGTATTCTGCTTTGGCATAATGGAGACTGAAAGACCTGTTCACACCTGCACCTCCTGCATGGCAGGCAATTATATATCATTGCACCACCACTGCTCCTTCATGTTGTGGTTTAACCTGCATCCAATAGTGCCTGTGCTTTAGTCTCCTGTAAAGGCTCGTAGCCCAAGAGCTGTTTGTGCTGCATCATTATTACATTCCCACAACTGTAGTAAAGGGAAATCATTTTAAAGATATAAGAAGAAAACTGTGGGGGAAAAAAACTAAATAAAACTGAACAAAATATGCAAGAAACATTTTAAACAACAGCTAAACAGACTGCAGTATATGATGTAAACAAACCAAAGTTTAAGTCAAAGAAATTCTTTAAAAGTGTGTTTCAAAAATATTTTAAAGGAAATGGAGGTGCCTGGCAGGACATTTCAGTGCAGAAAGACCGATGGAAAAAGCTCCAACAGCAGTAATTGCCAGCTTAGACTGTGATGCGGCCAATGGAAGCTGATCTCAAGCTGCTCATCGGGGGTTAAAGCTCAGAGATAAAATCAGGCACTAGCCTAAATGTGTCTTTTGTGCCATGTATGTGTAACTATGGTTACTACACTGAATATAAATTGGCTGCTGATAGGAGTTGTCATACTCTAAGAGCAAAGGATAGAGATAGATTTCAAGATAGAATGATGGCTCTCTGTGCAGACTGATGTATTTGCTCTTTTACTCCAAAACCTCAACACCTGAATTTATGCCTGCTGTACAATGAAGCAGGCTGTTTGATTTAAGTGCATCACAACATCATTATTCACAAGTTACCTCTGTGATTGGCTGATAGTGCTACTGACCCTACAAATACAATGACTGAAAAAGGCTAGAATGAAGCACCTGATGTCAGTGAGTATGTAATTATGTTGACTTGCGTTGAAAATGATGAGACAGCAGCACAAGAATTTTTTACTGTGAGTTTTGTCTGATTGCTGGTTGGTGCCTGGGAGTCTTTGTTTTCTTATCTGTTGTGTTTCACATTCAAAGGAAGGCACCCTAGAGCAGATGCTAACGTGTAGTATAGCAACACTGCTATCCAGCACATTTGCAAGTTGTAAGCAGTTTTTCATGGTCTTTAAAATTAACCAGTGTAAATTTCCATTCATGTTGTGCAGTAATTGCAAGAAAACCTTTGCAGATAAATAACTGCGACTCAAGCTACAGTATGCAACTTAAATTAGCGCCAGTCCATATCAACCCATTCTGCTCCGCCCAGCCCCTCCCTCTCCCTGCTCCTCTAGGCTCCACTACGACCTGTTACGCTCCGCCACGCTCTGCCACGCTCTGCCCTGCTCTTCAGATATTTGTCATTAAGAAGTTACAATAAATGAGAATGCAAGATACATGCAAAGACATGCATGTAACTTGCAACTCATTTTGTCTTCATGTTCTCTATTTTCAAGTACAGGTAGTGAAGCTTAAGACTTCAGTTGTATAGTTGTTCTTCTGAAAATTTCACCTTCTGGTAATATAAGAGTTTCACCCAGCAACAGAGTGATGCACTTCATCTGTTGTTAATATGTGCGATACACTTGGAAACTGCTTCAGAATGTGATGGAAGCACAGCACAAATCCCAGATTTCAGTGTGTGTGGACTGAAACAGGCAGCTGTCCAACCACCATTTTGTCATGTTTTACTCCATGACTAGACACCAAACACTTAAACGGACACACAAGTGGCCGTGCATGGGAACACACACACTGAGATAACCTCGGACTGTGCAGCTGGCTGTGGTGGCTCCACCATGGGCTGACCACTGTGACCACATTAGCATCTGACAGTGACAAACCATGAAAATACAGGAGTGGACGGAGAGAGAGAGAGACCAGACAGGGTGGTGTTGGTATTGATCGATTTGAAATGTATCAGATATATTGATCGACCTACACTCAATGTCACACAAGTTGTATTTAAATAGAAAGTGTAAAAATGTGACTATAAAGTTTTCATCCTTCATGCAGTGTTGATTGTGACTCATGATTCTATATGCACTGACTACTGCATGAGGTTTGATACATACGTTTCATAATCTAAGTTTGGAAGAGACTCTGTGAGAGCCCTTCAGGCACAAATCTTCTTGCACCTGATGGAAACATGCAGGACAGCGGTAGAGAACCCACACACACAACTCTTACCCTAACCTCATCCTAACTTTAAGCCAAGTTGTCACTCTAAAATTCAGTGATTTACATGGTGGGGAGCAGCATCTAGTCCCCACAAGGATGGCGAGTCCCCATGCTGTGAGTGTGTAAAGCGGTTTCGGTCTGCACAGTTTGAGTAACACTAGGCACAAGCGCAGACAATGTTAAATATATGCACCCATAACAATTTACAGTGCACATACAGGGCCACTTGCCCAAGGCAGGAAAGACAACCACCGCACTGGTAAAGGAAAAGCACATGTTTATTTTCTGCTGAATTCACTCTGGTAGCATTTTTGTATCTGTATGGAGGGTCAGGTCTGTGCTGCACCCCACTGCAGAAACTCTACAGACATACCTGCCTTCCCTCTCATACATCACTTTTACTCTGTGTGCGACTATAATATTCCTCTTTTAAGGTAACTATGATCATGGATGAGAAATCATTTCAGTGAGTGAGAAATGCCATGCTGAGAAAAAAACATAAAACAAAGCATGTCCTCTACTCAGTCACTGATGGTGTGTCACATAATGGCAGAGATAATAGCAGAGCTGGTGGCCTTTTTTATTCTGAGGACATCTGTCACTTAAGTGAAAACTGCCAGGTTTGTCATGAAAGAGAGCTCATCATGCCTTTGAATATGGCTCTATGATTAATTCAGGCATACCATTTGGTGAGTAAATGCTTCTTTATTTTCGTGTAAGTGCTCAGTATTAATAATGCACATGTGGGTCTAAGTTCAGCATCCGTCTTGGCAAAGTTCAACATGGAAGGATTCAACAGCTGCGCACGCTTGCCACCACATCCCTTTATTACTTTTTTCTTTCTCTGCTTCTCTCTTTCCGCTACAAAGTCGCCATTTCAGCCTCCCCCCTATCTGTCACTGGCTGTGAAAGACTCTGGTGCCTGTTTTGATAGAAAAATGTGGCCCATCAGCAGTAACCGGAGCTGTGTTGGTTAGGTTTCTTTAGGAGGCAGGGTAATGATCGATCCCATGGTTGGTGGAGGTGGGCAGGCAGGTTGACAGCACTACATCCCTTATAGCTCCTCATAGCTTAGGGAAGGCCAAGCTGCAGAGCACATGATCTCCTTTTACAAGTACAGCCATCAAATGTACAAGTCACCCTTGAGCCTCCAGAACTCACAACCATCCAGTTAAATCATAATTTGGCACTTAGCTGATTATTAGCTGGGCAGAAGCATGCTAAATTTAATGTTAGCCTTTCATTATATTCACATTAAAGAATAAAGGAAATGTCAGAGGCTTAATTGTGATGATGTGATGTAATTATCTCCAAGGTGATTTATTTGAAAGGTTTTACAGCAATAATCGCCCGACGTCCTCATACTTTCTGAGGTATACAATTTAATTTTGCACTGTGTGCAGTGACACAATGAAATAGCACAAGATCTGGGTGATGGATGCTGCAGAGACTTCACACAAGCCAGATAATTTGCATATGTGTGACAATACACAGGCTGGTGTCATTACCACACTGTTTTCTCATCACAGCATTGGAGAGCAGGCTTTGTTTGTCCTCCTGTTTGTTTTTTTCAAGACCAAAAACTGTTCTGTGCTGAGCTCAGCCTGACTACTGGTTGCCATGGCAATGCACGGCACTTGGGATTGATGGCATATTAAAAGAGTTTGGCAAAGGTTAAATCAAAAGAACTATTTTTTAATGTTGTGCTACTGTCTTGCGCCTATCACTGTCAGACCATGTTAACTATAAGACAGCCCCGGAGACTTTGTTTAGAACCTGCTGGTAACTACAACAATATCAAAATAATAAAAAGTCCAGTCAAAGTGGCTTTAAAATATTCTGTTTTCCAAATGCATCATTGCAACAATTTAGCAGTGAAAACAGAGAAAATGTTGTGCATTGTGCACTTCAATTCAGACATGTAGTTGGTAAGAACGTAGCCTGCTCTATGACTAGGTCCAACCCATAGACTGCAAAAAATGATGGACAGGCTAAGAGCTGCCAGAAGTGAAGCCACGAGGACGAGTGGCTGGTCGCACTATAGGTCATAAATCCTGCCTCCTCCTTGTTAGCGGATGGGACATGAGCCACAGTAAAAAAATCAGATTATATATAAAATTAATTTTTCCAGGAGGCCACGTCTGTCGTTTTTGGTAGATATTATCAGGCTGGTGTGTGTACAAGTGGTCATATTTCTGGTAAGTTTGTTTTTAATACATTATTTGATGATATATAAAAAAAAAATGTGTCCAGTTGACAGCTTTGATTGGCAGTCTAATGCTGTCACTCTACTTCTGGTTGCTACTGTGCAGAAAATGGTTTCAAAAAAGCAAGAAAGCTGCCGCTGTAGTCACAGTATTTTGGCTTCATTTTTGCATTGTGAAGAGAAGTGGTAACACCACGTCCATCGTATATATGTCAGTGGTCTGACCACATAAAATTCCAGGTAACATTTCACCAGCTACGCAACACAGGACTTAGTTCAGACATGACGCCTAGATGTGAAATAGCAGGCAAATTCCTGGGTAGAGGTGCATGTCTAGACGGGGCTCTAGTCTCTTAAATGTTTTATCTACATAGTTAGCTGTGTGACTTCATTTTCCAGAAGATCAGATACATATTTTGTTTGCCCTTAAAATGGTCAAAATGTAAATCACTGAATCTTCAAATAATGGAATCAACCTATAACATGTATTCACCATTTGTTCCTTTAAACAATATTTGTAATTCCCTCTCAGCCAAAATACAGTGAAATGGATCTCACTGTCCACTGTCCTTTGGCTTTCAACTTTGATATATTACAGCAAAAATAACTTCAAATTTAGTTTTCTTAAAAAACATGAAACATGGAATGACGTATTTAGACTTGATTTGATTTGTCTTTGTGATTCAAACATATTTCAGCTGTCAACATGAGGAAATGTTTAAAATGAATAATGCTTATTTTTTTCTCAAACCACTGGCAGCTTCACTTTTACACTACTGAGTGAAAGATTAAATTACTTATTCTGATTTTTTTTTTTTTGCATTACAGTGGGAGGTAAGAGCATCTCTCATCCTCTGGGAGTTTGGGAAAATACTTCTAGGCATCCTCCCTTGAATGCTGCCTGCTGATCCCCCTAAGGGAGGACTTCTGACAGAGACAGAGGACAGGAGAAGGTTGTGGCTTAACGGGCAATCTCCCCTATAATATTACCTCTCTACACCCTGCCACACACACACACACACCAGACATTCTGGAATACACTGATCCCTGTGAAGAATTTCCAGTCTGAGCCAGAATTGTAGAGCTGTACAGGAATAGCACCAGCTGCCTGAAAATGGAACTGGGTAAAACAGCCAGAATCTTAGTTGATCTCTGGGATATAAACAGATAATATTTCC
>NW_018127926.1:3370001-3386059 GCF_001952655.1 Monopterus albus
AAGACTTAACTGCTATTTATTTAGGTGTTTATTTATAGTTTTTAAAAGAAATGCCTATCAGTTCTAATGACAAGGGAACAAACTACCTCACTAAACTTGAATAAAACCTATTCACAAAGTTGATTTGTAGCTGCTGTCTACTTCACTACATCTCTATAGTCCTTTACCCTTGAAATGGCAGATATGATAGACTGGTGTTGATGTTCTGAGTACCATCGCACTAATAGCACTCTCACTTCCCAAGTGAAGCAACCACAACCTTTCACTAGATGCCTTTCATCTTCACAGCTATCACTCAACCTCCCAGGGTCATTTTCAGCTTCTGCAAGGGTTCAATTGATCCCAGAGAGATAGTCAAAGATGGGGTCATTTTTACTCTTGAACCATAGGTAACTGCCGTTGTTTGCCCTTGGCAGCTTTGCTTCTTTGGATTGGCAAAATGGTAAAAGTGGCAAAGAGTGGCACTATGGGAAACTACAGAGATGATGACATGCCCCAGGTTTGCAGTTTAGTCACCTTCTCCCACTGAATGTTTATGAGCTGCTATTATCACAGCTGTGTTTCTGTGGAACAACAAGCCTATGCTGCCTGAAATATTTATTAGATTATCTCATCTGGTTTGTTCTTTCACAGTGTCATACTCTGTGTGATTATGGTTCAGAACACCTCAGCTGAGGTCATTGCTTTAGTGAGCATCATAGGTTTTGTAGCTGAATGGCTGCAGGCCACTTAGGGGCATGAAAGAACTACATGTTTAAGACGCATTTTAGAAAAGATGCATATACGTATTTAAAAGTTACTTACCCTAGAGGAAATATAGAGGACTCTATAATGACTTGATGACGTGTTTTGTGCTTGATTCATGTCCTTTATTAACAGTCTGATCCGATGCATATTTTTAAAATCTAAATCAGGGTTCTTCAACCAGCGGTCCGCGGCCCTCTAGTGATCTGTGAAGGCATTCCAGGTGGTCAATGACCATGTATTCAATAATGTAGTTTCACTGTAGGAATCACTATATATTTTTTTATTTTTTAAATGCTTTTCCATGTTTTAATTATTGTTTATGAATAATCAAATTCATGTAAAAATATAACATTTAGAAAAGCCAAAGGTGAGTTTCAGGATTAAACTAGTAACCATCCAGTCTACCCACCCTACAACAGTGGTCCTCATGTTATTTCTTAGTCAGAATAGTGGTCCTTTGGTCATAATTAGTTGAAAACTCCTGATCTAAAGGAGAAAGGTGGTCAGGGCCCACCCAATCTACACACTTGAAAATTTATACTGATTTTTTTATTTGCCAAACACAAGAGGTGTATCCGACTAAATCTGACACTTATTTTCCAACAAGCTTGAACCTAACACTGGTAGCTCTGATTCCAGTTAGAATTTTCACCTGCCATCCTATTGCTATCACAGTTAATGCTAATTAGTGACAGTGGTGGCTATTGTAATTGCAAAACTGACAATTAGTTTGGGCTAAAAATGAGATGCTGCTATTTGAATGTTTTGCACGCTGCTTTTTGCTAACAGAAACAGATTTGATTACTGATTAGTCAGATTAGCAAACCTGTGCATTTTGCCAGGCAAGATTTCATAACTCAGAGTCACCCTCATGGAAACGCTAACATTGTCATTTGAATATCTAGATTCTAGACAACAGAGAGACATTTTAATGCAATGCCTGAAAGACTTGAATATTTCAGTTCTTAAGAGTCATAAAAGTTCATAAAATGAATGAACTGCATGAATTATTTTGGCAAACATCTAAAGTACACGAACCAGTGAAGTGTATTACTGCACTGCAATAAATACTTATGCATTAGAGCTGACCTCTAACCTTGTATTATATTACCTACATGTTTCACTCCATAGCTGCACTGATGGTTTGAACACAACCGTGCTGTCAGTGCAGTCAAGCAAACAATAAGAAAATCCCTCTAACATGCTCAAACAATTGAATCCTGTGTGAGCTGCAATTATATGCTGCTCCCCGGGGTGCTATCCTCGACAACCTAAAAGGGTAATATACCTTCTGCTGTAGAACACAATCACATGGTTCATACTCCTAGTCTGCATAATTACAGGGGCTTGGGGGAAATTGAAGGGCTTTGTTACCCATAAAACTTGGGGCTTAAGTAATCTTAGTGACAGGGGAAGCATTAGGAAGAACATGGATGTCCTTGCTGGATCAGCGCCGCTGCATAGCTTGGACAACCTATCGTGTTTGGATAAAGATGTGGTTAACAGTTCCCTCACGGCGTCGTTTGACAAGCAGCAGTGTGCGCAGCATGATTTAAATGTAACAATGGGCTTTTTTGTAATGCTCAGCTGCATGTGGGATCACGCTACAGATGTAAACATTTATTTTAGATACGTTTTAGATCTAACTATCTGATTTAGTCAAGTGAAATTTCAAGACAGAAGGAGCAATTGTTACAGAAGCTGCATGAGTGGACAAGTGTATTTCTCACTGGATGACTCTGTGCTGACACGTCCAATCAGAGCAGAGACAAATGACGAGGCATCCTCCACCATCTGCCATTAGCAGGCCTGACAGAGTACTGTCTAGTTCACTCAGCCCTCTTTCAGGCATTACTTTAAATTCGATCAGGAGTTTTTGACCTCTGCATTCCTATTACATGATGCATCATCACAGTGCCATTGCTGGTGACTGCAGTGGGTGGTATGAGCTGAAAGTTACTGAAAGCTACAGTGGCATTTTGTCTTGATTTGACAGAGCAGCATGGTCACTTGGCGAAGGATGCATTTTTTATCCACTGATGGATGAGCAGTGAAAGCATCGTACTGAAAGGATGTAGCTGAATCCATACTGAGAGATTTGAAGCCACAGTACACATTCATTTATCTGATTAGCTGATTCAACAGGACTGGGAGAGGCTACCGAGTCTACTTCACCCCAAGCCTTTTTAAAATGTAGAGTCCAGCACATTTTATGCTCCCTTCAGGCTTTGCTAACCTGATCTTGTATTCTAAATAATCCTAAAAAAGATCCCTGTGGTGACTGTTGAAAGATTTGTTAATTGATTTGATCCACTGGTATGACTGCCACTCTAGACCTCTGCTCTTGGCATTAACACAAAGGTTTTTGTCAGATGGGACATCTCTGGACTGCAAGCCATTACAGCCAGAATCAAAGTGATCAAACCCAGGACACAGCCCATCATTTGGGCGTAAAATAAAAACCCTTTTCTTTTGCCAGTTTCCTGGATTGCCTGCATGGAAAAAAATGACTGTGTATCGGTTTTTTTTTGTTCCTTCCACTTAATTGCTACAGAGCTGCAATATGCCAAGAAACTGCCTCTGTCTCATTTGCAGGATGGGTTTTTCTGCCATTAAGAAGATCCTCATTCTGACTGCGAGTATTTGGTGAAACAGCCACTCTAATGAAGAAAGGGATATGCTGACAGTGCAGATCACATTACAAACACTAGAAATAGAAGTGTGGTTTAATTGCTACCTGGGGAAAAAAAGTGTTTGATGTATTTCAAAGGCATAAAACCTATTAGCAAACTGCAGATGTTAGAAAAGATAAATTCTCTGATCTGCATGCTATATATCACTGAAGTGATTAATGAGAGATTCCAGTTTTGATTAATCTGCAGATCTAATTACCTATCTATTGTGAATTTATGCATTCCCCTCTATTTACCTTCATCCACAAGTCTGAAAGGTTTTTTTGGTACATACAGCAGCAGGCGGTTAAATATGTGTTTGTAGATATGTATATGTATGCTTTTATAAGTCTGCTGTGTTACTGTTGGTGCATACAGGTATGTCTGTAGCACTTAGATGTCATAGGAGGAACTTGTCTTTGGGTTCCGACCTGTCACATCGAGACTGCATGTTCACTGAGGCTCCCTATGGACATTCAACCATGCGTAACACTAGCTCAAAGCAGGCAAAAAAAAAAAAAAAAAAAAACCGACTGATAAGATGTACTGCAGTGGTGGGTATGAGACCTAGAATTCTCTCCAGTGTTACCACAAAAAAACTGCCCTCAGTGTGAGTGGCTGACATTGAATTGGAGGGCATAGAGGTCTGAAGCTTACTCTTTTATCTGATCTCAAAGGGGCAACTGTGGTATACAGCCTGCATCTCTGACATTTCTGTGCCTGCAGCGCACCGCAGAAACATTTATCTGCATCCTATTACTGTACACACACTCAAGCTTGGAAAATGCATGTACTTTAAATTGCTTGAAATAGAAGTACTTACTCTTCTGTCAAATTCATATTTCACAAGGATCTGGAAAAATGTTTTACTTTGAATATTTTACCTTGAACATTTTGAAAACAACTTACAAGCTGAGGTTGCAAGGTTGGTGTAGCTATTAGTTTTGATTTCAAACCTGTCATGTGTCACCAGGGCTGAATGCAATTGCAAATTAAAGGCAACATGACAACATAAAAAGTTTTTGTAAAGACATGAGACACCATGAGTAAAAATGAGATGATCCGCAGAAGAAAACTACAAGTGTTTCAACTTTAAAGTCACTTTGACTGAGAGCTGTAGCATCAGTGCAGCTGCTTTACAGTCTTGTCCAATGACTGTTTGAGGCCAACCTAGAATTTCCCGTATGTTTATATACAATACAGCAAAACTGTAACAGAAAATATGTTTTGTAGTCATTGTAATCACGCTTTCTATTTGGAGAACATAGGAGTTGTTACTTTCGTTACCATATGTATCAATAAAATGTTCAAAAAATGCATGTGTGTTTTCTGCCAAAATATCAGGTCTTGTAGAACAATATCCATATTGTAGTGACTGGAACATTATTAAACATTGTTATAGCTATACAGTATTTAGGCACTCACCACATTTGGTCAAGGTTAGGGAAGGATCATGGTCTGGTCTTATACAGAAAATACTTAATATAAATAGTCTGTTCACAAATAACATGTTAATTTACATATAACTAAAACCACAGGCTGTTTTTGTTGCCTAAACTTAACCACAGACAGGCCTTAAGTAGATTCCAACAGAAGTCACTTTCACTGTTGGTTTCATTGTAGACCTACTGAAAAATCCAAAATGACTCAGAGAGGTTGCAGAATGTAAATGCAGTGCAATGCACCATTACCGATGCTGCAGTCTCCTTATAATCTCTTTCAAACAAAAGCCAAGCAATATATTCAATTAAATAGAACAAATTTTTTAGATCCAATACATTTCCATATGAAGCTGTACTGCTTTGAGCACTAACCACAAAGTGCAATTAAACAGCTCTGCCTCAGTAAACGAAGTTAAACTTGCAACCAAGGCAATACATCCACTGTGATTATTTACCACCCTGAGCAGTCAGCAAAAATCAATAACATGTGCAAACATCTAACCAAACAAGATTTGCAAATCAGTCTTCATAAAGGAAATGCTACAAATCCTCTAAACTACAGTGTGACAGCAGAGAGCCACTGATGAGAAGAATTGTCATGGGAAGTTTAAGGGTTTTATGGATTCCTTTGCATTTGGGGCATGAATGGTTTAAGCTGCAAAATGAAAGCCAGAGTCAAAGTCCCTTCATAATTAAGCCAAAATGGAGTGTGTGTCTAGATGTATACGCATGTCCCTGTGTCTGTTTCTGTGTGTGTGAGTGTGCACAGTTCCACATTTTTGATGTGCACGTGGAGGCTGATCAGCTCAGGCTTTGTGAAGCCTAGACACGGACAAGTTTTACCACTGAAATTTGAATTTAAACTTTAAAGTGACTTTAATCGAGGCTTTTAATATTAACACTGAATAAAATGAGTGCACTCTTAAAGGGTCACTCACAGTGTAAGAATAAATACCAGCGTTATGAGCTAGCAGTTCTTTGGAGGAGTTTAGCCTCTTTCAGCCCAGTGTTTGACCTTTACTGTAATCTCAGCAGCTCTAATCACTGTTTGAAGACATTTCCTAAATAAATGAGTAGAAAGAAAGAAAGAAAGAAAGAAAGAAAGAAAAAGATAAAAGAAAGAAAGAACAACCATTGCTGACAAGGCACTGACATCATTTGTCTGCTTATCTGTCAGACAGTTGGAGTTAGCAACTGACTGCTAAGCATAAATACCAGCAAGGTTCTCTCAGGAATTGGAGGAGACCATAACACATCCTAAAAATGAGGTAATATTAGACCTTTATCCCTCAAGGGACCAGAAGCCCCTAATGATGTCCCTGCTGACTGTGAAAACAGGCATGTGTTCACCAACATGTTATCCATAACAATTTTTAAGATAGCCATACAAAGTTTCTACCCCCTACTGGGAAATGAATGCCTGTCATGAAACATTCTAGCTGCTAGTTTTCTAGTTCACTGAATTAAAATACTCAGTGTTGATGTATCTTCTCAGGGTACGCACCAGCATGGAGAGAAGACCTTCCTCAGTGTCCTCTGACAGCATCTCCAAACTGCATTCATTTATACTCTCTCACAGAACAAAAGGCAGTGGCCCACGCTAGCTTGGTTGATTAATAGAAAACAGATATGATATTCCAAATGGTATCCACTCACCCAAAACCTCTGTTTGAGTTTTTCACCCCAGGCCCTTAAGGCCATCACTTACACCTGCTCAACATCCTCCTTGGTAATAAAACAATAAAACATGTGTTAATCCTAACCATTCATTTGGATAATATGAGCCCTTAAGTAGATTTCAATTATTACATATAAAACAGGCCCAGTTATTTTTACCAAACCAATACTTGATATCTTAGACCCAATATGTTTTATTTCACACATGCCAAAAGTAATGCACCTTCAGCTATGGATACTAACATCAGTGATGGCCACATTGTAAATAAGTGAATAGTTTAGCTCCTTTAGCTGATAAATAAAGTCAGAAACCTAATCCAGACAGGAATTTAATAGATGCGGCCTTGTAGGATGAACAGTTGGCTGTCAAGAAGCATCAATTTCATAATCAAGAGATGACATCAAGATGCACTCACAAAGCAAAGCACAGCTATAGGGAAGGCTGCCAAGCGCATTAAGTATTCCATTAAATACCCAGAAACCTTCTGTTTATGTGCTTTTAAATGTAAAGGCTTGAATAAAAGAAAATGTGAATAAGACATAAATCCTTATAAGCAGCTGAGGAGAAAGTAAAATAAACACACTATTCCTTAATCAATAACAACTGAGGGGTCCTTGAACAAGATATGTAACACCAAAGTGATAATAAAGTGAAGTGCCGCCCTACTTCTGTTCTGCTCTAGTCCAAAAATTGACAAGACCAAGAAGATTCAAACTGTGCAGGTTTCAGTGCACGTGATACACTCTCTCTGACAGCAAGACGAGGAGCCTGTCTCTGTCTATAAGCTTGTCCCCCACAGAAACAAGTGAACTGAACATCAAACAATTTAGTCTTCATTGTCTTCTTCTCCCTGCATCGACTGGGAAAAAAAAAAAAAAAACGCAGTATGGAACACTGAGGCAGTAATGTGGTTGCACAGAGTGCTCCCAATGCTATTGTTTCACAATATACAGCACACTCTGATCTCCAGATGGAGACACATTTGTCATAGCCAGAAAGTCCCCTTAATGATCACCCTTTTCCAAGATTTGTGGGGTCTGTAAGGCTGTTATGAATATCAATTGTTTTACTAGCTTTAGAAGTTAATTCGGTAAAGTAAGACTTTTTCTGAGGGTATAAAAATATATATAGGCGTATAATTATTTTTTGGAGTGAAGATGTAAAAGTGGCTCCACTGCAGTTCAAATCAGTAACCATTCAGTGTACACACACAATAGGCAAATTAGGTTGTTTAGAAGGGAAGTCCTTTTTCAGAGGACGTTTCAAGGCTTTGAAAGGAATGTGCATTATTCCTGTTTCTTGGCTAAGACCTTAAAGTTAACGTGTCTTTTCTCCTCTCCGCCCAGCATACCCTCCTTCCATTTCAGCAGACTTCTAACAATATGCATTGAAGCCTCCAGTCGATATGGGGATTCAAATAGAATCACTTCTTTCTGCTGCATGCAATTCCAAATTCAAAATGTGATTTACTTCTCCACAAGTCTCCACAGCCTCCTTCAGTCACAACTGTCTCATCCTCACAGCACACTTCTAAGTACCAATTTACAGCCTTATTGAACCCAGTTTAAAGTGCAATGAACAATTTGTCATGTAATTCATTGCTTAAGATAAAATCTTCAAAGGAATTTTATAAAATCTAGGCATAATGAGCGACCAGGAGAGGATCAAAAATAAACAGTATTTGTCCTTTTTGACCTAACTGGGACTTTGTCCAAACCTGGTACCCTTCTCATTCCCCAGTAGAGGCTTTGGTCCTCATTTGTCACTGGGGCCACAAGACCTGAAGAGGTTGTCTGATTTTGATGAATGGAGCCAGAACTTCTGTCTTTACTCTGCCATCCATCAGCTTCTGTGGATGTACAGCATTAGAGAGAGACAGCTTTTGCTGGGCAGCCACTGTGTTCTAGTAGACCTCTAACACCCAGTCTGAGAATCTTTAAAGATTCAGGTTGTGTTCTGAACAAGTCCTCCAACCTTGTTTTTCCCCTTCCCTCTCATATGACTCATAAGGGCATATCAATAACTATTGCTCCTATTGGCTGCAGGAGTGAATTGGTCACATTTAGGAACAAAAACATTTGAAAAACAAGCCACATGATGGGATTGAATTTAGGTCTCCTGCCTATAGGTCCTGGATTGTGCGTATATAGCCATCCACATCTATAAAGAAGGCATTAGCCTAAGTCACACATTTACCAAATGTCCATGTGTTTGTCTGAGAAGAAGCAGAGTACAAGCTGCGCTACCCTATGTCACCGATGACTCATTCTCTGGCGATATTTGTGGAATAGACTTGTTTAAGAAGTTGTGAATTTCAGTGGATGTCAATAATTTAGAAATAATGCCATGTAAGGAAATCTTTAAATCATGAAACCGACAAAGAAAAACAGCCATGTGGGCCCGTTTTTAAATTCTGTCAGATAACTCTGCGAATGATAGCAGGCAGTTTTTTAAACCTAAAGTGCAGCCAATTTTAAAAGCTTGTCGATTGTATACATACTGTGGAAGTGTTTTTTCTATCTTTGCTCACCCTGTAGCAGCTCTATATGTATGTCAGGTGTTTAGCTGAATTGATTTTCTCAAGGCAATGACTTACAAAACTAATAATGTCTAGTCTCTTTCTCTGGACACTGGTCCTGCTTATTCAACCTTTCTTCAAGTGTCAAAAATACAGTAAGTCAACACTACGTACTGCAGGTGCAGTTTTTCACAAAGCACTTTTAATAAATAAAAAAAAAAAAGGAGCTGACGTGGGTCTGCTGCAGCAGCAGTTGCAGAAATCCTAACACATCAGAAGTATATTCTCACAGGAACAGAGGAGCACAAATGAAGCGCTCATCTTTTCTCTTTCTTCCAGAGCTGGAGTTGTTGAAAATGCCGGCTCATGTTAGTTGTCTCCTGTGTCTCACACCTCTGGGAAATTACTGCCCATATTGTAAATGTAATTTGGATTAATACATCATAACCTATAGATAGCATGGCAGTTCCTTAAAAACAAAGCTATGGAAAAATTATATTATCTTTCATGAGCTTGTTATTCTGAAACAGCAGGTTGATGCCAGGGATGGCATTTTATTTTCAAGTTGAAATGCATAAGCATAAGATTTCATTCACCTATAATTAGCTAGACAAATTGCCTTTTTCCCCAGATGGAGTGAGACACCATTTTATGTCTATCTCCCAAATGAGACTGTCCATTTCCCTGGTTGGACATTGAATTAACCTCTCACACACTAGCAAAGGTTCATCTAGAAATAAGACTACTATTACAGCAGGTTCTCCAGCTCTCTCCCTCTGCCCCATCTCTCCATCTCCCCCTCTTGACTCTGTCTGCTCCATCCTGCTTTTTATCCCACTTCAATTAACAGTAACCAAGTCTGGGCATATTACCTCTTGTCTGTGCATCCGCTGCTTCAGCTCCATCTTCCTAACACCAGACTTACAGTATAGCCCAGTGGTATCAAGGGTGCCTCTGTCAAGGTGATAGCATGTGAGAAAACACCCGCATGTTCACAGTGACCTTCCTCCAGTATCCGTGCGAGCAAGGGTCCACAGCTGACGCTGTGACTTGAATCAACCTCAGTGGCTTCAGGCAGAATAGAGGCCTGTGCAGATGGGTTTAGGCTGCTGGTTGGTTGGTGTTCCAGGAGAGGGAAAAAATGGCTCAGGTGCTCTAAAGAAGCAGGTTTTCTTTCACAGA
The DNA here is from genome assembly GCF_001952655.1 of Monopterus albus. Taxonomy (NCBI): domain Eukaryota; kingdom Metazoa; phylum Chordata; class Actinopteri; order Synbranchiformes; family Synbranchidae; genus Monopterus; species Monopterus albus. The sequence continues at coordinate 3,380,241 of NW_018127926.1, forward strand.
AATAAAGCCATCATGCATGGCTTCTCCTAACCTTGAAATGTTACCTTGGGTAAAATTATTTGAGTAACACTTCTTGTCATAACTCAGCTTTGAGAAAATGTAGGGTTTATTTCTCTGAAGGCTACGTGCCATGTGTACTAATATGACCTGGAGGAAAATGTTTTGTTCTTCTTCCTTGTTACCATCAATAATTTTTGATAAAGGGATATCGTCTCCTGCTCTGTTCACACAATGTGTTTGTATTCAGTCACAGCAGGCAGGCTAAACAACAGCTTTGCTTTAATTCTTCTGATTGGGATATACATGTGCATTTCACTGTCTACTTTACTTCTAATGCTGTTTATTTATCACTTGTATGTAAGTGTTAGTGACTCATGACTGCACAATGATTAAATAAAGAGGTTACACAAATCAGACCGCACTGAACAGGAACAACTGTAAGCTCAGGATAGACCTCAATAAAAATGAGTCATATTTAAAATTTATCTGAAAACTTTAAAGGCTAAACTTACAAAAAGCCATTTACTTGACTCTCATTGGACATAAAATCATTATTTATAGAGGTAAAAACAATATAATATTTGATAGAATTTCACTGACATAAGGCTCACACCCATAATTCTAAGTATAAATGAACAAAACTTAACTCCTGGTTGTCTCTGAGATACAACAAAAAAGATGGAACATATTTGCACATTAGACACACACACACATACACACGAGACACTCTGTATTTGTGACTTTATACCTGGGCTACCACCTTGCTGTTGGATCCCAGTGATCCAAAAAATACTAATTATCTCTGTCAGGTGGCAGTAAAGAACATTATAAATGATCAGTATTTATTGGGTGGTTAGCAAAGCCAATACAGTACATGTCATGCCTTTACATGTCTCCGGTGATGATGCAGTACAGTGTATCTATAATGGATTCTATAATGTTGCAATAACTGAACGATCAGTGCAGTATTGGTATTTTAATGCCCAGCTCGTGAGTTTTTTTTTTTATGATCTTGCCTGACAAAATCATATTACAATGGATCATTTCAAATTATGCCTGTCTGCTACTATAATGATAATCACTTTTATTGGCCAAGTATGTTAGATGCACAAAGAATTTGTCTCTAGTACAGAACCAAAGCAGCTATCTGTGGTGCCAACTCACACGCACACCAATGGTGGTGCTGTCCCAGCAGGGTGCTGACCTGGAGCAACTTGGGGTTCAGTGTCTTGCCCAAAGACACTTCAACATGTGAGCTGGGGGGAACGGGAACTGAACTGCTGTCCTTCCAGCTAGAGGACGACCGCGCTATCTCCTGAGCCACAGCTGCCCCGATAAGATTGGTTTATAAGCTACTTAAGGGCACAGTGCACTTATCAGATTTGTGTGATGCTCAGCACCAGCCTCTCTTTAAAGTATAGCCCTTGCTCTTTTTTAAATGGCTTAAACCTTCTTAGATTTAACCCTTTGACTGATGTAGTGTACCACTATCGCTGGGGGCAGCCTCACTAACCTCTCATTACATAGCATTCAGGCCAAACCAAAGCACAAGACTCAAACAAAACTTTAACATAACTTCATTTAAGCAGCTGCAACCTCATGTCTCATACAAACAGGAAACAAATTAAAGAAACAGCATGAATAAATGAGTGGTCTCTTTCAGGATAGCAGCGCCCTCATCCATAGGACACGAGGGCAATGGTTTGATGAGTATGAAAGAGATGTGAGTCATATGGCATTCACAGTCACTAGATCTCAACCCATTTGTGACCCATGGGAGATTTTGGTCCGACGTGTTAGACAGCATCTCCACCACCATCATCAAAACACCAAATGAGGGAATACTTCTGGAAGAACTGTGTCCATCCCTCCAGTCAAGTTCAGAGAAATGAAGAATCAATGCCAAGGAACAACAAAGCTGTTCTTGCAGCACATGGTGGCCCGACACCTTATTGAGACATTTTATGTTGTTTTTTTCTGCACTGTGTCGTCCCTCTGGCCATATACTGTCTCATCTTCCCTTTGCTTTTTTCAGAAGTAGCACATAGAGCTTTGCTGGTGAACTGTTTGGACTGTAAAAAGTGTTTTATCAGTCTAGTTTGAGTGTTTGTATTTAATGTAATGTTTCTAGTGTTTAAATTGCTCTTCTGTTGTTTTGCTATGGTTGAATTGATCTAGCTGTTCTGATATGATTGTCTGCTGTTGAACTAAAACACTGAAATAATGCCCAGACTAAAATAAATAACTGGAACTGGTGGATCTGAGAATTATCTTTTACTAATATTAAAACATTGTACAAAACAAAGTATATTTTAGTTTAAAAAAAAAAAAATTAAAATGAAATTAAACGAACATACAGTAGGTGGGGTGAAGAGATGTGATGTTAAAGTATACTGACAGAAGATGACTATGACAGCTCATTTTCAGCATACAAACCAATTGTAACCAAAGTGGGGATAAAGCAAAATCCTCCACGTTTCATGTTTTCAGAGAACCTTAGAAAAGGATAGGATTGACACAGTTCTCATACTGAAGTGGAAGTTCTCTGTTGAAGCTTATGTTTCAAAAGAACGTAATAAGAAAGATGGTGTGGAAAAAAAGCAGTTATACTATCCAAGATTGCTTCATTCTCCATAATGTTGGGGTTTCAAATTTCTCTATGGAAAGCTGAAAGAAGGGAATTTGACTTTTGAATTTTCTAATCAGCATTTTAAACTTTTAGTTTGGTGCAACAAAGCTAATAGTGAGGATTTAGAGAGCAGGTGATGGACCAGAGCATATTCAACCAGATACAGTGTTGGTCACTTATGCTCAACTCAGAAACTTACAGTTCAACTAAAAGTTGACTTCTTCACACTTTCTGAGGTTGGAAATGAACTACAATGATGCTGCAGTTGTTGAGCATGTTTTGAAGAGTATAAAACTGTACTTGGCATAGGCAGTTACTGCTGGTGGGTACCATTACAACATTCATCATTTGGGAGGACCCTGTTAGGTTTATGACTGACTCAGAAAGCGGAAGCTAACTAGTTAGACTATAAAGATTCCACACAGAAAGAAGAAGCTGCATTCTTGCTGGCGTTAACCCTACTAGATGGTACTTTTCAGCTAAAAATATTGGACCCCCATCTGGTAAACTGTGTGTCCATTACAGTTAAAGTGATGTTACCACTAATTTTAGGGCCTCGCTGCACCAATATTAAAATTTACTAATGAATTTTGACCAATTAAGTACAAATAAGGATATATAACTAAGTTCATTGGTTATTAACTCTAACTCTAATAATAACATTATTGAAAAATGTTAGCCTCACAGCAGAAGGAAAAACAACATCCATGTTTCATAAATTAGAGCAGGTATGACCCATATTCATAGTCAGCCAGGTGTCATGAATATCATTCAGCCAATAAATATTCTCCAATCACATTGATAATTACATTAGGTACTGATAACAATGAAGGTTGGGATACACGGCCGCTCTGTAGATTTGTAAGGTCGACTTAAAAACATTTCTAAAAAATGCTACAAACATTAGCTATCCTAAGTAAGTAACACAAACATATTACAGGGCTAACTGTCCCACATTTCTTTCGGACCGGCTTCAACTTTATTCTACAGTTGCTTCCATGACATTCACAGTTTATCACCCTGGTAACAGCATCTTAGACAGCTGCAAATATCATACAACCTGTTCACCAGACAAATCTACCGGGCATACAACTGTGTGACCCTCACAAACACACCAACAAACTCGATGTCATGAAAGGTTCACACACACAAAGGCGCAGCAGGAAGTCAGACGCAGAGTGGGTGTCTTACTGATTACAAACAATGTGGGACATCACAAGGTCGCCATCCTGCATCTCTCAGCATGGCAAATATTGTAATGTTGCTCTCTCTTTCTTTATTCCTCAGCGTCTTTTCTGCACATTGTTTGTCTACCCCACCATTTAAACAGAAGTCTATTTACTGTATACAGTATTCTGCGTTTGCCTATATTGCCTTATGACAGCCACTAATTATATAAGATTAGCAGCAGCTGCTTGGGTAGTGGTCCTTTAAATTGGAGAAAACCACACTTATATGAAGCTGTGTTCAATTAAAAGAAAGGTCCCCTCTAATCTAAACCATGCAAAGTGACAATTTTCTGCCCTATCCCCAGTGCTTGAACACCTTGTAGGAACCACAGTATGAATAAATACAACCCCTGTCCTATGCACTCATCACTTATTTTTTGAAGCACTTTACAGTATATGAAAATTCCATCTGTACATGGGTAATAAAACATGAGCCAGAAACCCATAAATCTATATCCATTATTGTGGCACGCCTGCTTTTCATCATGGCTATAGCCATATTGATTTTCATCCCCTTTCTCTGCTTCGTATGTGGTGTTTTCTCTCTCTGTATCCAGCATGTTAGAACCCACATTTTAACAGTGGGTGATTATCACCAATGCCCCTGGTGCTGTAAACTCAAAGTACAACCAACGAACCATGGACAATTGTTGTTTTATTTGAAAGTAATTTTCACCAAATGCTTTTTGGTCAGTGTTAGGACTTTTTTCAACTATGCATGTCTTGAACATGCATGTACAAACAGTATGAAAACAATGTGTTTTTGTGTTCATTAAATGTTTTATTTACTTGCGCACTTATACAAACATCCATTCAACCATTATCTATACCACTTATTCCTGAATAGGGTCGCAGGGGGGGTGGAGCCAATCCCAGCCGACATTGGGCGAGAGGCGGGGTGTGTCCTGGACAGGTTGCCAGTCTATCACAGGGCTGACATATAGATAAACAACCACACACGCTCACGGGCAATTTAGAGCCACAAAATCAGCCTAAGATGCATGTCTTTGGACTGTGGGAAGAAGAAGCCTGAGTACCTAGAGAGAACCCACACAGGCACAGGGAGAACAGGCAAACTCCACACAGAAAGGTCGACCCAGGCTCAAACACAGAACCTTCTTGCTGTGAAGCAGCAGTGCTAACCACTACACCACTGTGCTGCCCACTTACACAAACAACATTCTTCTAAATTACTGCAGTTTTTCCTATTTACTATTTTGCATGTTTCACTTCATGATTTTGCTTCAGAGATACAGACTTTTTGTGCTTGCATATTAAATAAAAGCCTCTCAAGTTAATTTTTCAAATAGTGCAAAAAGCATATACAAATATTAAAGCAAATGGGCACACACAGCACATGTTAAACACACTCACACACAGAAATTCATTTGCGGCTAAACAAAATGTCACCCTTGTAGAGAAAATTTGGAACCAAATGAAAAATGAAGCCAGCCTATTTCTGTGACGGAACTGCGACAACCTTGCTGCTCCCCTGTGGCCTTCCTGCCCAAAGGCTTATGATCAAACACCCCACCAAATTAATTTTTATGCAATGGGACACTGATTAAATTTAATATTTCCTTCTAAGTCTCCAGTAACACATAAGCAAGACAGGCACTCCTATCCCTATGTCCTCTGTGTTAAAAAAGGCTAAGCACTCAATGCTGGAAGCGTCTCCTCTATTGCACTTTGTCCTCCCCCTTTCCATGACTGATGATCTGCTTTGCTGTGCTGACAACACTTGAGTGACATTACAATAACGCAATCAATCAAACACACCTCATCTGAATGTCCTTCCAGGAGCCCGGTCATATTCACTAGGAGGATCCTGGTTCAAAAAATGTCATTAACAGGAACCAAATCTTTTGGATTTAGTAGTGTTAAAGTATTTTGTTTATGTGTAAGAGGGTCTAATGCTACAGGGTTAGGCCTAATGTCTCAAACTAACATTTCAGTTTAAC
>NW_018127926.1:3386076-3405888 GCF_001952655.1 Monopterus albus
TCAGCAGATAGTCCCTGATGGTCATCTCGGCCGATGGTCATTCATGTACGTACTGTTATATGCTTTGTCACCAACAGTAATTAAATGTGTTTCTCCATGTCCATTTGTCAGTACAAGACTGCTTGCTACACAGCCCCTGTCTTGTTTCTCTCTGACCAGAAAAAGGTTTTCTTAGCTAAGTGGTAAGTACCCAACTTGTCAGATCCCATTGCTTAGTGTTTGATTTGAGCAGCACTGACCCTTACTGCAGCAGTGGGCGAAGCAGGCTCCGTGCGGCAGAAGAGGATACAGCTCTGTTATCAGCCAAAAAGCACAGCTTGGTTTCTTTCACCGGATTTTTGAATATGAGCGTGTCAATACAGCCATTGCACACGGCTGCATATGCCCCTCTGGCGCGATTCCTCCCCAACTGAATCGATTCAGGCTCTGTTTATCTCATTAGCTTGTAGCGTGTAATCAATCACACAAGGGCATTTGTTTCGGGCCTCCAACCCACTGCATATTACAACTCAACTCCTATCTTCAACGAACATTGTTCTGTCTACAGTTATCTTTAGCAGTGACGCTATGCTGAGCCGCGTGTTGCTGAGCACAGCCTCCTGGCATTCACTCAAATGATCCTGTTTCAGTAACACCACATGTGGTGTCCTTGTAGGCAAAGGACAAAGGCCACATTTGTATGAAACATGCACATTTACACACATTCTTTACTAAGTCCAGGTGCATCAGTGTATAAGTGTGCATTATAAAGAATTCTCACTCCAACTCTCAGAAGACTAATGAACAAGGTGCACACTGTCTCTGTTTGCATTATCACAGTGATGTGCTTTAACGCCTTCTTTTATTCTGCTCATTAAATTCCAAGAAGCTCAAGATAACAACCATTTCTTCACATTTTATGAGGTACAGTAATATCACCTCAAACATGTTTGCTGCATTTAAACTGAAAGTAAGAAAGCTTTAATGAGGGGCGAAAACAGGAAAAAGTCACTGCAGTCCAGGTTAAAGTCAGATGTACTGTTCCAGCCTTGACTAAAGGTGTTGTGTACATGAGTTATATCAGGACAACAGATATGAGAGCAGTGGACGTCATCAACCTCTGGCTGGCTAGAGCAGGGACTCTGCCTAAGGCCGTGCAGCAAATGCTGCCTTTGCCAACCTCATTGAGTCACTTTGATCACCATACACCACCGGTGACAACCAACCTCATCACACATACACGTCACCAGGCACCACAAACAATGATTATATTGTCGAAGATACCTAGGTGGCATTTAATAGAACTACCACTTTAGCCTCTCAGCAGCATCACTCAGTAGTAATTTGCAACAAGTGTCTCTGGCAACAGACTTTTGCTCCACTCACTCTGTACTTCATAAAAATGAGGCAGACATAAACAAGACATTCACTTGAGTCTCTCTTGGGAACAAAATGACTACAGTACTGATTCATTCATATTGAAATCCTCTCAAACGACACCAGATTTTTTGAGAGGGAAAACATAACTGGTCCCTCAGTGCACTGTTCTGTTGATCTACAGAAAACAAATCTAAACAGAGCCATTCAAAAATACCTGTCTAAACGACAAATTACTATTCTTGAAGTACTCAGCAACAATAGCTAATACTTAAAATCACTGTGAGACTATACAAGTGGGAGAGTAGATAAATTAATAAATAATAAATCAATGTATAAACCAAAAAAGACAGTTCATTCTATAACCCTAATACAGATTTCATTATTGGTGGTAAAAATTATGGCTTTAAGGATATTCAGCTCATTGGCAGTGGTGGTCTAAAGGTTAGAGAAGCAAAGCTTTGACCGTAAAGGCCCTCATTAACGCCACTGTGATGCCCTTGAGCAAGGCCCTTAACTCCAGCCACTCCAGTGGCGCTGCTCAGTGGCCACAGGTCAGGGCTGTGGTTGTACTGGTCGGCTTTCAGGTGTAAATGTGAAGAGGGCAGCCCTGACATAGAGAAGTACCCTCACAGTGGAGCCTTCCCTGAATAAATAGAGGTACAAAAAAAAAAACCCAGTTCTGAGCTCTTTTTATTCCATATTGCAACTTTTACCAATTTAGACCTTGTCCTAAAGGTTTGCATAAATGTATTTTATATTTTATCAGTGACTGGAATATATTTGATACATAAAAGCACTATAAACTCACATTTACAGTGTCAACCAGCATGGGCAAGCTTCACCAAGGGGTCCCTGATTCTAATTACATTTTGTGCAATTAAAATGTTTGCCTTACAGCAATATGAATGTGAAGGACATGCTGAGGAGGCATCAACGCCCAGTTGATACAAAATACATATTGCATACTATGAATGCAAACATGACAGCTGCACTTCTGTTCCAATAAGTTTGACATATTCTCAAAGCAATAATATTTCGAGTCATCATATCTGTAGTCAGATGGTATGGACAAGCTCAGTAGATGTAGCCTGAGGGGCATCATGCTGCAGCCCTCAGGACTGCATATGTAAACTGCATATTAAAACTGCTCGTTGGGCATAGAAGAATGAGGGCGGGCGTGTGTCACCGTTTCCCCATGTTGTAAAATCAAAATATCAGTCAATAAAAAAAAAAACACTAGAAGTCAAGTCCACCTTATTAGTTGTGAAATTATTAAGAAAACAATGTTTAAGCTCTTTATTTTGTATATGTATTTTACAGTTTGATTACAGTAATTAATTTTTATAGCTGAGAAGCTTTGCAAATTAATGCTGGAGCAAGGCAGGTCAGACTTGCTGCTCCCTGCTCTTATAAAGCTATTAATTAAAGCCCAAAGCAGAAAGGCTATATATGTGCATGGTGCTCCAACTGGTCACTTTGTCCTTTAAAACATTTGACATTGAATCTGTTTTGAAAATTAACTGGATTTTTGACAGCCGCCCACATCAGGTGCTGGAGGGATAGAGAGGATGTGTCAGGGTAAGCATGTCTCATTAATAGAAATTTCAGGAAAGCAGACCTGACTGGACTGGTTATAATCCACATTTTATTGGTATATTTGCAACAACTTCTTAGCATTTGCGAGAGAGACAGGGACACTTTGCCTTCACTGCCAGCGTGTCTGTGTGATTCAGCGATGCAACACTGAGTGAGAGGTAATTGGCACCTACTGCACATTAAATGTCATGCCAGCAACAACAAGAACAGTAACAACATGCTATTGTATCTAAGGCCTGTCATCTTTCACCTTTCAGCACAACTCGGGTTGGTAGCTCTGCTGAGGCTTCTTTTACACATTAAATTCCTCACCCTCATGTCAGTCACATACTTTAAACAGTGTGAACTTTAACACAATTAATTTCACTCATCCATGGGCTTTACAAAAGTTGAAGATACTAAACGTGACCAAGAGAATAACACTGAGATAAAAACTGCTGCGCTGGTGTTGTTGCTTTAGAAATTTAAATATAACAGAAGAACTAACACTAATATTTTATCTAGTATTTCCCTGTTGCAAATGAATACTTATCCATCTAACTCAGTCATAACTGCTGCTGACTTCTAGTAACTCAGAATAGAAAAGCCAGGCATCCCTCTCTGTGCCAATCCCATTTCATACTGTGTAACAAGAATGATTGCACCATGGCAGAAAATGACTTCAACACATTCAGCACTGATGCATAAAAATATAAAATAAAAACATTATGGTTTTAACAGTGTTTTCCTGGGGTAGATTAGTAAATCAAATTGGTCTCAGATCTAAAAAATCATTTAGAAAATGGAAGCCATAATGCAGAAGCATGGCCATTTGGCCCCTTTTCAAACCCATGAGCTACAGAGCTGCAGGCTAGGCTACAAAACACTGGTGGAGTTAGAAGCAGAGGCAGAAGGTGTGCAGCTGTATTCTGATCTGTTAGGCACTATAAACTACTTTAAATCTCATGAAGCTTCTTAACAAGTCCTTTGATCAATATAACCTGCCAGTGGGAAACATGATTTTACTTGGTGACAACCATATGTGTGCACTAGACATCATGCTTCCCAGAGGCTTACCAGAGGAGTCTGGGAACTAAGATAAAAGCATTGTGCCCTTATTGTAGAGAAAATGAACTGAACCCTGACTTCAAAACAGGTATGTAATGTACCTAACTCTGATTTTTGTGTACAGTACCATTACACCCCTAATAGTGTACATTTACAAGGTTTGGATCAATCAACTTCAAACCTCTCATGAGGAGTACGATGGGATCCATTTCAGCATCTCAGTGAACTCAAATAACAAGTAGTCATCTAAGCATTCCCATCCACCTGGGATATAGTTTATGTTCAACTGAAAAAAGGTTTCTATTTGTTAATGACAACAGTTTCGCTTATCATCAACTGAAACAAGATTGGTTAGTCTGTTGATGAATTCTTATATCTTGGCAACATCATGAGCACTGACAGTGGATTACAAAGACACAGCAATATGACTGGATGAAAAGAAATCTATTCTATCATTAACTGTGATTTTTATTTGAATTAGTCAGTTTCAGTCATTAAAATCCCAGTTGCACTTTTTCTCAGAAAATGTGTGTATTTGCTCCATGTGTTGTGTATGTGTGTTAGCCAAAAGGTCACTGTAAATTAAGAAGTAAGATAGATGATAGTGTAGTTCAGTATAGGAGCTGCTTTGAGTCATGACAGTCTGTGCGGACCCTCCTCAGTTCACGGGACTGTAGAGACACAGTCTAGTTAGCCGACTAAGCATGCTGTAGCAAATCTGGAGATCACATTTATACGTGGGGAAGGCTGAAAAAAAAAGACTGGACACTGATCTGAGCTCTCAGTTTGTGTGGCTATGAGATGGTAGGCCTAGGGAACACTAACTAAAACTGACTGTTTTGCAAATTTAGGCCTAAAAATACAGACGCATTATATTGTAGTCATTTTGCATTTGTGTGTGGGGCAACTGTGGTTCAGTGGGTAGAGCAGTCGTCTCCCAACCGGAGAGTTGGACGCCCAAATCACGGTGCCTGTAGTCCACGTGTTGAACTGTCCTTGGACAAGACACTGAACCCCCGAGTTTCCCCCGATGGTTAGAGCCATTGTGTGAGTTGGCGCCGCAGATGGCTGCCATCGGTTCTGTACTGGAAACAAATTCCTTGTGTGTAACATACTTGGCCAAATAAAGGTGATTATTATTTTGCAAATAAGTCATTGGTTAACAGTTCCATAATAGTTACAATTTAACCAACAGGAAAAATGTTTCTCATTTAAGTTCTAATAATAATTTCTGCGAGGCGAATTGCACAACATTGTTATTTATCTGATGTGACTGAATCATCAAGAATCGAATTGAAATTAACTGAGTCTGGATTTCATGTAATGACATCAAATGGAATCAGGAGATCAGCACCGGTATCCAGCTCTAATGAGCAAAGGGTCTTTTATAGATTGCATAACTCTCAAATCTCAGCATTTACACAATACGCAATGAATTTTTATAAAAAAAATTTAAATTCAGCCTAGTTTAACCATAGGTGGACCCAAGGGGTGGCACCGACCACCTCCAGAGTCCAAATGTGATGCCTGTCAGTATTAATGAATGAAAAATGAAAAACAATGACAAATTATTCCCTTAAATACAACTAACATTTTTATGGTGCTTTACAATTAATATTGGTCAAATTATTTTTATTTTATATCTTGCATGCAGCATGATATTTGCTTTCATTTCTCCAATTGTGTTGCTGTGGAATACTTGGCATGATTCCTCAGAAGGAGGGGAACCACAGTGCGGCAGTGACGTCCTCAGCCAGGAGTTAATAACAAGCACTGCCAAAGTTAACTAAGAAAAGCACTGTGTTTGTCACATTTTTAGACAAAATAAACAATTTGATTCTTAATAATTTATGGTTTATTAATTCACAGAACTAGGGGTTTAATTAGAGGTTTACTTTGTATTTCAAATGTGCCACCCCATCCAAAGTCTTCTAGATCTGCCCGTGAGTTTAGCTTTCATTGATTAATTTATCAGAATTTACAGTAAGTAAATTGACTTGGACTCCTGGGTGAGATTTATAAATCTCCAGATTAAACAACATTACAGAATATGGTTTTCCTTTCCTTTGTCTTTGGGAAGTTACTAAAATAATCTCCCAGCATGTTCATACAGTGATCCTTTCCCCCTTCAGAGGACACTTAGCTCTCGTTAAGGCTGGGGGATTTACAACAAAGTTCAAGGAGTTTCTCAAGAGGGTAGTTGACAGAGCCTGTTTGTGCCTCAAAACCAGGACCTTTTGTTGTGCCGTGTGTTTGCCATTACTGTTACCTAATCTGTGATTAAGTACACTAATGATCCCAAGAAGGAGCGGGATGTTTATCAGACTGTAAAAAAGCATAAATGTTATGGATTCACTGCCAAAATCACTCACATTTGGTGGATTTAGATGTGAATAAACTCTTACTGTAAGTATACCTCAGTAATTTTCTTCAGGTTGGCAGAAGAAAAAATGAAAATAAGTTTGGAAACTTTATTTAATTAAAGTTTATATTTACGGTTAAGAACTATTTTGTCATTACTTTATTTCAGTAAGCAGTATATTGTTGATATCTTAAATACTGTATACTGTGTTAGTCTGTTCTACTTTAACTAACACAGACCTCACCTACGGTGTTCACTCCCACTACCAGGTCACATTTTCACTGTGTGGTTGAGTGATGACAAGAGAAGACATCAGTCATTATATGAAATAATCTGGCAGCACGGTGGCACAGTGGTTAGCACCGTTGCCTCACAGCGAGAAGGTTCCAGGTCCTGGGACCTTTCTGTGTGGAGTTTGCATGTTCTCCCCATGCTTGCGTGGGTTCTCTCCGGGTACTCCGGCTTCCTCCCACAGTCCAAAGACATGCAGCTTAGGTTGATTGGTGTCTCTAAATTGCCCATAGGAGTGCATGTGCGTGTGTGTGGTTGTTTGTCTAGAAAATGAATGAATGAATGAATGAAATGATCTTCTCAGCCTCCTGACCTCAGACACTCACAATTAGGCAGAGCATATAGTACAGTATACTAAAGCTTCACAGTTAGCTCCGTGCAACTCCCCTTCCCTTTAAGCTGAACAGTCTGCTAAAGACACAAGCTGTGCCATCTCCACCAGGCTGATTATAGGTTAAGCACATTTTGAGATGAAGGGCAGAGCCGGGCTCTTCCTGCTTTTATGCTTTGTAACTGTGACTCTAGGTGAGAAAGAAGAAAGAGAAAAGGAATGCTTTGTAATCTCTTGGTGACTGTGTGTAGCAGAATGTGCTTTGACAAGGGAGGAGGTAATGCTTGAGGGCCACGTCAGGTGATCTGCTTATTGTTTGTGCCTGTAGATGTTGTAGACTGCGTGTGTCTTTGTGTTTGTGTGGGTGGGTGTTTTTATGTGTGTCTGTATATACTGTACACTATGTGGCTATGCTTCCAGTAGCATCTCTGTGTCTCCTAATATCCAACAGGCCTGATGAATGTGAAAACAACTGATACCACACCGCCAGCTGTCCCTAATACCTTCTTTGTACCATAGCAGTGCTGCCCCTAGAAACCATGGGTAAGCAAATGCACATAATGTGATTAAACAACAGAAAAGTCATTACAAAAAAGGGGTAACTTATTTGAATTATGCTGTTTTACTGATTGAAACATTAAGCAGTATTATAGCCCTCAGTAGCATATCTCTGTGAAAAAGAAAATGATGCTTTATTTTTTTGACACACAGACTAAGTTGTTAAGCAGATGCAAAACACAAGCAACAGCAGCCATTTTCTAAAAGACTAGCAAATTTTTCTTTCCAATAAAATTCTTACTTAAAAACTGAAATAAGATAAATATAAATGCAACCCAAGGATCATTGCTTTTGGCAAATAATGTAATGCAGTCAATGCGTTGCTGTAACTCATGAAGAGTTTTCACAAGTACCTCCTACAGTTTGATCATGATTTTAAAAGGTCAGTGTCAGTATACAAGCAATCAAAAATAGCTACTTCTGGAGACACGTCAACAAAGTGCCAGTCATAATCTTAAAATGAAATGGGTTTTACATTAAAATAAAAACTGAGGAATAATCAGCTTAAAACCCCCTTTCTAAAACAGCACAATGTGGGTTAAAAGGGACAACAACAATGTATTAAAAATTAGGTTGTAATTGATATTTCAACCACTCCATTCCTTTGACTTTACTGTACTTGGCTGTGGCTGATATTGGTTCACTACTTCCAGGATAGCATCCCATTGTCCTCTAAAAATCTCAGAATGTCCTAGTACAGTGATTATAATTGGCATCTTTTGCTGAAATTACTGGAACAAGTCAGGGTGAATTCAACAGCTACAGTAGTTTGGAGGAAATGAACATCTAATTATTCTGTGTTGCTGGTCACTCCGAGCTGATCTGATGTAGTTCAGGCAAACAACACCTGTCCCTGGAGAGAAGGCAGACAGGCTCTGACAGCATGGGTCTGTGGAGCACAGTTTATTCTAATTCCTCTACAGGACATTAATAAGCAAAGATAGTGACCGTCTTAATGGGCAGTCAGACAGATTTTAAGTGCCCCATGGAGTGTAATCCACGGAAGTACAGCAGTACTGCTGCAAGGCCCAACAGACTGTTCTTAGCCTTCATTTTGCAATAACTCTGCTTATAAGCTGTTCATTAAAAAGAACACGTGCCCATTATGTTTTAAGCCCTGCCTCTGAGATCACCACGAGCCACAGTCAAACCGGGTCATCAAATATTTCCATACAATTTAGATTTAGGGACTTATGTTTAGTGCAAAAAAGCAGATGACCATTCTTATAAGCAGCCTTTACCTATTAATGTAGATCTGACCTCCCTCTTTATTATCCTGATACAAACTGAACACAATGAAATAATGTAAAAAAATTAAAAAAAAAAAGATAATAGTTTATCATAAACATCCAGGGCTGGCCAGGGAATTTCAAGGCAAAGTTCAAAGATAATGTCACAAATTGACATTTCATTTAGGGCAAATTGTTATTATTTTTTCAGTTGTTCTTTTTGCATGATGACCTCGTTACTGAAAAGTATAGTGATCTGTATCCTCATGTTATAGGAAACACAACAGCTTGGATTTATGATCATCTAAAATCTGGGTTTAAATCAGTTTATCCAGTGTAGACCTCTTTTTCAAAATTGCTTTATTTTCAGGTAAAAATAGGTAAAACTGGCATAATGAGCCCTACTTTTATGTTCATTTTATTAACTTGAATTAAGCACTTTGATTACAATATTCTGTTTCTGAAGTCAGCCAGTAATTCACCACACATAGTAATATATAACCAGTGCTTACTGACCAAAATTTAATAAAACAACAATCACAAACTGGTATTTTTTTGTGGTCTTGCAGAGGGCAGTGTATGTGGTGCAGCAAACTACTGAATATAACATTTTCATCCTACGCTTAGACTCTGTGACTGCAACTGTGTGGCGCTGTAGCATCAGTCTGGCCAACAGCCACAGTGAAGATCAATGTCCCCCCCATAATCACTGCACTTGTGAGAGCAGTGCACACTATGACTGAATTACTCCAGTTATATGAACCTAAGTACATGTATACACTTCATATACAGAGTATCTGTTGTATGTGACAAAGGCGGTGTTTTATTCTCGTCTGCTGCTTCAGCCCTCAGTTGCTGTAGGGAGGACAGCTCCATGAGTGAATCTGCAGAGAAGCTCAGTTACCTTCAAAGAGAAACCTACAGCACACACTGACATCAAACACAAATGAATTTTGCCCAGCAGAGTAGGGTTCAAAAACTTGTATCAGTGGGCTCTCAGAATAGGCAGACATTTCACGCACACCCACTTGTGACCCTATGTTGCAAAAGCTCTGCAGCCTTGTCAGTAGCTTTCAAAACATTTGTGTAAAGACTAATCCCTTCGTCTTGTCAGGTGTTATACACATTATTACACTGTGCAACGATGTGTAAAATACAGCTGTGCTACCAGCGATGAATGTGTGTACTCTGCATGTGGACATGCGATGTCTGCATTTCTACAAGATAATAGATACTCATTTACCAGTATTGTATGATAGCTGGGTTGTAATGACACTGACTGTAAAGCAGTGTTTTCCCAATACTGTATACATAATGAACGCTGTTGCTGAAATTTCACGTTTCATTAATATTCATGACAAAATGCAACCACTGCAATTTGCACTTTCTACACTGAATACAGTAAACCTGGGCTAGTAATAAACAAAGGGGACTTGTTGGCAAAGGCGGTAGAAATAAGACATAGGCACTAGAATTGAGTTAAATCAAGTGAAAATTTGTGATGAATGTCCACAACAAGGTGGCTGTTAAAAGGCAAGTTAAGCGGTTACTAGGTGATCCTGTTAGGCTACACAGCCTGTTCTACAAACTGCTGTAATACCTGCACATTATGCATGAATTACACAGGTTGGGCATCTAATTAAATAGATATTACGGTGGTGTACTGATGTCAGCAGGGAATACTGGCAAACCTTAAGGAGGTGCCAAATTGTGTGATCAGATAAGATAAGATAAGAAATAAAACTATGAATATTTGTTTTGCACACAAAATCTAAAGTTGTGCTCAAACCATTTTTGATAAATTAGATATTAAACTTTTAAACACCCCATTAATGCTCAAATGACATGGTGAATTAATGGGTAGCTGAGACCTACATAAAAATGTCAAGTTTAGTTTCTCCAAAACACATAGCACATAGTTTTATTTTTGCCAGCACAAAAGTTCACAGACGACACACGGATGAATAATAGTATAATATAATAATAGTATCATCGATATCCCGATCATCATGTGTCGACTTCAAAGAGGCACAAGCTAAACAGGTGCAGCTTTGTTGTGCACAGAGACCGTGTTAGTGAAATTATATTTGAATTACCAGATGAAATTAAAAGATGGGCTCATTAAAAAAAGAGAGGATGATGTGATCATGGAGGAGCTGAGGTCAGTAAAGCAAAGTAGGCATGTGACCTAGTCACCTGCTTAGATAATGAGGGGATGTTTCTTTCACAAGTTAATGTGTAAATGCTTGGCACTTATGAAAAGAGGATGCACATGTAACAGCGCTGCTGCTGCAAAAATTTTAGCAGAAACACTTATAATGTATTTTAAAACAATTCCGTGGCTTCCTCACATTTTACTACTTTACAGTATTAATACAGAGTTGTGCATTCAGCTCTCTAATTATTATATATATGTATGTTTGATTTTCCAGTAGACAGTTGGAAGGAGTTGAACAAACTGATTGAAAAGATAAAATACGCTGAGCGCTAGATAAAATAAAAGCTGGCAAAGCATATAAAATAACAACAACTGTGCACTCACAACTTGGACAACTAAATACAAATTCTATAACACATGTATGTGCGGCTGAGGCAAGAGGGACAGCCATGCACACAGAATGAAATGACAAGCCGTCAGTAAATGAGACCTAGATGCTATTTGCCGACTGCCAGACTGAGCAGGAGCTAAATATGGTCCGAGAGTGAAACACTACTGAAGCATGTTAATATCCATGAGAGAATCAGCTGGGGACATACACAGCTTTATGTCATGTCAGCACGATGCACAGGTTGAGGAATGGGTGCCAGTTGTTACTAAACTATGATGCAGACAAGAAGTACACAGTTCTGTTGTTTTATTGAGGAATAAATCTGTGTTATTACAGTGTGGATTAATAGGCACACAGCCCTCCACTGACCAGAGGTTTGGGGTCACATTTACACATACTCACTGGATAAGTATCAATTAGCTGCTTAATGGCACTTTGATACTCTTTTTTTTTTTAAATCTGCAGCTATTTTTTTCTTTTTGGACATTTTTATGATGCTTTTTCAGATACAGTAGCTTGATTGTAAAAATATGAGCTAGAGAGTGAGCATATTTTCCCAGTGTCATGGTGTCAGTGTGCTGTGACCTGCCCAGTCAGAACTTCCAGTCAGAGTCAGGCTGTTGATCTTGACACATAAGTAAGGACTTATGAACTGAGCTCAACACAGTGACCACACTGTGCAAGCTTTTCCACAGAGACGACTCAGAGTCCCTGTTAACTACAGAAATACATATAATTAAGCACTGAACCCTTCAATATTGACACTGCCAATGCACATTTCACATGCACACTAAGACTGCTACCCCATCACTATACCAGAACAGTATTTTTTTTTTTCAGAATGAAGGAGCCGAGCTGCTCGTGCACCTGTGCTGTTAAAAAGCAGAACATCCACCACCACTGCATCCTTTCAAAAGGAGCCAAGATTTCCTAACTCCTGAAGGTGTCAGAAATGAGAATGTACAGCCCACTTAACTCCGACTCAGGCTTCCCTTTTCTTGAGCCACTGCCCTTTTTTTGTTCGCTTCTCTGGACAAGTTATTTTCTCTCTGGAAGGTAGTGTACCGCTCCCCAGGGTCACCAGCAAAAAGTGCTCTGTCAGACTTTGCTTTAGAAAGCATACAGTGCATTTTGTTCTATCCTACTCCCACCCCCTTTATTTTGAGTCTTCATATTGTATATTTTATTTATTTCATGGGATTCTTTTAGGAGGTCAAATTCATATTTCATGAAAAAGTGAATTTAATTTGCATTTACCAGATTAACTCATTGAATCCAAATTATAACTGGACCTTGCACTGCAGCAGCTCTGCTACTCAGTTAAATGAAAAAAAGCTCTTCATGTCCTTTTGCAATCTCAGCACACAAAAAGCTCACCATGAAGATTATCAGCAATTCTTTTCATCAGGCTGACGCTGACTCTTCTTCTCCCCTCAGCTCACACTGCCTGTCTGCGGCATCCAGCATGCATAGATTGTCCCTCACACTTCCACCGTGCCGCTGCACAAAGCGACCCAGGGACAAAGATGGCAATCTTGCCACGGCTGTTCCAAACCTGATCGGCATGGAAAGTGGCTCATCTCTGTCAAGCCTATGTACAAGTGCCTCTCAGATCTATATCTGACCCAGCTGTCCAATCACATACAGAGGGGAAAAGGAAGATAAAGTGGTATCATCATGTTTACCTCATCCAGAGACTTCAGTAAGAGACTGCCATTCCCAGCACATGCAGCAGAAGGACTCCCATTCATTCTAGAAATCCTGTTTTTGTGCCTGCTGTGTGTCGTCCCCTCCTTCCTCATCCTTGTCCCTTGTCAAAATAGAGGCAGCATTCATAGCATCCCTTTCTATTATTCTGCTGTGCCAGCTGACACCCGCCTTCATGCCTTGGATGATAGAAATAAAGAAAGAAGGAAATATAAAGCAAAGAGAGGACACAAGCTCCCAGGATTTATTGTTCTCCTCGCCAGGCACAAACAGGCGCATGAGGGGAAACGTCAGAGTGGCAGCGATGTATGCCTTGCTCTTCACCTCTTCTTTCTTGTGCTCTCCCTCCCACCCTTCTCCACTGTACCTCTCTTCTCCCTCTTTGTATCTCTCTGTTTCTCTGTGTCCGTAGCTCGTCGGTTCACGCAGACGCAGGCTGCTCTATCATGATGGGTGAGACAACTCTACGCGTGCAGGGACATCTGTGAATGTGCTTATGTTGGGGGACTAAAGTAGCCCCTTAGCTGAGACTGAGACCACCCTCCCCTCCTCCCTTCCAAAGACGGGCTTTCTAATGGCATGTACCATTAACGCTTGGAGCAGGGTGGGCTGCAGCATTGAAAGGAGAGGGGGATGGAGAGAGAAGGAAAGAGGGAGTCACTCAGATAGAGGAACAGAAAGAAAGAAAGGAGAGAGATGGAGAAGAAGTGTTGTAGAAGATGTGGTCAAAGACACAAGCAGAGTCCAGTAAAGAGATCAGAGGTCTGTGCTTCCTGTATTCCCATTATACAATGAACTGAACAGGCAGTTAACTGTTTGTAACTGGCAGACTGTACAAGCGCTACACTTCTATGTTTTTGTTGTAGTTTACACATGACCTCACTCTACAGCTCCTTCATGCCAACAACTTGGACATATGTAAAGTCAATGTGTAAGACAAGGGTGTATGTTAAATGTGGTAGCAGTAAATTACTTCTGGAAGAGCTGCAATTGTGTCACAGATAAAGCATTTCCATATGCATGACTGGCTGCACAGTGGCACACATGCAGAAACATATTGTGGAAACTGCACTGAGGGAACAAAATTTTGCATGCAAGCATGAGTAAATAAAGAGTCTGTCTGTTGCGGAGGTGAAACAGCGTCTGGTGTGAGAATTTAAAAAACCAGCTCACCTCCTCTGAACCAGACAGGGCTCTCTGAGGAGCTGAGCCAGGAGGGCTGGAACATGAAGAGGCGGCTCTAGTCAAGGGTTTTGCAGATTACACCAGGAAAAACAAAATCATGGGAAGAAACAGAGAAAAAAAAGGATGTATTTCCACAGATATACCAGCATCTCTACACATTCAGGTTTCTAAATCTGTCTGATATATTAAACCTCACAAACGGCTTTGCATTTTGCCCTTGCAGTGTGATGGGAAAGAGCAGGCAGCCGCCAAGAGGGAGCTGAAATCACTAAATTGCTGTTAAGAGCACAGCCACCAATATGATGGTGTGTGCATGTCTGTAAGCTTGGATAACCCGAAGAAGAGCCCTAAGATGATCTAGGCACTGTGTGCCACATTTTGCTGCAAAGTGTCATGCGATATTTTGAGCTCTGGCCTCTCATCCTGGCCTCTTATGATTCAAGGTGCAAAATTTTTTTAAAAAGGGAGTTTGACAGAACAGTTTAGTGGAAAGGCTGAGTGCTCCAGGGCATCTTTATCAAGTGTATATATGATATATATTGTTCTATTTTGTGAGGTTGAAATCTGCACATAATAGTAGTAAGTTGGTGATTTTATTACTATGAAACTATAGTAAAGCACGTCTTAATCTAAAGAGGATTCAAACTAGATTTATAAGGCAAATGATTTAATGCATTTCACTCTGTATTTGGTTTTAGTATATCAGAGCAGATACAAATGCAAGCTTCTTAGAGACTGCAGTGTATTCATATAACTTAAATGAACCTGCATAAACAATGTCTCAGAAACAAACCATCCAAACAGCTACAGTATTAACTTCCCATCAGTTTGACTTGATGAGAAAAATTAAACGACCCTCATGACTGTTAAATATAAATGTCAAACTTTTCCTTTAAGACTTTAAAAAAAGATCTACGAACTCTAAGGTTTGCTCCTGTCATTCTTGGTTACACTCTCGTATGCAGGCCAGGTGTATTGGAGACTCCACATGACCTATCAGTGTGAACGTGAGCTGGACTGATTGATATATGAATCATCTGAAACATGCTCATGTGAGGGATTATGAATAAACTTGGCTGGACTATTCAGTTTGCAAACAAAACATAATTACACACACAGTGGCTGATCTACACACAGCCGCAGAGTCGAGGTCATGTGTGTTGGGTCAGTGGATCAGGAATTTGTCTAAAGACATGACTCATTTATCTCCTGCTCTAAGTGTTTTTGATGCACACAGGCTCTTTGTATATGTCAAGCCTGAGCCAATGATGTCTTTATATATATTCTTTTTGGAGGAGTATGATTTTTTTCCCCCACTTCCCATCTGTTGCGTCTTCTCAGGCCTAATAAGAGGGAAACAAAGCCATTGGAGTTCAGATGATGATAGAAACGGAAGTCGAGTACGCCAACACACACACAAACAGACAGGAAAGGGCAACAGATGGTAGGAGCCCCCAGTATGCCGCTGGTGCTGGAGCCAGGCCCGGTGAGCAGGTCCTCCCTGGCCTCACTGGCGGTCCACTGATATCTAATATTCTGAGATACTCTGAAGTGGGGAGTTGCATCCAGACAATGTCATTTTACTTTGCCTGGCAAATTAGACTTTTTGGGAATCGTTGCACAAACGATTCTTTGGTGGATGATAAGTGAGAGTTGTTACAATATCTGCTCCAAACCACACACACACAAAAAAATAAAATAAATCAATTTTGAAACAGTACCACTGAAAGAGAGCCCGTTTTGTTCAGAAAATGTTATCACTGTGCCAGACACAGACTGACATTACCTACGCTTCCAGCTACTACAACTCATTTGAGGAACAAGCACTGAATTGTTTATTTAAAAGCAGATGACAATGTTTGAGGTCTATTATCTCCAAAAACAGTCCATGAGGAAACCAATGCTACTTTTAAAGATTTCGTTTCTTTTTTACTATTTTACTCATACTTTACAATATTATAACTTACTACACAGCATGCAAAAACCTTTCCTGCCTTTTCAACTTCTATTCAACTGGTCCAAAGTAAGCTACACCCAATAAATGCTACAAACATATAGATCAATCTAAAAGGAAACATATTTTAAGTGTCTCTTGTCTCAGTTTAAGATGCTGTAAATTCTAGCTGCAGTGCTGATCATTTTTGCATTTAATTTTAAAAATGTAGTTTTCAGGAACTCTTTGAATTTTACAGTGCGCAACAGTTTCACAGAGTCGTATGGTGCAGGATGGCTCAGAGGCGCACACGTACCAGGGATGAGGAACGACAGAGTGAGAATGGAAAAAGGTGGTGTCAGGGCTGTGCCAGACACAATTTCCCTGAGTTTCCATGAAGGGTGTAAATATGCATGTTGGTGACCAATAACAGTTAGCTTACACAGACTTTGGCAGCTTGTCAGCTGTTTTCCCAAACTGTCTGACTCATACATGTCTGTGAAGCACAATAAACTCCCCCTGCTGTGGCTGAACGACACTGGCATGTTTGTGATGGTTATAAAGAACATTAAACTGATCAATGGGCAGGCGGCTGGCCAAACAGCCTGTGTTATAACTCCTGTGTCTATGGCCTTGGGGTGTATCATTACTTGGAGGTGAGTGTATTGCCTAGTGACCCCCACAGGTAGTGGTCGAATAATGAAGGTGCACTGGCCCTGTTTCCCGATAACAAATGTGCAGCCTTCCAAGTGCCAAAATTAGAGAGCAGCTGTGAAAAGGAGATTAAACTCTGCCCTATGACCTAACTAAAATACAAGAAAGAGCTGTGCTTACCTTATATCTTGGAAAGTTTCATTAGTAGCAACAGCAAACTAAAGTAGAGCAAGGAAATAAGGCTGAAGTTGATTGGACTGCTGGGGCTGTGGAGGCTGGGGAGGCTTGGACTGCGGGGGCAACAGAAAGGTTGCAAACCCAGAACCTTCTCACTGTGAGGCCACTGTGCTGTCCTACTTTATAGTGACCCCGCCGCCACTAGAGACTGGGTACAGAAACAGGAACCGGCTCAGAAGTGGCGTCGGCGATCCGGCTGACCCGCTTGGAAACAGGTACAGGAACCGCAGCCCTACTTGACGGCCTCCTCCTGGTCCTCCCTTTCCCTGGACCCCCAGGACAGATAGCCCACCGGGTTCCCTGGAAGGGAGTGGGTCTCTGTGCTGGACGGGAGAGCGTAGAAGCCATCTGGGCCTTTAGCAGTGATAAATGTCCTGGGCTTAGGTAGGTCTCCATGAGTTGGAGGTTGTAAAGCTGGTGGCAGAGCTTGCTAATTTTCTTCCCCAATGCCGTTGGGTGTGTCTGTGGGGTCCATGTGTGGCTGGTTATGTCTGTTATGGTGGGTGTGTACGGCAGGACTAGTGATCATCTGGCTCAGTCTTCCTCGCTGGCTGAGTTCAGATTGTACTGTCAGGATCGGCGCATGATGCTGCCTATAATGTCGTGGTGAACTCAAAGTACCAAAACAAAAACGCTGGAGAGTCAGAGCTGGAGTCTAGAACAATCTGGCAGGGTCCCGGTGGGAGGACGCTGCATAAATAAGGGTGAAAACAAGTGCAAACATTCAGGAGCAGGTGAAACTAATGTGAGTGATGACTAAAGTAAAAATACCGAAACTGTGGTGAAAACACACAGAAAACACAAACAGGAAGCAATGTCAAAATAAAAGCATGAGAACAGAAACAGGTGGGACTGAATCCTGACAGAAGGAGGAGAAAACATGGAACTGTGATGGCTGTCCAGATTTATGTAGCAATATTAAGCAACACAAATCACATAATTGGATTGTCCATGAGCGTCAAATAATTGTTGAATAGTTCAAGGCATTTTAGCTTGAAATGTCCATCCCTAATAGACAGTAAGTACAGTATTTTACATTAAAAAAACTTGAGTAAAACTTCAGATTTTCTTTAAAATACTCATATCATTACCTTGAGGTGAGTGTATTGCCTAGTGACCCCCACAGGTAGTGCTCGAATAATGAAGGTGCACTGGCCCTGTTTCCCGATAACAAAGGTGCAGCCTTCCAAGTGCCAAAATTAGAGAGCAGCTGTGAAAAGGAGATTAAACTCTGCCCTATGACCTAACTAAAATACAAGAAAGAGCTGTGCTTACCTTATATCTTGGAAAGTTTCATTAGTAGCAACAGCAAACTAAAGTATTAAACTTAGAATGTCTAGTCTTTTTTTTCCTCTCACAAATTGAGTACTAGGAGGGGCCCACTGAGTCTTCGTCACAGTATTTGTCAAGATGGGCTTAGTGCGGATGTGGCCCGTTGGATGGTTGTTTACTTTATTACATAGGAAATGTCAGATGGGTGTGAGGCTATGAAACGGTGCCTTAGCAGCATTAGCTTTGGGTGTGCAAATAATACTTTGTGTGATGGCAAATTCCCAAAACAGTACCTCAATGAAACGTCAAAGCAAGATTTTGCACAATTTATAGCTTTCAAAATTTTAAGTTCATCACTGCTGTCTTTTGTTTCAAAGTTCAGTAAATACATTTAAAACTTCAAACAATTGGTTTACATGTACGAATGATTTAGACTAAAGTCAAGACATGATAACTACAGCATCATTGAAAAGCAACAAATACAGCAGTTGCAGCTGAAGAATCCGAGTGTAGAGCAAGGAAATAAGGCTAAAGTTATTTTTAATATTCACAGCGATTATGTTATTGATTCGATATACTTAAATACTTTGGAAAATTTAATGGTTGATATTGTTATGGGCAAATATTAGAACTGATTTCTAGAATGATCCAGGAAGGTGTCAGGATCGGCGCGTGAAGCTGCCGATAATGTCGTGGTGAACTCAATTAAAGTGCCAGACGAGGGTACATAAAACAAAACCGTCTCTTTAATAAGAGCACAGACACTGAACAAAAAATGATACAAGACACAGTGTAAACACAAAACACACTTACAGGTCGATTTATACTGTCCAGGGTCAGAGCCAGCGAAAACATACATCCAAGGAATCCAAAGTTTGTTGTCCAAAAGGGAAGTCCGATAATTCATACACAGTAGGCAGTCCGAAGCAAGAGGGCAAGGCAGAATAGAATGGTCAAAGTACACGATCTGGGTCAGAACAAGAACAAAACAAAAACACTGGAGTCTAGAACAATCTGGCAGCATCCCGGTGGGAGGGCGCTGCCTAAACACGGGTGAAAACAGTTGCAAACACTCAGGAGCAGGTGAAACTAATGTGAGTGATGACTAAAGTAAAAAGACAAAACTGTGGTGAAAACAAAAACAAGGAGCAATGTCAAAATAAAAGCACGAGAATGGAAACAGGTGGGACTGAATCATGACAGGAGGAGAAAACATGGCACTCTGATGGCTGTCCAGACTTTATGTAGGAATATTAAGCAACACAAATCACAGCTGTGAAAGGGAGATTAAACTCTGCCTCATCACCTAACTAAAATACAAGAAAGAGCTATGCTTACCTTATATTGTATCTTGGAAAGTTTCATTAATAGCAACAGCAAATTAAAGTATTAAACTTAAAATGTCTAGTCTTTAGTCCTAGGAGGGGCCCACTGAGTCTTTGTCACAGTATTTGTCCAGATGGGCGTAGTGCGGATGTGGCCCGTTGGATGGTTGTTTACTT
>NW_018127926.1:3406091-3406991 GCF_001952655.1 Monopterus albus
GTTATAGCAAAAAAAAAAAGAGAAGGGCAGGCGAAGATGAAGAGAGTAGACCGGGTGTCGATCAGCATCAGGATACAGTTAGGTGATGAGATGGATGGGGAGGCCGGGCTGCGTAGTGGGGGGGTCACTCCTGAGCTGGTCCATGTGAAAACGGAGATTACTGAGGAGACAAAAGACAGGTGTTTGTACAGATGGTTTAATGGTGACTGTGCATCGACCTGACGGGCAGAGACTGGAAGGGTAGAGTAGAGCCAAGGTCCGGAGGAGTAGTCCGTGGAGGAAGGTAACAACATGGGAGGGGCAGAACTAATAATCAAATCAAATCAATTTTTATTTGTATAGCGCCAAATCACAACAAAAGTCATCTCAGGACACTTTACAAAACTCTCTTTAACGGAAGAAACCTCCAACAGACCCCGGCTCTTGGTGGGCAGCCTTCTGCCTCGACTGGTTGGGGTGAGTGGATAAAGCAAATACAAAAGAAGAAAAGCAACAAGACACAACAAACAATCAAACACTAGTCAGGTTGATGTGGCTGGTGACTGCTCATCAGAGATGTAGATCTCCAGAGCAAGGGCAACCTGCAGAAAAGTACAGGGAGAGAGAGAGGACACACTACGGGAGAGAGGAGACACAAAGTTAGTGATGTGTGGTGGTGGCATATAGAAGCATGAAGAGGTAGGTGAGGATTGGAGAGGGGAGGGGAGGGTAGGCGGTCTAGGCTTATAGCAGCATAACTAAGGGAAGGCTCAGGGTCACCTGATCCAGCCCTAACTATAAGCCTTATCAAAAAGGAAAGTCTTAATTCTAATCTTAAAGGTAGAGAGGGTGTCCGCCTCCCGAACTGAGACTGGGAGTTGGTTCCATAGGAGAGGAGCTTGATAGCTAAAGGCTCTGCCT
>NW_018127926.1:3413401-3415335 GCF_001952655.1 Monopterus albus
GTGCAGCCTTCCAAGTGCCAAAATTAGAGAGCAGCTGTGAAAAGGAGATTAAACTCTGCCCTATGACCTAACTAAAATACAAGAAAGAGCTGTGCTTACCTTATATCTTGGAAAGTTTCATTAGTAGCAACAGCAAACTAAAGTATTAAACTTAGAATGTCTAGTCTTTTTTTTCCTCTCACAAATTGTATATAGAGTCCTCCCTGTGTCTCTCAGTCCTGTGATTGATGTTCTGAGTGAATATGCTGGTGGGACCGAATCATGACAGTGTTAGGATTGGATTTCAGGAGTTACAGTTGTTTTATTTACTGTTAGTATTATTTTGCTTTTATAATGATAAAGTTTAGTATGACTGTCTGTGTTTCATTAACAGCACCATGTATCAGTATTAACCTGGCTCTTATGCATGCACTGTAGTTATAATTTTCAGAGAAGATAAATGTGAATGATTTTTGATTATCGAGGCTCTTGAGACTTGTCATCTCTTAGAGCCCAGCGCTGTAATAACTCTGCATTTAACCAGAAGAAAATAAATCTACGTAAAGCTGATTCCTGTTTCCTGAGTGTTACTTCTTGGGGCCTTCAGATAAAGGAACCGGTTAAAGTTAAAAACAGGAGGAGAAAACATGGCACTCTGATGGCTGTCCAGACTTTATGTAGGAATATTAAGCAACACAAATCACAGCTGTGAAAGGGAGATTAAACTCTGCCTCATCACCTAACTAAAATACAAGAAAGAGCTATGCTTACCTTATATTGTATCTTGGAAAGTTTCATTAATAGCAACAGCAAATTAAAGTATTAAACTTAAAATGTCTAGTCTTTAGTCCTAGGAGGGGCCCACTGAGTCTTTGTCACAGTATTTGTCCAGATGGGCGTAGTGCGGATGTGGCCCGTTGGATGGTTGTTTACTTCATTACATAGAAAATGTGAGATGGGTGTGAGGCTATGAAACGGTGCCTTGGCAGCATTAGCTTTGGGTATGCAAATAATACTTTGTGTGATGGCAAATTCCTGTTCAAACACGGGAAGTGAGTGAGCAAAAGGATAGGCGGACCCAGGTAGCAGTGCTTTATTATGTACAGTGTAGTGATGGTAAATGGACTGTATTTATATAGTGCATTTTTCACAGTGTGTTGCACTGGCCAAAGCGCTTTACAGGAGATCATACACCATTCACCCATTCACACCCACATTCACACACCATTGACGACAAGGCTGCCACACAACGGCACTAATCAAGCCACCGGGAGCAATTTGGGGTTCAGTGTCTTGCTCAGGAACACTTAGGCATGCGGGGAGACCGTGAGTCGAACCACCAACTTACCCTACCTCGTGAGCCACAGCCACCCTTTGCTAGTGATAGCAAAAAAAAAAAGAGAAGGGCAGGCGAAGATGAAGAGAGTAGACCGGGTGTCGATCAGCAGCAGGATACAGTTAGGTGATGAGATGGATGGGGAGGCCGGGCTGCGTAGCGGGGGGGGGGTCACTCCTAAGCTGGTCCATGTGAAAACGAAGATTACTGAGGAGACAAAAGACAGGTGTTTGTACAGATGGTTTAATGGTGACTGTGCATCGACCTGACGGGCAGAGACTGGAAGGGTAGAGTAGAGCCAAGGTCCGGAGGAGTAGTCCGTGGAGGAAGGTAACAACATGGGAGGGGCAGAACTAATGATCAAATCAAATCAATTTTTATTTGTATAGCGCCAAATCACAACAGAAGTCATCTCAGGACACTTTACAAAACTCTCTTTAACGGAAGAAACCTCCAACAGACCCCGGCTCTTGGTGGGCAGCCTTCTGCCTCGACTGGTTGGGGTGAGTGGATAAAGCAAAGAGAGAAAAAGAAGAAAAGCAACAAGACACAACAAACACAACAACCAACAACTGTGGAGGTTGATGTGGCTGGGGCGCGCTCGTCAGAGACGGAGGAC
>NW_018127926.1:3416295-3455426 GCF_001952655.1 Monopterus albus
GTTATAGCAAAAAAAAAAAGAGAAGGGCAGGCGAAGATGAAGAGAGTAGACCGGGTGTCGATCAGCATCAGGATACAGTTAGGTGATGAGATGGATGGGGAGGCCGGGCTGCGTCGGGGGGGGGTCACTCCTAAGCTGGTCCATGTGAAAACGGAGATTACTGAGGAGACAAAAGACAGGTGTTTGTACAGATGGTTTAATGGTGACTGTGCATCGACCTGACGGGCAGAGACTGGAAGGGTAGAGTAGAGCCAAGGTCCGGAGGAGTAGTCCGTGGAGGAAGGTAACAACATGGGAGGGGCAGAACTAATGATCAAATCAAATCAATTTTTATTTGTATAGCGCCAAATCACAACAGAAGTCATCTCAGGACACTTTACAAAACTCTCTTTAACGGAAGAAACCTCCAACAGACCCCGGCTCTTGGTGGGCAGCCTTCTGCCTCGACTGGTTGGGGTGAGTGGATAAAGCAAATACAAAAGAAGAAAAGCAACAAGACACAACAAACAATCAAACACTAGTCAGGTTGATGTGGCTGGTGACTGCTCATCAGAGATGTAGATCTCCAGAGCAAGGGCAACCTGCAGAAAAGTACAGGGAGAGAG
The DNA here is from genome assembly GCF_001952655.1 of Monopterus albus. NCBI lineage: Eukaryota > Metazoa > Chordata > Actinopteri > Synbranchiformes > Synbranchidae > Monopterus > Monopterus albus. The sequence continues at coordinate 3,416,901 of NW_018127926.1, forward strand.
AGAGGACACACTACGGGAGAGAGGAGACACAAAGTTAGTGATGTGTGGTGGTGGCATATAGAAGCATGAAGAGGTAGGTGAGGATTGGAGAGGGGAGGGGAGGGTAGGCGGTCTAGGCTTATAGCAGCATAACTAAGGGAAGGCTCAGGGTCACCTGATCCAGCCCTAACTATAAGCCTTATCAAAAAGGAAAGTCTTAATTCTAATCTTAAAGGTAGAGAGGGTGTCCGCCTCCCGAACTGAGACTGGGAGTTGGTTCCATAGGAGAGGAGCTTGATAGCTAAAGGCTCTGCCTAAAGAGCTGTGCTTACCTTATATCTTGGAAAGTTTCATTAGTAGCAACAGCAAACTAAAGTATTAAACTTAGAATGTCTAGTCTTTTTTTTCCTCTCACAAATTGTATATAGAGTCCTCCCTGTGTCTCTCAGTCCTGTGATTGATGTTCTGAGTGAATATGCTGGTGGGACCGAATCATGACAGTGTTAGGATTGGATTTCAGGAGTTACAGTTGTTTTATTTACTGTTAGTATTATTTTGCTTTTATAATGATAAAGTTTAGTATGACTGTCTGTGTTTCATTAACAGCACCATGTATCAGTATTAACCTGGCTCTTATGCATGCACTGTAGTTATAATTTTCAGAGAAGATAAATGTGAATGATTTTTGATTATCGAGGCTCTTGAGACTTGTCATCTCTTAGAGCCCAGCGCTGTAATAACTCTGCATTTAACCAGAAGAAAATAAATCTACGTAAAGCTGATTCCTGTTTCCTGAGTGTTACTTCTTGGGGCCTTCAGATAAAGGAACCGGTTAAAGTTAAAAACAGGAGGAGAAAACATGGCACTCTGATGGCTGTCCAGACTTTATGTAGGAATATTAAGCAACACAAATCACAGCTGTGAAAGGGAGATTAAACTCTGCCTCATCACCTAACTAAAATACAAGAAAGAGCTATGCTTACCTTATATTGTATCTTGGAAAGTTTCATTAATAGCAACAGCAAATTAAAGTATTAAACTTAAAATGTCTAGTCTTTAGTCCTAGGAGGGGCCCACTGAGTCTTTGTCACAATATTTGTCCAGATGGGCGTAGTGCGGATGTGGCCCGTTGGATGGTTGTTTACTTCATTACATAGGAAATGTGAGATAGGTGTGAGGCTATGAAACGGTGCCTTGGCAGCATTAGCTTTGGGTATGCAAATAATACTTTGTGTGATGGCAAATTCCTGTTCAAGGTCAGGAGGAGTAGTCCGTGGAGGAAGGTAACAACATGGGAGGAGAGTGGCAACTGGATAAATCCAAATATGAAAAGACAGGAACTAGGAGAAACTGGAACTGGAAGACGGTAATCACAATAACGAAGGTGAAGGGCCTGAGAACGAGATCGAACTGGCAAGGGAGTGATAGGTGAGCAGGGTATAAGTAAGGGCAGAACTAATAATCAAATCAAATCAATTTTATTTGTATAGCGCCAAATCACAACAAAAGTAATCTCAGGACACTTTACAAAGTAAGATCTAGACCTTACTTTTATCACTATTATTACATAGGGAGAACCCAACAAATCCCCCTTGAGCAAGCACTTGGCGACAGTGGGGAGGAAAAACTCCCTTTAACGGAAGAAACCTCCGACAGACCCCGGCTCTTGGTGGGTGTCCTTCTGCCTCGACCGGTTGGGGTGAGTGGATAGAGGAGAGACAAAAGAAGAAAAGCAACAAGACACAACAAACAATAAAACACTGGTCAGGTTGATGTGGCCGGTGACTGCTCATCAGAAACATAGACCTCCAGGGCCAGGGCTACCTGCAGAAAAGTACAGGGAGAGAGAGAGAGGGCACACTATGGGAGAGAGGAGACACAAAGTTAGTGATGTGTAGTAGTGGCATATAGAAGCATGGAGATGCGAATGGTCCGTGTGACAATTCGCTGTGGCGACCCCTAACGGGAAAAGCAGAAAGTGACAATCATTCATATATAGCCTATCACCCATTCTCCCTATGGCATTTGCTACTTGACTGACATGCAGGACAGCCAGTCTGAGATCTCGGCATTTGCTACTTGACTGACATGCAGGGCAGCCAGTCTGAGATCTCGTTTTTTCTGACACAAGAGTCACCAAGCATGCACAGTCAACCGCACGAGCTACTGTAAAACTCCAGTGAGCAAACTACCTTGTCAGCCTTCGAATTAATTTCTACTAAAGGGTATAAAATGAGTGGGGGAGCCGAATCAAGTAAGAAACCGGAAATGTAGCGAAAACATTCCATGCTGAATGGGGGAAGAACTTTTTTTTTTGCAACATTATATTCGAAGTGCGTTTGCTTGATCTACCAATCTACCATCACTATTCCGAAGAAGGGAAATGTTGAGCAGCACTTTCAGACTGTTAATAAAAACTACAACACTCATTCATACATTTATTTTGTGTGTGTGTGTGTGTGTGTGTGTGTGTGTGTGCATGTGCGCTCGTGTAGTGTTTTTAGTGTAGGTCGATCATTTTGACTTGGTCATTTGAAAAGTAGCTCGCAAGGTGAAAAGTGTGGGCATCCCTGGTGTAAGGGGTTAGCCCAAAACCTTATAAATGTATGTATGCTCTGTGTTTCCGGGAACTCCTCTTCTCCAGCAGCTTGTCTGAAGAAGGGAGCCACCCAGGTTGTCTCTTGTAATTTTATTTGTGTTTTTAAATAAATCAGCACTAAAATGAACACTGACGAACTCCTTCCTTACTCAGATCTGTCCAATAAAAGAAATGGGGTATAACATGTCCATCCCTAATAGACAGTAAGTTCAGTATTTTACGTAAAAAAAAACTTAAGAGTAAAACTTCAGATTTTCTTTAAAATACTCCAGAAGGTATCATTACTTGGAGGTGAGTGTATTGCCTAGTGACCCCCACAGGTAGTGGACTAATAGTGAAGGTGCACTGGCCCTGTTTCCCGATAACAAAGGTGCAGCCTACCAAAACAAAAACGCTGGAGAGTCAGAGCTGGAGTCTAGAACAATCTGGCAGGGTCCCGGTGGGAGGACGCTGCATAAATAAGGGTGAAAACAAGTGCAAACATTCAGGAGCAGGTGAAACTAATGTGAGTGATGACTAAAGTAAAAATACCGAAACTGTGGTGAAAACACACAGAAAACACAAACAGGAAGCAATGTCAAAATAAAAGCATGAGAACAGAAACAGGTGGGACTGAATCCTGACAGAAGGAGGAGAAAACATGGAACTGTGATGGCTGTCCAGATTTATGTAGCAATATTAAGCAACACAAATCACATAATTGGATTGTCCATGAGCGTCAAATAATTGTTGAATAGTTCAAGGCGTTTTAGCTTGAAATGTCCATCCCTAATAGACAGTAAGTACAGTATTTTACATTAAAAAACTTAAGAGTAAAATTTCAGATTTTCTTTAAAATACTCAAAAAGGACAAGTAGATCTACACACAGCAACTTCCTTCACTGTCTTTTGCCCACCGTTAGATGAATGGAAACAAGTGTCAAAAAAAATAAGATCGATGATGAAAATGACCAGAATCATCTTTTAATGGTTTCATTCAAGAGTGGAAAGTAGTGTTTTCAAAAGCTCAGAGGGGAGTGGCAGGAGGCCAAGTCTACCCGATGAACAGCTGTCTTTGGCAGCAGCAGGGAGGCTGAGGGGAGACTGTATTTACATTGAATTAGGCCATCAGTTGGACAGGGTTGTGAGCATACAAGCAACTCAGACAGATCAACAAACAGCCGGCTGACGCCTGTGATTCAAGGGCAAATCCTTAGACAGCTACAAATCACAGACTGACACTCCTGCATCTGTTAGAAGGCTGAACTCCTGACTCTACAACTGTGTGTGTCTGTTATTCTTATGCCTTCAGACCAGATGTGCCCTTTCTCACCTGGCTATTTCAATCCAGCAGTTTTGTATGAGTAAAGTTACAGGCTGTGATACTGTGTTGCAGTTGTAGCTGCATTTCACAGTACAAATGTGACTCTCACTATTCTGGCTGGCAAAACCAACTGCAGGCTGGTGTTGAAAGTGAAGACTCTCTAAAACATAGTGTTTTTAATATTTTGCATCAGAGAAAAAAACTCTTGGAAAAAAAAAGACAAGGAGACTGCAAAATCTCCTGTCTCAATGGCTGAGCGTCGTTACCTGTCCTTGAACCCTCACCTGTGGACCGACACCTATTGTCCTAGTGGGCATGTTTGGGCAGAGATCTCAAAACAGAGTTGTAGATGGACTGGTCCACCTGAAGGACAAAACACCCAGACATAAATAGAGTGATCTGGTATATGCAATTAAGTGTAGTCAAGAGTGTAACGGAATAACAGAGTGCCCCTGAGACGGGAACGGACCTCCGAAGCCCAAACCGCAGGACATAACTCAAGTCTACACCAAGCACCATTTCCATCAATTCAATCACTGAGGATGGGGTCCTAGCTAGTGAATAACCCTACACTCACATCTTACATTGACAATATACTTGACCCTACCTTTGGCTGACAGATTTCTGTGCAGTTGCCAACAATGGTTTAACATTACCCTTGATTAATCAGACACTGTTAATCATTCTCTCTCTGTGTGCAATCTCTTCCTCTTCCTAAAGAACCTATGTGGTGTAGCATGCAACTCTGACTCAGTAATGAGGATCTTCTTTTAGTTCCAAGAAGCAAACCTTTTAAAATGGTCAGGTATTTAGCAGTTTAGCAGAAAGGATTGCTACTGTTTGGATACATTTTTTATTCACCCAATAGCCACACAAGTTAAACAAGGTGGAATATGATTTATATAAATGATCGATCAGGTTCTCCTTTCTGTGGGAAAGCCAGTGTTAGAGGTAGTGGAACAATATTGCTTCAGTACTGACTGTTATATCATCAAATATACAGTATACAGCAATACTTTTCTGGTAGTTTAGTATGTATGCATGACATGAGAATAAATAAAATGCATAGACAGCTAAATTTGCAGACTGTTACAACACTTATTGTTATGCAAGTTTGTATATGGATGTGACTGGAACAGGAAGAACAATGTGTCCCTAATTTCTCACTGATTATGTAAATGTTCTCTCAGACAATCTTCTATTTCTTCTAAGCACAGCTGACATTGCACAACCTACATGCACTTTTTTTCTCACACCACAGTATTAATGAGGATAAAAACGCATATACTGTATCAGATTCAAAAACTACACTTTCTGGAATTACACATCCCTGCACAAATACTGGTATTTACTTCTCACTGTGCTCACCCGGTGCTGTATTTTGATACAGCAGTCAAGGTGAAGCTTTCCAAGAAAAAAAAAGACTGGTTGATGTGAGTGCAGAAGTGGTGAAAGGTGTGATTTCTGGTGGTGATACAGGACACGGTCATGTTGTTTCTTTCCACTGAACAGTAGTTTCATCACTATGCACTGACAAACAGTTGGTCCAAGAAAAATATGATCATCTACAGCTGGCAGTTTGGAAGCAGAGCTGTAAAAAGGCAAAATGACTGCGTCAAAATGAAACAACACCTTTACTGCATATATTAGATGTCCTGTTCAGTGACCCCAGGCCTGCTGTTCATATCTGAAAAATCCAGCATAGTTCATTCTGTTTTGAGAAAGCAATATCTCTTTAGTGTAACATTTTCACTGCCTAACAACCTCCTGCCCTAATAGATGAAATCCAAAGGCAGCTTCTTCCCATCTCATTTTCCCCTCAAAGCCGTGCTTTTATTAGTATCTTTTCCCGAGTGTAAGTGTGATACACCCGTCTTCTGTTTGAGAGCATTTTGGTTTTATAGATATGAAGAAAACAGATGGGGTAAAATTATTTTTTATCTATTCATCCACACAAATTATGAACGTTACAGCATCTGAACACTTGTTTCTTTGTGTCAGTGCTTCTAACAGCTTGTCATATCAAAAAATAATTTAGCTTGATTTTGACTACAGTCATCATTTTTGTAATTAGTTTTGTTGTAAAATACATGGGCCAAATATACATTTAAACTGTGGGATTAGTGGAATTGCTGCCGATTTAAAACAGCTATTCTCTAATTGCTTGATGATATGAACATGTTGGCTTTTGGCTAGTGCATGACAAATAGCAATAAAGTCACTGTCATAAATTTAATTCCTAAGTTATATCTTTAATTTATGTTTGTTGTATAATTAAACCAATTTTTATAAACAGATTAATTCATTATGTCTTCATGCTCCAACAGCGCAGGCACATTCTGTGTAGTGTACACTATTTATGACTGTATGTGAATGGTTAGTATTTAGTATTAGGATAGTTTCTTACAGCTAACACCAACAGCAGCATAAAATGCCTTTCATCCTCTACATTCCAGATGATATTGCTATTTCTGTTTGTAAGCTCTTGATTTGCTCACAAGGCAGGTTTGTTTCAAATATATGAATGAGATTGCTAGTGTGCACTTATGAGACCCAAAGACAGCAATGTGAGAAAATGCAGAAACAGGAAAATCCACAGCTAACTTGAAACTGGTGAGGCAATCAATGAAGCCTTGGCTTCAAATGAACAATGGCACAAGTTTATAGTTCAGTTTGAAAAACTGAATTCAGTCAGTATTTTCCACAATCAAAAGATCACAGCTCAACTTAAAGAAGGCCATTAATGGAGATGCAGCAGACAGCCGAGGAATTGTCTGATTTGAGGACTCAGTCCAATATATGTTTTATATACTCCTGTCCAAAGTCACAACACTAATACTCCCATTGTCCCTCAGTAGTTAATGACCTCAGAAGTTATTTTCATTGTAGATAAACTTTTCAACACTAACAGAAGCAATATGTAAGAAACTACACTACAGTATATTCTCTGACTTTTACAGTAGGTTTAATTGCTGAAGAAAGTGGAAATATTTATAAGAGAAAAGCACAAGAGCAAGGCATTTAACCTCTGACTTCAGCTAACAGCACTATAAGATTATAAATGCAGCTCTCAGATGAGAGCAGGGAATGACAATCAGTGCGTTGCTGTGCTCCTTTTTGTCTATAGGTTTACTGAGGTCAAGGTTGACAAGGTTATATAGGTAATTCAGTCCACTTTATTGACATGAAGATCAATTGTTCAGTGGGAGATATTCATGTTTCAGCACTTAAATAATGATGTATCTGACTGTACAATAAATACTACACATTACTGACATCAAGCCATCATCATCAAGCCTATGTACCTTTATATGTCTCTAGACAGGATCCAGTTTGTGTTTAAAGCATACTGATGAAAAAATGTCATGTTAAAAAAAATGCTCATATCATTATTTCACTATGTATGCAAGACAGTTGTAAATAAATAAATTCTTAGTTCACCTTTTTTGACCTCCACCAGTGTTATCATGCATGCTCTTTTCCCCTGCTTCTTTTTTTTACAGCATTACATATATTAAATCCAACAACATGTCTTGTGGTTGCTCACTGTAACCACAGCCTTCAACATTTGACCACCCACGAGTTCCACTGTTCTGCATAAACGGGAAACGGGGAGGCTGAATTCATGTTCTTTTTGGAATCCATTTTCACATGTGGCCCAGGAATTTAAATCTGTTATTCTCTAATAACAAACCTATTTTTATGACCTTTCAGTTTAATGACCACAATGCCATATCTCTCTCTGCTTCTGCCTGTTTAGGGGTTTCCTCTACCAATTCATTGTAATTTACTCTGAAAGAGAATACAGTTCAATTTCAATGAGAATGTAACACTGCCTTTTACATTTTCTTTCATTAACACAGAGCTGAATCAAATGCTGCTTATTAGTTTAGTGGTTGTCTAAACCTTGTTTGTGGACAAACCAGAATGTTTGCAGGTGATACATGCTTGTTGGATGCATAAAATGTTTGTACCACTGCCAGCTTACCCACTGTGTGCTTATAGTGCAGCATTTCACAAAGGATCATATGTTTTAGAGACATGCTACTGTACCATCACTGTCAGAACAATGTTGTGCTTATTGGCATGTAGTTATATTTTTATTAGCACATTATTTGCATTAAAAGAAACACAAATATCAGATATTAAGGCTGGTCAGTTTCTAAATTAATAGTCTTATCAGCAATCTCCATACATAGACTAACACTGACAATGAATTGCCTGTACCCATTGTTTAGTTTCTGTCAGGTGTCAGTTCTAGATTAGCTTGTTCATCTGTGCTGTGGATTTCCGTTGTTGTTCAAAATTGATTACAAATACACTGGAGAAACACACCACTGCACTGGGTGACATGTTTTTCATCATTGACTATGTTGCCCCAAAATTTCCATGTTGCCATAATTTCCTGAAGTTAGCACAAACCAGAGTCAAGTGCGCATGTGCGAGCTCTTGTGTGAGCTCTCCACTTTGTTTACATTTCGCTAGCTCCTCACGCATGGGTCTGGTGTTTGCAAATGAAGAAATATGATGTCACCCAGGGCAGTGGTTATTTCCTTTTTCTATAGTCTAAATGCACTCCTTGCCTACCTCGTGCTTGTGAGTTGTGATGTGGTTGCAGTGACACCACAGTGTCCCTGTGGGACGAACAGAGTATTCTATCTATCTAATATTATATCACAGGGGACATTTTTCAGCAGAATGAGTATTTTTTTACTTTTGATACTTTATGTATATTTTGTTGATGAAAAAGCTTCTGTACTTTTACTTCAGAAGGGTTTTGAATACAGGACTTTAACTTAGGATTGAGGTATTTTTACATTCACGTATTGTTGCTTTTACTTGTGCAAAAAATCTGATCTACGAATGACTGTTAACAAATGACTGTGAAGAGTCTCCAGTTTCTTTTACCACATCAGACAGTGTCTTGTATTATTTTACTGAATTTAGAACTAGGCTGAGAACAGAGAACAGCTGTAAAGCACTCCAGAAAAGGCATCTTATTTTAGGCAGAATAGACAGGTTCAGATGATTTATATACACAAATACTGTTGTTGCTGTACACTTTGCCCGTAAATGTGTCTTGAAAATGATTCTGATTATGACCGGTGCAATTCTGTCACTCCAGCAAAATGTGCTTTGTGTGTTTGTGTGAGCGAAAGCCTCAGTGGTGCCAAGTCAGCATTCAAATACTGTGCTGTCCAGGAAAACAGATCAACATGCAGCTGTGCCCAACCTTTTATTTATTCATACTAGACAGATGTGGCTGTAGCATTTTCGCTGAAAAGGGCAAGAAAAAAAAAGGGACGACAACAGGAAACAGAATGCGACAAACAACAACAGTCCCAGGCTTTAGTCTAGATTAGAAAAACTGGCTTTTGACTAAGCGACTGTGAACAAAAATCTTTAAAATAAATGAGTACGGTTTTCCGATGCTTCAAAAATACAATGAAGGTAATAAACTATTCTTGTTCCATCATATTCTTGGTATATAAAGGCTAAAAAATATACAGTAAATGAGAGTGGTGGGGATTTTGTGAACAGGTGAAGAGGCCAGTGCACAACATGTGATGAATGGAGCCTAAAGACAAGCCACGTTTCCTCACTCGTAAGGGGGTGAATTGCTTCAATAAATTGTGAAAAGCAAAACCATCTCAGACTAACATTGATTTGGTCAAGGAGTGAACCTGGTTTTATTGTTGCATTGATTTCTCTGCTTCTTCATTTGGCACTGATGAAGTTGTACGGGTGCAATGAGGTACCATGAGAGTGAAAAGTATCAAAGCTTTTACAGTCAGCTGAGGTAACTGCAATATCATGCAGGTACACACATGGTCACAACACTAAACCATTCCATCTTCCATGCTTATCTAGTTCCAGGTAACTATGGTAATTAAACACTCCAGAGTCCGTCCTCCCAGTTGGAAGTTGTTGTTTTCAGTTTTACGATGATAAGCCTGACTTTAATTGTATTAGTTTTACTCATATCATGTATTTGTATCATATAAGAATAAAAAATATACTACATATATACAAACATAAAGTATCCATCTATCTATCCACTTATTCTTGAATAGGGTCATGAGGGGCCTGGAGCCAATCACAGTTGACACTGGGCAAGAGGCAGGGTACATCCTGGCCTGACATGTAAACAAACAACCACACACATTCACTCCTACAGGCAATTTAGAGTCACCAGTCAACCATTCTGGACAAACATAGTACATTGTGTATATTCTACCAATCTACTAAATAAAACATTCCAGCATATACAGGGAAAAAGGCTGCAATAAGTCAAATTTACCATTATGTTTTGTGAAATCACATTGTACAGGCCTGCTGCAACTTGGAGACATTGCTCTGGGCATACACATGTTGTGCAGACAATACTGCAAATACTGCGAGATATCTATCTTTGTGGGGCTTGAGGGAGATCGCTGGATTGGTAGCAGAGACAAAAAGTGATTGGCTGATCAGATGATTTCAGCTGCACATTTGTTTACCCTTTACCTTGAAGTCCCACTCTATAAATTGTTTATGGACATTTTCCTTTTTCTTCAGCTATTGCCAAATGATTGTCTTTTCCTACACAGGAGAATATACTGGTTATCATAGTAGATAGTAGAGTATTCCTATCTAATTCGGTTAGATGTTAGTCGGAGTGACTGCTAGTACAAATCTGCTTCTAGTCTGTCTGCCAAGCTGGGTAGTTTTTCGTTATATCCAAAACGTGAAAAGATCCCAACTTAAAGGGGCAGAAAAAAAATCTACAACCAAGAGGACTTTTGTTATCAGCTCTTTTAGTGGAATTACGGTTAAAGTGCAGTTTTTCTACTGAACTGGAAAATACCAGCCCATAGGATATTTTCAATGACCCTCATTTCTCCTTCAGTCTCTACTGCATTTCTCCCCAGCAGTCAGTGCCTTTTTAGTAGGAGACTCACTGTCATTTTCCCCTCGTGGAAGCAATTTCCGATGCAGGTCTTTGGCAGGACAGCCAGTTAAACCACCCAGGATGCCTTTACCTCAGCTTTGTTCAAATCTTCAAAGTGCCTTTATACAGTGTGCGAATATATACATGTATGCATTTATGAGCTTACTGTATATTATAACCTACGTACAGAAAATGTATGGGGACTGAAAAGAAGGCCCATTTCTTTATAATGCAGTACATTTAATTTCTGCTATTTAATGCTGTACACACAATGACCTTCCCTTTTAATGAATAACGTTTGACTGTAGTTACTTCATATTTTTTATTTTATTAACCTCTCCAACATTATATACACACTGTATATAGTTTGAACTTATTCAGTATCTAGTCTGAATTGCTTTTAAACTTGGATGTAGTGCTATCTTGAGGTAATTTATAACTAGAGAACAGCTCTCTTAAAGACATAGTTCAACATTTTGGAAATATGTCTGCTTAAAAGTAAGATTAGAAGCTTGATACCACTCTCATGCCTGTATGAAATAAGAAGCTACAGCCAGCAGCCAATTAACTTAGCATAAATACTGGAAACAAGGGGAAACTGCTCACCTGGCAATCCAAAGGTCACAAAGCCTTCCTACAAGCAACTCTAAAGCTATGCAGTTACTGTAATATATCTTAAAATGATTCAGCTCACAAGACACATGCAAGATTTATTTGACCATGCTTGTCATAGCACCTCAATATCATCACGTGTGCCTTCAATCTGAAACTCTAGTAAGCAGCATCTGTAAAGTCCATAACTGTTCATTACAAAAAGAGATGCAGATGTTCATTTTTGTTGTTTTATGGGTTTTGTCAGCTGCAGTAAACACACAGACAAGATCCCTTCTGTCATCTCCAAATACCTTCTGCTGCTGAGACTTTCTTCTAAAAACAAAGTTCTGCCCTCATCAGTAGAAAGCATGCAAATGTCTTTACCTCAAATGCTTCTGAAAACCCAATTTATACACACAAGGGGTTTAGTCATGTATACATTGACTCTAAACAGTTGTATGATGGAACTTTCAGTAAACTTTTGAAACATTTTAAAAATATACCAACAGCTGCTCATAACTAATGCATATCTTGTTTCAAACTTCATCCTCAAAAGCACTTTAAAGTGCTCTTGAAGTTTGATAATTTCATACACACCTGCCTTTGGGCCCAATACACCAGCTTTCAAAGTGCTGACACAGCTAACCTGGGTCTCTTATATCTCACTCTCCTCAATCTTCAAAGAGGTCAGGCTGTCCTGCCCTTTCCTCTCATCCCAAAGCTTTGTTCACCATCCTCCCCAAATTCATTAGTCTAATGAGTTCATCTGCTGGCCCCACAGCCAATGTCCGCTGACAGTCGCACTTATTGCCCATGCAGCCCTTATCCAAACAGCCACTCCCTCAAAATGTGATCTGCATCTCTGACCAAATCGATACCACAAAGAACAAACCCCAATCATCACTTTCAAGGTGAAAACTACAGATAACAAAATTGTTTGTTGTACAAGATGCAGTTGCTGGAACTAAAATATTTTACTCACATCCTTGTTATAAAAATAGTGATCACCACCTCTTATAGCTGCCCTCTATAAACAACTTCCTCCATCTTTAATTTACCACTGAATCAAGTGACGTGATTAGCTAATTTTAGAATTTAAATCCCTTTCCTGGTTCTTGCTGTGCTTTCAAGGACTTTAGTGGTTGGGTATCGTAGACAGCAGCGTTATGATGCATCTGGGGAGAAGAGAGAGCTGATTTTGGGTCGCCTCTTCTGGGATTCTGCTTTCACATAAAAGATAGCCCTCAGAGACACGCCATCTATAAGAGTATTGTCTTCTGTTTCCAAATCCAGTCGATCATATCTGGGTCAGATTATTTGACTAATTACAGGGTAAAATAGTTTTTCATAATTTAGCAACAGGGGGATATGCCACAATGAGTATATTTTTCAAAGACAATAAGACTGTGACTGCAGATCCCTGATGGGCTTTTATACTTCCATTTATAACGACATATCTCCTGCTCATCAGCACTATAATTTCCTGCAGAAATTGCATTTAGGCACTTGGTATTCAATAGAGGATGTTTATCAGATTACATGAGTCTGTGCAGTCTCATTTGCATGTTCCAGAGGGGGCAAGCATCATGACATCAGTGCTTGCATTTGAAAGGAGGATCGAGCAGGCATTGATTTGATTTTGTATTTAAGCTCTCGGAGCGTCCCATTCAAAAAAAAAAAGAAGCCAGAGTTCAAAATGTTTAATTTCTGCACCCCATTAGATATACCCCATAGTGCAAATGAGATTTATACACATCCCAGAAAAAGACATGTAGCTAGCACTAAAAAAGCTCAGCACTGATTTCCTCCTCTTCCCCAAATAGCTCATCTGTATGCTGTGAAAGAAAGTAGAACCAAGCATGAAGGCATTTTGCCTGCTTTAAGAGAGCAGTTTATAATATAACAAATGCTAATATAAGCATAAAAGATGATATAATTATAAAAAATTCTGTTAGTTTGACTTGTCGAACATGTGGCAATGTTATTTTAATTATGATATGATGATAAAAACAGGAACATTATGTTGCCTAGTGAAAAGATGGTGACTACAGGCACCATGCTCACCTAATGCATCTCATTGAGAACTGGGCTCCTCTTATCCCTTCACCATCTCTTTGCTTCTGTTCTCAAGTTTTTTTTTCTCCTAAATGCAGCCAGAGCCACATCACAGCATCAGGCTGTCAGACATGTAATCAACATAAAGCAAAGTGTTGTGTCCCATTTGGTGTGTTGGTGTCATGTTTAAACCGTCCATTTTGTTTTGGTTTTTGCTCTGCATCTTTCACTCAGGTACAGCATGGTCACATAGTCTGGTTGAGAGAAAGTTATCAAGGGGATTTCTTCTTAGGGGAAATTTGTTTCAGGTGTTGCTGTCCACACTTAAAGATGGAGTGAATCACTTGTGTATGAGCACCCTGAGGATCCCAAATGGCATCTGTTACAGACTGGACATCTTCAGGTATGGCAAACCACTAGGTTGGTTAAAATAAGAAAGATAAATATGGTGGCCAGATAACTGCAAAAAATGAACAGTATAAATTAGTAAGAGTAATTTTAATTGTATTCAAACAAGTCCCGTGGAAAAATGTGGCACATGGGCGCATGAACCGAAGTGAAGATAAGTGTGTACCCCATGGTGGCATCACAGGAAAGGTCAAGGGCCCATCAAAATCACTAGGGTTCATGTCTGTGTCACAGTCTCATGGCTGGAGAAGCCAAATGCAGGACAAAGCCAGAGGGATATGGGGGGAAATAACAAGAGTTTATTATGGAACAAGAGCGCTTAGACAGCTGAACGGATGTTGAGGTGGAGCAAACCAGAGCTTGACACAGAAAAAATGAGAACATGGGCTAACGCTTGTAACTGAGAATACGTTGGAACACAAAACCTCAGGCAGTAATCTTAAAACAAGAACGTAAGGTGCCAAAACTAAAGCACACAGGGCTCTAAAGAGTCCTCAGACATAACCCCAAAAATCCAGAAACAAAAAGCAGGAGAGCTGAATACATAAACACAAAAACCAATCTCTTACACAGGCAATAGGGAACACAACTTCCACTAAACAGGTAGGACGGGAGAGAATAATAATGCCATAGCTAGGCTGGGTAGCACAGCTCGTAACGTGAGTGAACAATAATCAGAAACAAAGAAATACCAAAAGTCCATAATAAATATGAAAAGCGTGAATCTTGGAACAGAGCTACTGTAGAACTTGAGTCTATACAGAAATGTCAAAACGTGAAACAGGAAGAAAAGTCCATCAAAATGGTGAGCACAGGTGAAAATTCAAGTTGAGTATTGTGGAGAAACAAAGGAAGAAACATGGATGGTGACATACACATACTGTAGGTCATGCTGGAATTCAATTCCAAAGCCACCAATGTGGCAGCTAGTCTGAATGCTGGAGCTGAGAGCAAGGAACCACAACAAGGGCGGATGTGTACCAAAATAAAAGCTACAGACAGGCACCAGTGGACACTCTGGGCATTATACGTATCAGTTTTTATGGCAGTCAATGCAAAATGCTGCTAGCTTGACTAAAATGTTTACACAACAAAAAACATCACATTTTCAAAATGCAAGACAGATCCATCCTCTAAAAGGTTTTACGAAGCTTTTGTAGCTTAAAGTGTGAAAAATATTTTTGACTTAAAACACTGAGAGTGATGTGAATTGAATTTTACAGGAAAAAATATTTTAGATAAATTTAGGCATCGCCCTTTTAAAATGTTTACTGCCAGCTATGAAGAAGCATTTACTTTGATTTCCTCTTTATATGAAATACATCACTGGACACAGTATTTACAGAATGTAGCCTGTATTCACTATAGCAGTGGATGACAAATATCTCAGGTCCTTCGTTCTGCCCTATCCATGACTACCCTGTTGTCCTTTCCTTCACCCAGGATGACCACTTATGACTGAGAGGCCTTCATATATTGAATGGATAAAAAGAAAAAAAAAAGAAAATTAATATCTAACTCATTTTCTGTCCACTCACCTCTTCACCCTGCATCCATGGAGAATGGTCATTTTCCAATCTAATATGCTCTGGAAGGACCAAAGGAAGAGCTGAACTCTTCCCTCAGAGGTTTACCAGACAGAAAAGAGACAAGCTGACTCATCATTCTGCAAATGAAATGATGCCACAGGCTTTACCTAAAGTCATATCGGTGAGGTGTGATGGACAAACCTTCAATGACACTGGCAGCTGTGCTCTACTCAAGTTTTACTGTGTTAATAAATTCATGGAATCCAAGACCATGACACAAGCTCCACAAACAGAAGCTGGCAATTCAGTTTTAAGCAATATATGTGAAAATAAACACACTGACATATGTAATAATGTAAAAATAACAATAAATTGGCTTCTGTTCTATCTGAAAGTAAGTAGATTATAAAAACCACATGACATCGCTGAGCACACAGCTGTGACAAGGACATATCAAGGAGTTCTACTGGGCTCACAAGCATTATTTTTGTGGGACTAGAAACAGGAGATCTGAGGGAGCAGAATGAATATTTAATCAGTGTTACATCGTTGGCATGCGCTATTCCATCTTTTTGCAAAGTTGCAAGATGGAATTTTATTTCTACAAGCACAGCAGAATGAAAGTTGAGCAGTTGGATTTTATAGAGCATTGCCTTGTCACTTAGGGGTGTTAAAAATATCACTGTCCTCAAAGCATCATGAGTCAGGAGACTAACTGTAAACATTAAAAACATTCTTTTCATAAGGTTGTCTGTGGCAGGATATCTGTAATCTCTGACTGCAGCAAACAAAGAACGGCAAGAATGAAAGGAATGCACAGCGGCTTAAATCTATGGCTTCATATGTACGCTTGATTATTCACCAGTTTGATTACTGAAGCTGTAAATGTGCCTTTCAGAACCACTTGATATAAAATTCCTTATGTGAAATGTTCTCACAACCCTGAGACTTTAAATCAGTTATGGGTCAAACAAGCAGATTGGGCATTACATTGCTTCAATATGTCTACTCTGCCCTAAGCATATAAAGGCGCTATTTCTGACCATACTGCACCTCGTGACCCCATTCAGCGTCACTGGCGTTTGCCTTGAAACAAAATCCTTTCATCCACAAAATGGTGGGAGAATGTCTCCAATTTTCTGCAGACAGATGGTGAGTTTCCTCTGTGAACTATAATCTCCCAGCAAAGCTGACATAAAGCTAGTTTAATATTGTAAAATCCTGCTCTTATGATACCATGACGATGGCTCAATATCTCAGGGAGGGGTGAACAGCGGTTGGCCAGGCATCACATGACTGTTTAAATAACTTTAAAGCTCATTCTTTTATTATCTCACTTGTACACAACAAGTAGTTTTCAGTTTTTGGAAAAATGGAAACTAACATATTACCTGTCATCAGTGATATTATTATATATACAAAACGGTACTGCAATCAACGTGCTGTAATCTAATGTTTCCTGGCCTCATGCACCTACATACAAAACAGTACTGCAATCAACGTAATCTAATGTTTCCTGGCCTCATGCAAAGCACCGTGAATTCCCTTCTGTGTTTGCCTTGTAATTCATTTACTGCATTGCTAATCAAAAACTGCTAATACTTGGCAGTTTTCTTTAGTTTGAAAGTCTAAGAAAGTATAGTATACTGTATATGCTTAAGTCACTCCTTTGCTCTTAATATTGATTTTCAAATGAAGTAACTAAAAAGCATCCAGAGTAATAAAGTATTGAGGCCCAGGATAATCATCCAAACTGACATAGTGCATGCATGTGCTGTATTTGTCAGAGATGGTGATTACAGTACATAGAAGCACGTTACTCAAGGCTAACATTCCCAGATGAGACATGAATTATAGAAATGAGGCCCCAGATCTCAAAAGGAGAAGACCTTTAAACTGTAGCTCTACCATGGAAATGGATTTCAATACCCTGAGAAATGACTCTTCTGTCCATCTTTCCTCTCAATAGTGTACAGAAATGAAATAATTTGCGCTATAGCATGTTTGTTATACTTTGTTATACATGATAATATATTTATGTTACCTGTTATTTGATCACTCAGTGTTCAGATGACAATATTAACTTGAGCAAAGGGATGCAACAAAAGCTTTAAAAAGTACCCACATATCCATTTACATCATGATCTTCTCAGTTTTGTCAGTCACTGTTCCATTTGTCTTTTAAGCAAAATGTTCTGGTAGGCAACCCTCTCTCTCTTTAGCCTTCACAGCAATTTAGACAATTTCTAACCCTTTTGCTAAATGTGTTGATATGCTGTGAGCTGAAAAATCCAGGGAGATGTGAAAAAGCAGCAGATGGACCTGACAGTGAATCAGTCAGGGTAGCAGCAGTGGTGGTGGTGGTGATGGAGAAGAGGAGGGTGGGGACAACATCACACAGGGGGACACAGGGATGACACAAAGGAGAAGAAAAAGGAGACACGACAAACGGAAAAGGGTGAGAAGCAGATATGTGGGCGTCAAGCTCGGTGACATGAGACAGACTGATTCACGCAGGAAAGGGCATGTTAAATGAAAGCTGGGCCTGTGACAGCTCCGAGGACATGGACTGCACTCTTATCAAACCCAGTTTTCCTCAAAGGCAACACACACACACCCATTTATGAGTCAACAGTATCCTCTCTCTGCTACTTTTAAAAGTTGTTAGGTTGTTTGTTGTCTCCAGCTAAGGCAATGAAATGTTTTGCTACTGTATTATGATTTAACTTCCTATTTTGCTGTTTACAGCTGAGCTCAGCACTTGCAAACAGCTCCGTGGGAAACCTTACAGTATCATAGCACATCCATGCTGTTATTTTAGCATTATTTCACCACAGTTAAAACTGATTTGTTTTTAAATGTCATCAGTCGCCTGCATGGACCTTTACAAGAATAAAGCACCTTTTAAAGAAGAGGTAAAATGCTCCCAGAAAGGGTATAATATTAAACTCATAGGTGTATGTTGACACATAATGTTGTAAGAGTTATAACACATTAGATGTGGATGCTTTATGTCTAACTCAGATCACTTTATTTTTATTGTGAACTTTAATTCTCTAAATTCAGGGCAGGAGAGAGATGCAAAAGTATTGTTGACAAAGGTAGTTTTTTCCCAAATCTCATTTCTTGTGCTGGAAATATAATTCATCAAATTAAACATGTACCAGCTGGCAAATTTTGCACCAATTACACTGTAACTCACAAATGGCTGCAGCATGACAGTGACCGCACACCGCTGCTCCCCAAGAGTGAGTGGGTATCTTTTCACATAGTGGCCGACTCCATTTAAACTTGAAACGTCCACACCTCTGTCTGCAAGACCCCACTGCATTGCAATAGTACCCCAGAGCCCAGGTGTCCCTGTTCCTGAGTCTATACTTTACAGTGCTTGGCTGGGTTTTATTAATGCAACCCTTCCATCTTATCCATCATTTTTCTCTGGCAAAGTCTTAACACTTAATTAGATGCCACATTTGCTAGAATTATATTAGGCATTAAATGCACAAAAACCTATAGGAAAAGCCAGCAGCAGTTGTGACCTGGAGAGACTTGAAAACAGATACATACATACATACAATATATAGGGAGAAAGTGAGAAACAACACGGCTAAATATTTTATACACCTAGAACTAGAAAACGAACTCCATAGATCACTGTGTCTGACTCTCTGAGGTCGGACACTGAGTGATTCAAGGTTTCAAAACCCACAGCTTTTTGTGTACTTCACCCAAATTACTAAGCGAAGAGCAGATGTTGCTGACAAATAAATGGACATGTGACAATAGGGTAAATAGAAACTTGTTTGCAGTACTTGTGGCATTAGACAACTAAAATAGCATGTCCAGCCTTTCCACTGAAACTATTTGTAGTATGTAGTATACTCTGAAATGGCAACAGTTCCTTGAATTACAAATGTACAGTTCCTCAACTGAAATCTTAACTTCTTACTAAAATAATTTTTCCTAATACTTTCAGAATGTATTTTATTTTACTGCTAAAACAATAATTGTCAAAACATTTGATCACAAACCAAACTACAGGCGTACTGCATTGCATTCATGGCTGTGTAGAGGGGTATTAGGCCATCTGTGAGGGGGAAAAAATAAATCATCTGAAATTTTAATTAATACCGTATGTCACAGTATTACAGAAAAAAAAAAAAAGAATTAATTTGTATTAGGAGAAAAAGTCATGCTGGAAAGGACAACTTCCAATTTCAGAATATTACAAGTTTATTCTTGAAATAGCATTAAATTTGTCTTGTAAATTTTCTACTTTATTCTTGAAATCTTGCTTTATTTCCCTAACAGTGACCCTAGTTTCGCAGAGAAGCTCTTTAAGTGTATGCAGTGGTATAGAGGCCCGATATATACAGCAGCGTGTTCAGTTGGATGACTTGGCAAAGTGACACGTGACAAACGTGTGATAGATGGGGCATTGAATGAGTCATCTATCCTACTTTTAACATCTCACTTTGATGTGATAATATATAGGTACCATACAGATACAATGAATAATACTACTGTTTGCTAATGTAAATGTATTACCAAGATATCAGTCATTATTCTTGGCTGCTGCTTGTCAAGGTAAGCATCAAGGCACTTCCCAGCAGTGATAACCCTTGAGAACATGACAGATGGCCTATCCTCCCTGAACGAGTAGCCCATATAGCACAGGATTATGATCACAGTGATGTGCCGCGTAGCTTCTGAGTGATAATGATTCTGAATGATCAACAAAACACGTGCTATGAATGTAATCGAGATGAACAAATGATAGAAATCAAAAATTGCCTAATATACAAGCCATATTTTCTACATCTTTAATGTTATTATTAACTCAATTAATTGATTTACCATTAACTGATTTAACATTTATTCAATTAAACATTAGAAAATGGCAGCACAGTTATGCAGTAGTTAGTAATGTTGCCACACAGCAAGAAGGCTCCAGGTTCAAACCTTGCAGCCAGCCGGTGCCTTCTTGTGTGGATTTGCACGTTCGCCGTGCCTGCATGAGTTTTCTCCATGCACTCTTCTTCCCATAGTCCAAAGATGTGCAAGTTAGGTTAGTTGGCAACTCTAAATTAGCAGTGTGAATGTTACTGTTTGTGTGTCAGCACCTGTAATAGGCTGGCGACCTGCCCCGTGACCCACTACAGGATAAGTGATCTAGATGGATGGAACATTAGAAAATTTTTACCTTCCCAACAGAAAATACAATTAAATAAATTTGAGAAAAGAAGCCAATCCTCAGAACCTGGTACCAGAATATGTTGTGGCTATTTTAACTGATAAATTGTGTAAATGATCGATTATCAAAATTGTTGGGGGAAAATTAAGACCACTAATCTTATTAACTGTTTGTGTTGCTCTCTGATAGTCCTTGCTTTGCAAATCTTTGTTGCCAGTTGAAGTTAGTAAAATTCATGCAGTCTCAAGGCATCTCTACCTGTCCATGATATATTTGCAGAGCTACTGTACTAACACTGCCTTCAACTGTTTGCTACTGAGGCAATAAAGATAATAGAAAGTGAAGAAACTCCATGACACCGATAAAAAAAGGCTTAGCACAAACCTAAATTAAAGTACATTTCTTAAAGGATGTGCTATAATCATAACATCTGTCCCCATTAACACTCTTGAAAAATTAAAATTCAGCAAGGTTTCCTTTCCTCCCAGAAGCCTTCACCTTCCATTGTCAGCCAAGGTAAAACCTCCTGCTGCACAACATTGTATTTCCTCTGAATTATCCTTTAATGCACTGCTTAATATTCACCAGGTACTTTCCTGATATATACATTATGTAGAGGTAAATACCCTTGAGAATAACACAGTTCCAAACAATCGGTGTAATACAACATAATGTCTTTCAAGGGTACAATTTTGATAAAATCTGCATTCTTACAAAAGCTGAAGGTTTTCCCTGCTTGCTATCTGAGGTCTCTGAGCAAAGTGAAGTAATTATAGTCCAAGGATGACCTCCTTTTAGTTAGGTTTGACACAGGGCGTAGCCGTGTGCCTCTAAAGAGCTCTTATTTCAACACACTGGGTTGACTTGCATGCAACCTTGATCAACGCTGGACAAATAATGTGTTGAATTAACCCTGATATGTAAAGTAGGCTGTCTCAGACTCCCACTGCCATCTCTGCTTCCACAGCGCTCTTCTCAGAATGTGAATCTACAAGCTCAATCGACCCATGTGAGTACGGACACGTGCGCACAAACACACACAGTGTGCCATGGCCTGTGATTTAGCCGCTCCCTGTGAAATGCAGTGATGTGAGATGCAGCTTTATGAGCTGACATGAATAATTGGGAAATAAACAGTCTGCGGCCTCAGCTGAGGTTTTAAAACCCAGATGAAACCTGGTTTTCTCCAAAGCACAGACAGCAGCTTCAAACATCTCAAATTAGCATCCAGAATTTACATATCTGCTTCATATTCATATTCCTATCCGGAGCTATTTAAATTCCCATGCCAGTCATGCAGCTCACCTGAGATGACAATGAGCTCCAACTCCCTGGCTCCTTCTTTTCAGGCTATGACTAATTACTGTCTGTAGGTGCTGACTTTTTTTTTTTTAAAGCAACTCTTCTACCTCCTTAAGTGTGAATTAAAATGTGCACCGAGGGGTTAAAGTCTTCTTATTTTATCCACTCCCTCTCTGAAGTCTGTTTTTAAATAGTACAAGAAATAATGAGATTTTTCAGGGTCTTAGATTTTTTTTCAGCTCGTTCAAATTCTTATGTGGGAAGAAAATGTGATGGTCTAAAAGTACGCAAGTTAAACATGGGTACCGTGGACAGTTTATTTGACTTTTATTTCTTTCTGTTTTTACTGAAATGACTATAAAGTTGTTGAGACACTGAATTAAATAAAAACTTCAACAAGCCAGAAAAAGCACTGCACATATATTTCCATGTTTCCAAGACTAGGCATCACTAGCTTTTACTATTTTATTCTTCCGTTGTCAAGAAAATGGAGTCGGTTGAGTTTTGTGGGTAACAAAGAAGCACTCTGAACTGCAGATGCAAATGTATTGACTCAGCTTTCATCAAAGTCAATAATTACTTATAGCCTGTCAAGATTCACTGATCAGGTTTCAGTGTTGATTTGCCCAAATTCTTGCCTGTGAAATGATGCATGTTCAATAGTTTTTTAAATTACAGAAACTGATTACACATACACTGCAAACTATAAATTTTTTTAAATAATTTTTTATAAATAAAGCTTACTGCTGAGCATTTAACTGAATTGGAATTTTCCTGATTTCCCTTTTTTTTTTTTAA
Organism: Monopterus albus; assembly: GCF_001952655.1. Taxonomy (NCBI): domain Eukaryota; kingdom Metazoa; phylum Chordata; class Actinopteri; order Synbranchiformes; family Synbranchidae; genus Monopterus; species Monopterus albus. The sequence continues at coordinate 3,439,593 of NW_018127926.1, forward strand.
ATCTGCCCAGCGAATTCTGCATTTTTTTTTTTTTTTTTTACTGCAATCGACAGCATACACAGACATTTTTGTAACATTTCTTTAATGAAAATTTTAACAGTAATAAAAATAAAACAGATAAAGTTTTACATTTTTTTTCATTCTCATTCCTTTTTTTTATTTTAACAAACATCCATCTAAAAATGAAGACCAATATGTGTACAGTACTTCTCCAAATATAAAAAAGGCTGTCATGCCTCTAAATTGGACTGGCACAGAATCTGAAAACTCAGAGTGATCTGCTGGTTACCGATCAAGGCCAATCACACTGAAAACCGCCCATTTCTGATCTCGCCAATCGATCGATCCACCGCTACTAGCATTACTGTTAACAAAATTTGGGCACAGGTTATCCATCATTTCCTGTATGATTAAAAAATAAAAATAGCTACCATAGACTAAATTTGGGAACACACACACACACATTTTATCTCTGCAGTGAAACTGACTTGTCTCTGCCTGCCCTTAGAAAAACATTCACTTTTAACATGTCTTTCATGCCTGTCATCAAATTGGAAGATTACCATGGCAACAGTGTCTCAGGCACAGCCTCTAGTGACAGCCTCTAGCCAGTCCTTGCACACATACACAAAGATACACAGAGAGAGAGTGAGAGCTGGAGCAGGTGAAATATCTGCACATCAAAAAGAGCCACACTGACCTGCCTACTGCTGTTTTAAAGCACCAATAAATTTCCCACTGATCTCTGACTACAGGTGGGGGGGAGGGAGCAATTTCAAATGCCTTCTCAAAGCAACAAAAGGTGAAAACATCTAAGGCCTACAACATTGCAATTTCCCAGCAACAGCAACACCGCAACACTGCAACAATGAATGACTGCAATGGCGTTCCTGAGAGGTGCTATTGTATGCCATCTAAAGGTGGCAGTTACCTGAGATGACTTGTAGCATTTTACATTAAAAAGTCTTACATTAAAAAGACACTGCACTCTTCGGCTTATTCGAAGCCACAACCGTTTTTCTGCCTTGCATCAACTTTTTCTTCTTTTCTCATTTTCACCTAAAAAGACCAGCAGACCACAGATAGTCAAATATTGAAGTCAACTTCAACGCACAAGACAAGATGTAGCTTAAACCTAACAGCCTGTAGAATGCAGTATTAGGGCACTATCCATACGCATGATGTAGTGTGTCTGTTTCCTAATTTTCTACCTGCGCATTTACCATTTTCATGACATGCGCATCACGTTGCCTTTTTTACAAAGCAGTAGACTGTCGACTTCATGCCAGCAGGTGTGTCTGGATTAAAATTGGCTGTGTCCAGGTAAATTCAGGGCGCATTGGTAATTTGAGGGCGCACAAAGTGACCAAACACCACTTGCGCCAATACACCTTGATCAGACGCAGCGGATCCTCAAAATAGGTCCCTTAAAGCTATTTTTATGTACATACAGTACATCAAACCCATGCCTTCTGTGCAGTGGAAGGATGTCACATTTCCTTGGTTGGAAAAAATGTGCCAATCAGTGTAGTTCAGGCAGCAGTTGTGTCTGCTTCAAAAGGTTTACCAAAAACATTGTCCAACAATTTGTGATATAAAGATGCATTTCATAAATAAAGTTGAGAGGGGACTTGAAACAAAAGCACTGTTCCGATTCAGGGAACACATCCTTTTAAGACTGACTCTGTCACAGCATCATGACAGTTCACACAACAATTATCTCAGGGCATTTAACACAGTAAGGTCTAGACCTTACAGTATTATAGGGAAACCCAACTGATCTCCCCTGAGCAAACACCTGGCGACAGTGGAGAGGGAAAACTCCCTTTAATGGAAGGAACCTCTGACAGACCCAGATGGAATCCTTCACGGCTCAGTCTATCCCAAGATTCCTTGTGCGCTGGCAGAGAGCACAGCAGCTGTCAAAGTTGCTAGGTGACAGGAGTGGTGATTTGTAACACAACAGTAGAGGCAAGAACAGTTGGTAATGTGATTAAGAAATCCCCCATAGGCCAAACCGTCTCATCTCAGTTTGGCCCATGGTTCGGCCTTACAGTCTACAAAGGACAACGTAAGGTCACACCTTTGTAGACTGTGTCCTTCGAAGGATGCAGCCCCTGAATTGAGAACAACTGCATGCAGCAGCAGCAGCTGGACTTAAACTGACAGTCTGTGGTCTGTTGATTAAAGGTGCTAACCATTAAAGGTGCCCCTTATTATCAATGAGTTTCGATAATGACTTAGGCTATTGATCATTTAATTTCTACAAATTTGTCTCCTAATTATGTTCATTCTGTTTTCCCAATAACACTGTGGTGGCAACAAAATCACTTGGGTTTGTCAGCAAAACATTTCACATTGTTTTTTTTATTAATTAATATGTGTTTTATGGAAATCCTATTTCAGATTTAAACTTAAAACTTCAAAACAATTTTTATTAAAGAATTAATTCAAAGGAATGTGCAGCTTTCATGGCTGTACAATATGTGCTCTCAGTGCTTTCTAAGGAACTCTGCTTTCTAGAGTAACTTTATTTTTGAAGACTGCAAATTAACAACTTACAACGAAAGAGGTTGACCTGTCTCTGAGATGTCTGCTGCAAGAACATAAAATATGTTTACCATTAACATACTTCAGCAGGTTTTTGTTTTAATTGGCCAAGAGCAAAATATCTTGTGCTTTAACAACAAACACATTCTTGCCTCTTGAGTATGCTGCACTCTTACAATGAACTCTTAAGCTGCTGGCAGTTTAATCTTTTTTTCCATTTATATGCTAAGTCTGCCACAAAACAGTTTTGTGGCAACATCATCTTCAATGATCTTAATCTTGCTGACACAAAATGGAAAATCAGTGGCCCTGAACTGCCAGTGTTGTTCAGGTCCTAGCCACAGCAGGTAGGCGAGGGGTCAAAACCTGTCAGTGTGGTACCGGGCTTCCTCTCATATGACTCCTGGAGAAAGTGAAGAAACTCCACAACACAACTGCAAAGTGGATGAAAGAGGATTCTTGACAAGGATCACGAGGGCCTGAATATTATTACAGTCTGGAGGGATTCAAAAAGAAAATGAACAGAAGGATGAATGAGAATGTAGGATATAAACCAAGAAAATGTGAATGCTCGAGAACCTCAGGACAAAACAGTCGTACAAGACCAAGTGTTTGAGGACAAACTACGGTCCCATCATTTCAGAATCAGAACAAGCTTTAATCACCAAGCATTTTGAGCATACATGGAATTTGTCTCCGGCACAGAGGCTCTTAGTGTGTTTTAGGCAACAGACAATAGAATAGTGTAATCAAAGGTAGAGGAATTGTGGGAGCAGGAGCAGCGGCAATATTCCTAAACTTTATATATATACGCAATTCAAGCTATCAGACTGGTGCACGTAATGGTACAATTTACAATTATTATACTGCGGTGGTTGCCAAGTCCTGTTGCTTCAGTCATAGTTAACCGTTAATCAGAGGGATGGCGTGAGGGGTCTGCAGAAATTGTCTCTGCTCTTCTTTAGACCCATGAGGTGTACAGGTCTTCTAAAAAAAATAAATTGTTTTGTTTTTTTTTAAAGGCCCAAGATCGAGGACTTGGGAAATAAACAGTCTGCGGCCCAAGACTTAACAGACTGTGCACAATGGGCTTGGTATTTGTAGAGTGCTCATACCCTTTTGAAAAAACATGTGGACTATAACACAGAAATGTTTACATTCATCCAAAATGAATCAATTTTATAATGATTTCTATGAATTTTGAGGTATTCTCAAACTGGCATTTAAACAGTATTTAATTTGCTGCCTATCCCTCTAGATATGGAGCCCCAAAGTGTTCAACATAAAAAAAAACAGTAAGACACTATAAACCAAGTAATTATTTGAATAAATACAGACAAATATATAATGTAATAAAAAAGAAAGAAAGTAATATAACAATAAAATTGTAAAATGATCAGTTTTAAAATTCAGCTCATTATTATGAAAATGTTTTCATTCTGCTTTAAAAATCTGCTGGTTATGAAATAGTATTTCATCCTGATTGTTTTCACCATAACATGTTTTTTTTTTCCTTGCAAATCCCTTTTATTTATGGCCAGCAGTTTTTATTTTAAAATGTAATTTTCCTAAAGTAGGCTTATACAATACAATAGGAATACAGCTGCACCTCTAATGCACTGCATCAAAGGACGGTTGTCCAGTACTCCTAAACTTTCTTGTGCTTTATATCTTATTGGGCTGTAATGATGTTCCTTTGTTATTCCCCAGACACCTAGAGAAACTGAAGTGAGAGTAGTTTTGGGGATAGAAAAGGCTTAGAGGAAGGCTGGCTCATCATTAGCTGCTGTATGCTAACACTGAAAACATTAATGAAATATTCAGAGTTGTGCTGAAATGTCTAAAGTGTTTTCCTGCTTCAGCAAAACTACTTTAATTTATTAAGGCACAGCAATGGCTGAGCAGAAGAAGAAAAAGCCCCTACAAGTTCCCTAGGTGGGAACTCAATTTTATCAAAATTGATGTTTTTCTTAAGACAAAACACATGTAGATGTGTTCTTTCTTGATTCATATTTCATATGCTGCACTGGTGGGCTGGCTTTACAAGCTGTATCAGTCCACTGAACATCTGGTCCCATGTGGTGAAGATGGGTTTTTATTATGCACTCATGAACATTACTAAAAAGGAAAAATTTAAGCCCATTTGGACTGGGTGAACAGCAGTGTGTAGTGGTGTGCTGTATTTGCCTTCAGCGTACTCGGCAAGTGTCGTAATCAAAAGACTTCTGCAGTTCTTAACAGTTCATTCATTATTCTTACTGTAAATGTAAGTTGATCATCCTTCTACTTTCTTGTTAATACTGTTTATTTTATTATATTACACAGCCTTGTGTTGGTTTACTTGCCCCTGGCATGTGTGCATGCACATGAAGAGGCACTGTACCAGAGTCAAATTCCTCGTGTGTCCGACACACCTGGCCAATAAAGCAGATTCTGATTCTGATTCTGATAGCAAAAACTGCTATGAATGCTCACACTGCACTAGCTAGACTGGATTTGATTGAGCATCTTTCATGTAGTGATGGCATAATTTTTATGCTGACCTCACAACTCTGTGCTGGCAGATGATCAACACACACATCGCTGTGTTTTGTCCTTCTAACAGAACCTGGGGTGACTGAGCCCTGTTAGAGGCCCCCTGGGCTTGGTCTGTCTGTCGGCCTTTTTCCACCACAAGCAACTGATTTACCACTGCGCAGTGAAACAGCCAAGTCAAGCCTCACCACAACAATTAACATTAATTCACTTCATTTATACTTCATCACATCTTTTAAATAAGACAAACATATCTCGCCAATAGCACAGCACAACAGCAACTCTCAGTATAACAGACTGCACCAGATGCACTGTAAACGGAATATACAATGTAGAATATACTGTACTGGGACTGCAAAAACTAAGTGATAAAAATCAGTAATAAAAATTGTTGGCAATGGCTAAGAGTAGACATGGCTGGGTCAGCGCTACCGTTCCACACTCCAGTTCAGTAGGTGGCAGTAATGCACCTTTGCCAGCCACAAAGCAAAAGAAGTGAGCATGGTCACAATAGAGAAAAATGGATGACCACGTCATCTAAAGATTGGAAGCACGTTGTTTTACAATAAGAAAGATGACCATCTGGTGCCAAATATGCAAAATGTATCAGTTGTGGCAGAGAAGCATGACTCTTAGCATTAGCATCTAAACAAAAGACACGTTGGAGTTAACGTTGCAGAAGAAGGGAAGCTTCTAAGTCATTAATTTTAGTTAATAATGTAAGAAATTATGAAATTTTAATTATGATGTACCTGATTTTAAGTAACATGGTTACATTGTTATGTATATTATGATGCCAATTATATATTTAGGAACATAATGATGGGGTGTGTAGCCAAGCATTATATTAAACAAAATAAGTTATAAAGATGTATGATGTATGCAACTTAATTGGTATAGTGCAGAGAACCTAGCCTAAGAGTAAATGTGCTGAGAATTGTTTAGGCATACTCAGGTTTATTTCTAACCCTCAGCAGTAGCTGTCATATCCATACTGGCCCTTTACATTAGCATGGTATGTTTTATGAACATATAGCCTAACTTATTTTTAAATCATAAAAAACTTGTTGTGCACTTTATAAACACTATTCTTGAACAAATAATTTTTTGTTTACTATTGCACTGTATTGCCATGATTAATGTAAAAACATGCAATATAGAGAAGAAACAATTGTTCCTGAAAAGTTATTGGTTTTGAGGATCTTGTCAGTTATGTGAGTGCAGACACATTGCTGGTATTATCCTCTTGGCACAGCATCTTACATTCTCTATGCATGGCTGGGAATGAATAATATTATATTACCAGAGAGTTATTTGATGCATATTTTTAAGAGTGCATGTTCCAGTGTGGCCTACTCATGCCACAACATCATGTCTCATGAGGCCTAATGAAAGCACATAACTGATCTGCAGGACTGAATGAAGGTAATTATAGCAGAAACAGAAAGAGAAGCAGACTCACAAGGAATAAACGACAAACTCAAAGGAACAGAGGAGCTTGTATACAGGTGCAGATAGACAGACTAACCAAAAGGCATTTCTTTTAATCAATTCCAGGCATGTAACAGTCTATTTCAAAGTGAAAGAACTGACTGCTACAAGGACTTCAGCTGCTCAGTCGAGTCCTCTGGCTGTGACTGAAAGAATGATGTGGAATGATAAGAGCATAAATTAGAGGAAAAAACCAGATTGGTAAAGAAAAAAAAGTGGATTTCTTTAGCTCCCCTACTGTTCTGATGTTACCTCCCATCAGCCTGACAGTGAAAGCTTCCTTTAGATGTGTAGGCTGTCATGTACCTATTGTTGCGTTACAAGTTGGCAGGACACAATATCACATTTGTATGAAGACAATTATTATTTATCACCACCTCCGCCGGCTCTATCATTAAACACAGTAACCAATATAGCTTTAATGAGGCTCCGGAATCAATATTAGAATCTGAATCACACACGCTAGTGATTGCATTTGCACTTTGGTCCTGGCTGCCTGACTGAAGCACATAAACTATGTTTGTAAAGAGGTTTTGCAACTCTCAGCTAAAAGCTAAATCTGTCTAAAGGTATTTTTCTGACTATTAAATCGATTCTTAATTGTGCCTTACCCATTTTACCTGATTAAATTGGTCAAGAGCTGCAAAACCACAGGCCAAAGGACGCTTATGTCATAAAGGCATGAAAGATGTTGTCTACTTCAAATAACTACTGTGAGAAGACTACTGTAAATGTTTCCATCTCGGCTTGAGAGAAGACACGGTGATACAATTCAGGGAGGTGAGATCGTCACATCATTCAAGATGCTACATTTCATCTTAATATGCACCAGTGCACCCAAGGGTGGAGGAAGAAATCTTTGAGACTGACATGTTTTTACATGCATACAGTATTTTTCTTTGACTGCAAAATTAAAATCTATGCAAAATATGGTTTTGCTTATTCTTATCATTCTGTGTATTGCATTATAATTTTTTAGAATAGGTTTAAAGTACATTAGGAATGTAGCTATACTGTATCTTCTCACTTGAGAGGAAATACACTGTGTGCCACTGCACTTAACCCCCCAGAAATTAGTTTGTGAAAGTCAACTGTTAAAGATTTCTCCCCATGAAGCAGCCTGTTCCCAGAATCCTTTGACATTTCTAAGGAAGTGCCCTTTCAAAACTTATTTTTACAGTATTTGTTTTATTTAGCAGCTCCCAGTGAGAAGCAAGCTCAAAGGCTACAATCCTGACTTGAATCCAGCTGGATCAGCTAGACAGCTAAGAAAGTGCTTTTTGACAGAAATGTGCCTCTAATCCTCCCTGAGACCGGAGCAATCAGATTCACAGTATGATTCAGATCATCACTGCAGCATTATTCATTCAAAATATAACATTATTTAGGATTTAAAAAATTATGACAACTACATTACTGGAAGATAAGGCATTTTCCTCATTAAAGAGTACTATTTGTCAAGCTGTATGTTCCCAAAACTCTACTTGAAGTAGAGCACAATGTTTTCTGTTCATCATACAGCTACAGGAGGATGAATCTGGCAGAGAACTGCACAATTATAGCTATAAGGTTGTGTATGCACTCTGTGCCAATTGGCACCAGTTATTTCAGTAATAGCCTTTACACTGACTAAACCTATCAATCTCCAAAATTGCCACATTTTCTATCTAGACTTAATGCTAGATATAGTGAACAGTTTTTATTTCTTTCCAAATATTAGAGAATATGGACTTCAGTGGCCATTTTCATCCATATCAGGGAAACCTAATGATACTGCAAGTGGCAATCCCACAAATAGCCTATAACTTGTATACAGGCTTTAATGACATATTTTCTGGTATAATTAGGCACAATACTGAGGATATTCATGATTTACAGTATTATCCAGTGGACTTGTGTAATATAATTGTGTGCTCTTTTAATAATCCCTTTATATTAATTGTGATTTGAATCTTATTGGGTTTTTGTGTAATTTTATGTTTGTAACATCAGTTCACTGTAAATCAATGACTGTAGGTGTAATCCATAGCTGCGTTTGGTAAACACTGAACATCTCACAGGTCAGGAGGCTGAAACTCTATCCTCAGCGTGTTTATGAAGCCAGCTGTGTTGCTTTCCTCACATGGCTGCTTTGTCTTATTGGAATCAATGGGAGACCAAGGTGGTTCACTCACTCCATTAATTTGGTATCACAAAACTGCCACTTTGTACAAACCCTAAAGAAATACACATCGGACACCCCACGCACTTGTTTGGCTTTGGCCATAGGAGACTAATATGCACACTAGAGTTCTATCCACTGGTGGGAGGAAAGTACAGTCTGGTTTTTCTAATTTACATGAGACTTCAACCCTACAAATTACCCCCTCTGATAACAGAAAATCAGTACAGTGGTTGCTGAATTCCACTTGTTTTTTTCTTTCTTAATGTATATTGAAAACATTCAGATTCCCACACTGACATAAGCAAATGGTTGACTTCAGCAACTCCTGTCACCATATTTTTTATATACTGTACAGCACATAAGTCTAAAATTAAGCACTGCAATAAATTCAGTTTTAACCGAATTTCTCATAGAGACAGTGTGGCCTGATCACAAGTGAAAGAAACATCATCCATAATAAACATTCCTAATCTGCACAATAAACTCTTCATTATCAAGGTGATTTACCTTATTATATAAATGAATGTCTTTTGCTAGAATATAATGAAGCTTGTAATGGAGTAGATGTTATGAATGCAAATTTTTGTTGGCCTGAAGTAGAACAGTATGCTTAACCACTCACTTCTTAGTGAAATAATAATAATAATAATAATAACAGATTGGTGTAACTGGACTCTTGCTCTAAAATAACCTAAGGTTACTCCTTTTGTTTTGCAAAGATGGTAGCATTCAGTCACGGGGGATCATGGATGTCTGTACAAAATTTTATGGCATATTTCAGTCTGGAACAGCTGACCAGCCAACAGACAGACTGAGAGTCAAACTCTGGTTTCCTGCATGAAAGATAGATGCATCCACCACCCCAAACTCCACACCATTACTTTCCAGCTCACCATGTGCTGCACTGGCACTGAATGCTGGGACTGTATAATTATGAGGTGGGTATTCTTCCAGTCTGGATGTAATTCCTGGGCATACTGGCCTGGCAGTTTAAAAGAAAGGTTCCTTTGAATGAGAGCTTCTGCTTATTTCCATCTGGATACTGCACGAGTTTTTACACATAGGTGCCATTCAGAGAGGCATTGCAGGTCCCCCTCAGAGGTCTTTCAGATTAAACAATAAAATGTTTTTCTTTATTTGTTGGCACATAAGCAAAACTAGGGTGCTGTATGTATTGTCTGTTTTTTTTCCTTTAGCTCTAGGAAAGGAAAGTCACTTTCGGCTTTTCCCATTTAGGAGTCGCCACAGCAAATCGCCACACTGACGACTCACATGTTGACATTTGGCACGTGTTTTACGCCAGATGCCCTTCCTGACCCAACCCTGATTTGAACCCAGGCCACAGCGATGAGAGCACTACACCTTAACCACTAGCCTACCAGGGAGGGTAGCTTTAGCTCTATTGAACAATTTAACGTGACAAGGGTGAGCGATGAAATGCAACAGAATCTAGCCAGACCTAAACCCAATATTTCAAGGTTACATGAACTTTGAAAAGAAAGACAAGCCAGTTTCTTTCAATTGTCTGATACTTAGGCCCATGCTCTTCTCATGCTAAAACTGGTACATGTGAATGCATGTGTGTTTTATTTATACACTCCCCAATCAGAATGGCAGATGTAATTGCACAACATGTATGAACGTGAAACTCTACAAGACTAATTTTGCCAATAAGTGGAAGCTGTACTCCATTCGCTGGTTCCATTACATTAGCTCTATCGTCCTTACTGCAAAAGCCTTTCTCACATCAGCCTGCTATAACTGAATCACTGTTGTTGTCATTTCATGCATTCGTGTACTTTAATGTGAAATACAATTAGAAAATCATTGTTATCAGCTTTGCATGTGGAACCAATGGACTCGACAGCTGGGTCCTCAATGGCCTTTTTTATTAGCAATAGTGGAGCACAACAAAATTTCATTTGCATTTTTAATTGTTTTTGTTTTGTGATGTAGTATGAAAGGCTAATCTTTATATAAAGTACATGATATCATGTTAGTCAAACGCACCATAGATTGTGTGCCTATCCATTCTATATTAACATTGTGCTGTGCATTCGTACAGGTCTCTAGTTTTAAGTACTTATCCCATTTCACAATGAGCATTCCTTGTCTGCCTGCATTATTTCCTGCCTGTCTATACTGCTTATTTTGCATCATTTACCCTGGTTTTTGCTTACTGCTTATTATTTTTGTTATATTACACAGCCTTATGTTGGTTTACTGTTTACTTGCCCCTTGCATGGGGATATGTACATACACAATGAGAGCCGATGCACCAGAGTCAAATTCCTCGTGTATCCGACACACCTGGCCAATAAAGCAGATTCTGATTCTGATTCTGTTTGATAGCACAAACCTCTTTCTTGTCAGCAGCACAGAATTTCAAAATATAGTAATTGGTTTATCTCCATCATCTGTGTATTATGGCTCAAATAAATATGGGAGATCATAGAGGTGAAATGGCTCAGCACCATTCTTGTAATAGTAGGGTGGATAATTACCTATTGCATCCACTGCAGTAGAATACAGACTGTATAATAGCTTATAGTTGCATAACAAGCTACTGTAAACAACGGCAGATCATCCTGAAAGTTGATCCATAAATACAGCTGCAACAGTCAATGATTTTTGTGATGGAATCTACAAGTGCTAGCTTTGAACTTTTGTATTTCATTTGACACAAAATTATGAAAATCTATTGTCAAGCTAACTTTATTTCATCTACAAAAATCCCCAACTAAAAACTTTGGAGATACATAACCTCTGAGTACCTTCTCTGGTTTTAGGTTTAGACAAAAGCACCATGAATCTAAGCTGGAAAAGGATTATTAATTTAGTAAAAATCCTGCTTTGCTAGAGATGTTAATTATATTAAAACAATTTTGTTTTTTGCAAATTATTAGTACATAAACCAGCTAACAAATTTTCATATATGCAGTGATATACATACATCTGGGCTCACACAATGAAACTAATGTATTGTTTGTGTACAAAGAGGCAGGTTTAGAGAAATGAGACACAGACACAGCCTGAAAAAATCAAATGGATGAAACCACACCAAGTGTGTAATAGTAAAAACAGGAACTGAAAGCACAATAAAAAATATTCATATGGAACATGGAAGGAGTTTGACATTAGCAAAAGAAACTGTTGCTCATCCTGGCTGCAAATCCTCCGACCAGATGGCAGAGGAACACAGAGCGGATGGGAATAGTGTGAGAGGTCTATGATAATGCAAGAGCCTTCACAAATGCAGCATTTGTTTAAAAATGTCCTGAACGGAGGGCAGAGAGGTTTGAAAAATACTTTTTGCTCTTCTCATTATGTACTGAGGGACTCGTGATCTGAGGCATTACAGGACCCCTGCGAGTCTGTTTCCCTTTAATATGAGAAAGCACAATACTTTGATATCTGACCAGCATCAAGCACTACTGAATAAAAAACATTACAAATACAAATGCTTGCATTTAAATACAGGAAACTGTCATGCAATAGATATATCTGTTAATACACTCAGCACATGCTCTTATTCAGTTAACTGCATAATTATTTTAGAAAATGCACACCTCAGATTGAATTGAAATAAAAAATAATAATAATAATAATCAGAGCCCTGTATGTGGTACTTCAGACTGTGATCAGGTGCATCGTGTTTGCTTTAATTATCCTTAAGATGTGTTTAGAACTTGACTGGAGCTGACCTGGGGCAAAGTGAACTAACTGAATATAGTTTAGAAAGGCACACAGCTGTGTATTTAAGGTCCCACAGTTCATACCACATGCCATGACAAGAACCAAGCCATGAAGTCCAAAGAATTCCCTGTAGATCTTTGTGAGGTGACCACAAAACCAATAGCGCTTCAGAGGTCCTCTGCAGAGATGGTAGAACCTGCTGGAAGGACGGACATCTCAGCAGCTCTCCATCAGTCAGCTAGAGAGAAGACACTGAGTGCAAAGCAGATGATGACTCACTCAGAATTTGCCAAACTGCATTTGAAGGATAGTGTTCTCTGGTTTAATGAGACAAAAGTTGAATCCTTTGGGCAGAACTCCAAGCTATGTGTCAAGCTATGTGAACACCTGACTGCTCATCACCTGGATAGTACCACTCCTATATTGAAGCATTCATGCATTGTAAGCTGTATGTGAGAACACAAATGTCCGAGTCAGCTGACCTGGATGTTAAGCATAATTTACTCTGCCAGCTCCCTAGAAAAAAGTCTAATGGGCATGTTGATGACTTTCTATCATGTGACCGGCACAAAACTGGAAGAATACAAACATCTGATGATGAAGAAAAACGGTCATTTACAATGAAGACACCAACAAAAATATTGAACTGGACACATGATTTGGGAACTTCTGTCTTTAAGAGCACCAAAATCATTGCATTAACCAAATGGAGTATTCCCAGTAGGTGAGAATATGTCTGACACAGACTAGCTCCTGCTGTGTGCTAGATGCGTGACAAAGTCTGGGCTGGATTCTGGGGACACAGTCGGAGGTTCTTGTGTGAAAATGGCTTTTGTCAGGCAGGTGCTACAGGTCATTACTTTTTGATTTTATTTTAGAACAAAATCTTATTGGTTAAACACGCTAACACGGAAGGTGTGCAAAAGACAAAGGGGACTTCAAATACAACACACAGACTATAAAAATTTAGCTGTTCAATACTTCCCTCCCAAATTTTCTAGGAACAGCATAGCAACAAGCCGATTTTAACTGGATTCCCAGCTGGGTACGAACTGAAAGGCGTCAGTGAGCCTGGAAAACTAAACCTCCCTCTACCTGATGATTACATTTCCAATTTGGAAACACAAAGCAACAGGCTTGAAAATTGGATGAGCAAAAAATAAGTCCCCTAATGAAATTCAAGGGATCACTGTGACACTCGACTTACTTCCCTTAATGAACAAAACACACTCTGATGGGAAGATGCAATAATAAAAATTTGGATGCCTGAGAGGTACAACGTAATTGGGATGGGCATATTCAATCAAAACACACCTCTATGCAATTTCCACTCTTGCAGGCCTTACTCGCCTGTAATTTCTTTTGATTGGCACCGGTTGGAAAAACCAGAGAGTGCAGACTATTTTCCCCTCATCAGGGAGGGACGGTCATTCTGTATCTGCACGAATATGATTAACCAGATCGCTTTAATGACCTCTGAAAGTCAATCATGTTTGAAAAAGAAGTGAATGGCGAGAAATTATATGCGCTGTTATATTGATGGGTACGAGTCTCTGGGCAGGATGATGTGACAAACACCACAGGCGATCATTGTCTGTCTTTTATAGCTGTTAAAATGCTGAGCTTCAGTTGGACTAGACTGAAACAGCATTTTGCAAAAACATCCTGTGTGTAATGCAGCTTGGAGCATCAGATGAGTCAAATGTACCTCATCTTGACATTTCATATAGTCACTGTAGGATCACCCAGTGTTGTCCACTACAATAACAATGCAACCAAGGTCTCAAATTTTACGACCAATCAAAGCTCAACATCTTTCTGAGGGTCTCAGCTGAAGATTGCATACTGCCTTCAGAAAACTGTACAAAATTTGCCATTTGCTTTGAGAAGGCTAAAATACAGGGGTTTTGTTTTATTTATTTTTATTCCCAATTGCTAACCAAATAAAATGACACTAATTAAGAAACTCAGGGAGCAAAAGCTCAGCTCAACTCTCCAAAGCTCTAAACACATTTTCTGCTTTGCACCCATGTTGCAGTTTGATACTTTTTGCAGGACACTACACACAGCTCTCTACATACCACACAGAAATTTGTCACAGAGTCACGTGTTAGCCATTTCAAAATGCCACACTCCTGAACCAATAAGAAAAAAAACTCGTACCACCTGGCCAAAGACATGATTGCTTAGCCTAATTGTTGACTCATTACAGTTTTTCTGAATTGCTAAAACACTAAACTCCATTCTCAGAACAAAACTGTCACGTGCCAAAACTCATTTATTGGATTAATTAAGCAAAAATAAGTTTTCAGATCTGAGTCAATCTTTTTGCAAAACTAAACACACTTTCACTCAGTAAAACACATTTTGTACTGTGATGCAAGTCACAAGTCCTGAAAGTCTGGACTTGAGTCCAAGTGCTACAACACTGGTTACAGCACAGCTGTCATAGCTTACACACTGACTTTTTTTGAATTGTTCACATTTGTTGATAATGAAGCTCTGAACTCGGAGTGTACAGGCAAGTAAGATGAAGGTTTATGCCAAGAATTTATGAAAACATTCTGAGAGGCAAAACACCTCACACACCCTGCAAAATGAAGCACACAAAACTACAAAAACACTTATCAAAAGCAAACTTTTGCACCAAATGCCACACACTTCACTCAC
The DNA here is from genome assembly GCF_001952655.1 of Monopterus albus. Lineage (NCBI taxonomy): Eukaryota > Metazoa > Chordata > Actinopteri > Synbranchiformes > Synbranchidae > Monopterus > Monopterus albus. The sequence goes on from NW_018127926.1 coordinate 3,454,699, forward strand.
TGACAAAATCTCCCTGTGCCTGCGTGGGTTCTCTCTGGGTACTCCGACTTCCCCCCACAGTCCAAAGTCAGCAGCTTGGGTCGATTGGTGACTAAAGGAGTGAATGTGGCTGTCTGTAGTTGTCTCTCTCTAAGTGTCAGACCTGTGATGGTCTGGCGACCTGTCCAGGGTGTACCCTGCCTCTCGCCCAGTGTCAGCTGGGACTGGCCCCAGCCCCCTCCCCCCGTGACCCTCTTCAGGATAAATGGTGTAGACAATAGATGGATGGAAATTTGTTTTTACCTTCACAGCAAATTAGTGTTATGCATAGCACAATGAATATCACAGTTGGGCAAACACAAGTACCAATACAAATATCAATACAGTAAAACAAATGAAACAGTACAGTAAAAGGATGAAAACATTGGCTGTGTCACGGCACCTAGCTGAGGCTGGCCACAGCACCTCATCAACATCACAACCAATGTCCTCCAGGGCTAGGAAGTGGTAGAAGAAACGCCTTGAATGCTAAATCCAAGCCTGGACAACCAGAACAGCAAGAGCATCAAATGCTTCTACCATTATCTGTAACAGAGGCCCGGCTCTTTCTATTCTACCTCTATTTTGACCTCTGCCTCCACCTTATAGGTCAGCTTTCATTGGTGTTGTAAACAGGTACTCACTTGTCTTTTTTTTTTATAGTGATAACATTCTGATTATTTAGTTAGCAATTAAGTACCGGTAATCAG
>NW_018127926.1:3455458-3499803 GCF_001952655.1 Monopterus albus
TCAGCAGAGTGGGCATTTTGATTTGAAATGGCAAACAAGTGGCTTTATGGCGGATTTCTGTCTTATGTAGAGAACTGTGCATAGTGTTCTGCAAAAAGTATGTTAAATTGCAACACTGGCATAAAGCAGAAAACCTGTTAAGAATTTTGAAGAGTTGAGCTGAATTTTTGCTCCCTTGAGTGTTGGTTTTGATTAATTGTACCAAGGGTCTTATTTTAGTGTGTTAGCAACTGAAACAACTGTGGTACTTAGGTTAACTAGCTCTACACCACAATACAAGAATAATACTGTTTTCTAATTCCTTCTACAGTGATCATCTGCTAGTGGAGCAACTTACTTTTTTTCTGAGCCATGCAGCTTTAGCCTCTGTCTTTTAGCACAATATTAAATAGTCATTATGTCCATTTAAGACCCCCATTTCAGCTCAGACTGTAGTTTTCATTAAGCTAAAGTTCACATAATTAGATTGGTAGCTAGGTCTTCACCTGAACCAAAAGCTTGACAGGGGTAGCAATAGTACTATATCTACGAGAGGCTGTGCCTCAGTGAACTATCAATTGCCTTTGCCTTTAGTATTTCTACATATTTAAAGGCCCATGAATGAGAAGCTTTTTCCACTTTCACCACCAGTAAGCTTTAAAAAAATAACACCTTCACAAGTTATTTCACCTTCAACATAAGTGGGTCTAATTATTGTGAAGACAAGCCATGGTAAAGTGAACCTCTGTTTCAGGAAACATGATATACAGGAAAGAAGATAATTATGTATGCGTATGATGTTACTTCCCCCCGCTTATATAATATTTATTCAGAGCCATCTATTAATAGAAGGTCTCTTGGGTAATACTGTAGTACTGTACTGTAATACTGGTAAAGAAAATGAATCATTTTCTTGTGTGTGTCTAACCAAAGTATATAATTGACCATTTTAAAGCGATATTGTGTCAGAGAAACCCTCTTATTAAGCAGTGAGCACAGTCTCAAAACATGCAGTCTGTTAGTGTGTACATCATGTATAAATAGGGCAACACGCTTTTAGATGATACAGCCATCACTGCTGCCATAGCACATACAGTCTTCACATCTTCAAACGCAGACTGTGGAATGGATTCAAAAAGCAACATAAGCATAACGTTTTTTTTAAAAACTGTATTATTATTATTATTATTGATATGTTTCACGGAGGCACAAGACAGCATGTTCTTAACCTTCAAAGCAACACAAATGTCTCCATCTATCCATTCATTATCTAAACTGCTTATTCCTGGGTCACAGGGGGCCTGGAGCCTATCCCATCTGACATTGGACGAGCGGCAGGGTGTTTTTGAACAAAAAAGAAACCTTGAAACTACATATTTTTTCAGGGAAGGATCACCTAGTTTTTCATTATGCTCAGCCCTTCTTTTGTACAGGTACTGTACAAGATGCATTTAAAGCTGACGTGAAAAACCATGTAGTCCTTCAGTTCATTAAAGAATAGATCAGCAGAAAATGCAATGGCCCTGAGGAGGGAGTGATGATCATTTCAACTGGCTTTGAGATTATCCGAGTATGGGATATTGCCTGTGAAGTACACCAACTAAACCAATTTTGTAGTACCTCTTTCAGTCTAATCTGTGTAATTCCCAACACAAATCAATAAAGCAATGACTTGCATTAGTCCCCAAAGTTTTATCACACCTTGATTGGTATCCACATGATTGTGCTTGATGGATGGCTATTGACTGGGGCTGATCCAGATCCACCAACAATTCAAAAAGGGAGCTTGAAATAAAAGGTCAAACACAGTAAAAATCTTACTTTCACTCTTGGCCACCAGATGTGTAAAGTGGGCGTTACTGTTGGATTGTCTGTCTTGGAAAGTTACAAACATGGTTGGATGCAGCATCCTCGAATTATATCAAGGTGTTTCAGAAGCTGTTAGAGATTCAGACTAGGAACTCATTGTAGGCATAAAGAGGCCTTTATACCTAATTCAAGAAAAGGAGGTGCCAGTGAAAAAGAGTGGCTTGGAAGCACCTTGTATCAAGGAGCTATAAACTGTATATCTGCCAGACAGAGTTAGACACATGGTGGTAGACTGTAATGCACAGGAACTGACCATTCCAAACTGGGAGAAAACAAGCAAAAATACACTGAATAAAAAGCTTTATTTTCCCCCATCTGATTCATTACACAAAACCAGAGAGATGATTTCTCTTGGTGTTGTTAGTGGCCTGGCATGCATGTGCTCTGTTGTTCTTTATTCTATTTTTATGCATGTATTGTAACGTGTACTTGCTGCACCTGAGGTGGGTCGAAAGATAAATTTCCACTTGTGGTTGGAAAATGGAAGTTCTGTTCTAATCACTTCATTTCCCTCTCCACAATAATATTTTCTTCCAGCACTAAAACTGCCCCTGTGGGCTTTGCAGGTGCCCAGTTTGTGGATGTTTCATGTACATAAAGAAGAACAAGAATTAATGAGTTTTTCTAGCCAGTCAGCAGTTTGTGAATGTGCTATCACTGCACATTAGATCGATCCAAACAAGCACTTAATACATTGCTTTCTGGTCTGAGGCTCACGAGGGGATGTGGAGACAAAGAAATCAATTGGCCTGATAGAGAACAGAGAGGAGGGGCAGAGAGAAAGCCTGGGTGGAAGAAGCTGATCAAATCAAACAAGATGACTGCCTGTGTAGTAATCAAGTTTTTATATGAAGGAAATTGATGAGGCAGTCAGTTTCCAATGTAATCAATAATGACAGGCTTTACTCCAAAGCAGCAATTTCTTAAAGCACTGCTGGCTGCTAGTGCCAGTTAGGGGTGTACGCTATTGACAAGAAGATGATATCTGGACATTTTCTGGGACTTTGTCAATGACGATAAACAGATGATATTTTGCACCCTTCAAAAATGTATTTAAAATAGGTCTTATTTATTTACTTATAGCTGAAGCATTACAGTAAAACATGACACGACCACTGAAATTACTTCTGCAGATCGATTCTGATAAAGTTTTCTGGGTGCGTTTGTGTGCTGGTACCTTGGCTGGTTTAGTCCTGTCATGGACAGCTGACTCCCAAAGCTTTTCATATTCTGTGTGGCAGTTAATTTGCAGATGGTCAAATAAGCTGACCAGTTGTCTTTACAGCGACTGATGTCAGACATAGTTTTTTAGTCTGTCTTTTGAGCAACATCCGTTTTTTCAAAGCCAAAGTATCTCGGAACAAGTGAGGATGAGCCACGTCGAGCAATTACTGATGTAAATTGTGGGGTTGGTCTCTGTATTTTATCTCCTGGTGCAGGTTGTTCACTCATTTCTCACTTTGCTAATGAATTTTTAGGCAGCTGTGCTGCTTAACTTGCAGTGCATGACCATGTACACACTGTGTGCACTGAATGCATACACACAACAGTCTGTCTTACTGGGCTTCATGAGGCAGTGAATGTGTGGACATTCAAAGCATGTTTTTGATTGTTTTTGTAAAGTGAGTGACACACTTGACAATGTCAGCTCAGTTTAAACAGCAATTAAGATATTATTGTAGACGATATGTATCACACACCCCAGGTGCCAGTCTTTGTCAGTAATATTAGAGGAAGGATACAACAAAGGTGATTCCAGAAGAAAAGTTTCAGTCCTAAAACTATGCACTGCTCACCTTTTATTGATACACACTGTGATGCTTCAGCGCAGTCTGTGAAATGAGTCTGAAATTAGACAACTGTCCTGCTGTGAGTTTGTTATACAAATGTTGTGCCTATAATTCCCTCTCTCCACAGTTGTGTGAATGAAAAATGTGTTTGTGTAGATTAGAACTGGATCAGACAGCAAACAGTTCTTGTAATTAAGTGATAACATATAAACATTAATTCAGGTAATTGTTTATTCCATTAATAGCACTGTATTGTGCCTGAGTGTTTTAGAGGAAGTAGGAGTCAAATGTCCTCTCATACAAGATTCCAAGCAAAAACTGGTTTTGTGTGTGTGGACGAAACAGCATCAGCATCATCAATCTCAAGAAATAAAGGATAAAGCCCAGATCTGTTGCCCTATTGTTACTGTACGTACATTGGACCTCGTTGTGGTTTGATGAATGGCTATTTTGGGCTTTTCTTGCAAAGCTGTACTCCATCCCTGAACTGACCTGGATAATGTACAGTAATAATACCACAGAGGCTTTAATTATTTTAACTTCTCTTCTGAGACCTCATTTTTGCATGGCAGGAAGGGTCTAAACACTACAATACCCTTGATTTTGGGGTGCAGAGAAGACACCAGTGAGAGGCAGAATCAGGGCAGCAGCGAATTCAAAGCACTTTGTTGTTGCAGTTAAGAAAATGTGATGTCTTAGCTGCTGAATTTGATCAAAACTGACCTCAAATTCCAAAGTGCTTTAAGCAGCAGACTGCTTTCAGTTTTTTCAACGCTGTAATCTTGGTTCACACAACACAACTTAAAGCTTGATTTCTTGCCAAACCAGTTATTTTGGATTGATGGTTGAAAGCAAATCCAAGCTATAGAAGTGCTCCAACTAGGAGTCACATAACATTTTCTTTGGGAAAAAGGAATGAGGATATTACTTTCAGAACAACTGCCCTATTTCACAATGACATCAGGGTGTAAACAGCACACTGGCATTGACAGGGCGTTACACCAGCAAAAATGACAGTAGTAAGACACAGTGCGATGTGAGGGAGGCTACTCTGCCCACAAATACTGTTGAGGACAACGACGTACAATGCCTTCTCCTGTGGTTCAAGTGCAGGGGCTTTAGTGCTTCGAATTCAAAATCAAAGAAATGTGCTTGACAGTGATCAAATCTACCATTATAAGTAGGACACAAACCTTTGTCTAACCCTGTCAGAAATTTGTCAAGCATTGCTAAGAATTTAGAACAGCAAATCTTCCACCAGTTTTGGTGTAACTGCATATGTGCATATATTTCTTTCAGGCACACACTAATCTACTATTAGAATAATTAACTGACAGCTATACTATAGTAATTAAAACATCTGTGAGGTAAAACTTCTCTGACATAAGAGAAATCACCTGCATAATGTGAGCCCTGATGATGCCCAAGTGAGTAGGTGAAACAAAGCTAACTGAGGTGAGGGTGTTAAACCTCCTGGAGTGCTACTGTACACTTCTGCTTCTACACATACATTTACACACTCACATCCTCATACATGTATACCTCATGCAAGGTCACCAAGACCAATTGACGTTTAATCTTCCCTGTTTATAACTTTACTAGATGCTATTTATTTTTATGGCAATTAACATACAGTACATTTGGAAACAGTCAACCTCTAATGTTTCCCTGGACAGTAAATATTTTGAAAGTGTCACATCTGAGCATGTGTATGTTAACATAAAGTACACTGTGTATATCATTGAAGGTTTGTTGTCCTAACATCAAACGCTTGCAAAGTGGAGCATGTAAAATCACATTTTCCTCCTGACTTTGTTCATAATTACTTATCAAAAGTTGATTAGTAGGAGATGTTGTCACTGCAGTCATTAAATCTGGCACATATTTTAATTAGTTTGGGTGTGCAGGGATATTGTTACTCTGTACGGTTACTCTGCCACACAAGGTTCGATACAGTTGTTGTGGCATCAGTGTTTTACAAATGAAAGAGATGTTACACATGCAAATTATTTGACCTTATATCTAAGATCTCTGGAAATGATAACTGTTGTCCACAGCTTGTACCTACCCCTTTGATTGGGTCTACACAGAGGCTGTCAAAGTGCTAAGTACTTCTTTTAATGATTCCTTCTCTTCACTAGTTCCCAAGTTGCCATGCAACTGAAATATTACATGAAATCTCTTAATCTGCAGGCAGGATCTGTCTTACCTAAAGTATTAATTTAAACAAGTTGTACTCTGCAACTTCAAAGCATGCATTTTTTTTATTACATGCCATTTAGCAAATAAAATAAATTATGGTTCTACTCTTTGTTAACAGTTTTATTTTTAGGTTATACCAAATTAACACACAGTATACTGTATGCTCACCTCACCTTGAATATGTCTTCTGAATCAGCGTTGGTGTTGACATGCAATTAATTACTGACAGTCTGAATCAGATGTTGCAGATTAAAAGTGTCAGTGAAATAATAAGCAATTAATATTACGCAAATGGGAACACTAATTAAAAATATAAGGTATTTTGTGCCCTACTAATGATAGAATCAAAGTCGAACATACATGAACAACAAAAGGTCTGAACACATTTTCTCATTCAATTCAATAGGTAAGTGCGTTCAAATGTTTTAGTGGTAATGTATATACTGTAAATACAAATTTTACTGGTATACTTTAAAAATATATATACTCTATAATATGAACAAACCAGTATGGACATTCAAAATCTACAGAGGACGTGCATGATGATGGTGGCCTGTAGCCAAGCATGAGTAAAATTTGTTTCCCTAACAAATGTAATAGTTCGTTTAAAGATAGGTTTTCATGGTCATTCACTATCTAGTGTAAACCTCAGCCCTCACTCATCCCACTCATAATATTAAGTCCCTGTTGGTTGTTTATGGATATAGTATAACATAAATTACATAAAGGCAGTTATTTTGTCCACCACAGGCTACACATTACATTGTGTGCCATTCATGCTTCCATTGCAATTGTTTTAGTGCAACTGTCTGGCATTTTAGGGAAAACATAAAACAATATACTCTTGAGGACTCCCATCAGAATGTAATATGAGTCTGTTCAATTTTAGGGATTCAGCATACAATTTATTAATTATTCATTCAGTAAAAGTGCAAGAATGTGTATACATATCACTGAATGGTGGATGTCCAAAACCCTTGTTGCAGCTGCGGTTGCCTCTAACCTTTATATAATGTATTGCATTCACTGTATGGACTAAAGTGGCGTATACCCATCATGCAACATCCCACCACCTCAATAAAGCTTCCTGTTTCCATTTATGTGTTTTGCGAAAACGAAGCAGCCAGCTAGAAAATAAAATCCTTTTCCCTATTAACCAGATGGGTGCACAGCCAATCGTCAAAACTCTGCACATTACATTTTTTCAGCCATGTTTCAGAGCACACACACCCACTCTGGTCTCCTTACCTATCCTGGAAGTCTTTGTGTTTAATCTAATAAAACAGCAGCACGGTCTTGTTACGCTGTACACTTATAATTCTCCCAGTGGAGGTACTCCCTTGCTCATTCTATGCTGCATTATGTTCTGATCACTTCAATATGTTCTCAGTGAAGGAAACAATTACACTGCAGTGTTTTTATAAGGAATCTCAAACTTTATACACTAAACTAAAAGTTTAGAGTGGCCACATACATGTACACTCAAATACAAGGACATTTAGAATATTCTTTAGCAAGCAGGACGTTACAAAAATATCATCTGTGCATTATAGAGAGCTAATCCAAAAATGGGTTTAATCCCTGTTTAAATGATCTATTGACAAAGTCTGCTAATAAAGCCAGTGCAGGTGACCATTTCAACCCCTTTTGCTCAACAGCCTGTATTATGTTGCCACTGGGGATACATAATCAACCCTCACAGCATCTGTCTCACCACATGGATTAACCAAGTCAGTGTGGAAACCAGCAGCACTCTAATCAGGACCAGCCAACCTGGTAGGAGACACTAATATGAGACATCATGGCACCCTGCAAGTACTGCAAAGAGTCTGATTATTCAGCTTGAGTGCCATTCTCCAATTTAGCTGACACCACAGTAACACAAGTTTTATTATATATATAACATATTAATACTAAGTATGGGTAACAAGCTAAAATTGCATTGATTAACAGCATTGATTGTCATTTGCGTGCATGCTCATGCATGTGTGCCTGAAACTGTTCACATTGCATACCGAACACGAAAGCAAATTAAAACTTTGCATCTTAATACTGATCATGGGCATCCTCTAAAAATCACTGTATATGGCATTATAATAGACTTACTCTTATACTTATAGGATAAGGCTGATCATTTTCTATATTAACAGTATTTTCAGCACTCCCCATAGAGAGACTAAAACCAACAATGAGATGCCTCTGCTCACAGTTACAGTCCATCAGTGTGTCAGTCCTGGGTTAGTTTATTCCTCTGTACCATAGATCTCTGTTGTTGCTCAAAAAGGATTAAAAACACACCAGTGAAATCCTTGCACTGGGTGATATATTTCCTAATTACAAAACATCGAGGGTGAGCAGCTAATAAAATGTAAACAAAGTTGAGAGCTTGCACAAAATCTCGTATGTGCACAGTTGATTCTGATTTGTGCTAACTTCAGGAAATTATGGCCGCACAACACTCTGGGGTAGCATAGTCACTGCTGGTAAATGGAGATTGCTGAAAATACTACTAATGTAGAAAATGACTGGCCTTATCCTTTAATTATGTATAGGTAGGTACTGTTTGTCCCTATATAGCATTTACTGCAGACCACACTCTACCATACCATATATGCAGTATACAAGTAGAATGTATTAAGTGCTACATGTATTTTGTAAAAGTCAGAATATGAATGTGACTGTGATCAGGGACCAGTTGAAAAAGTTTCCTGGCCTGTGTTGCTGTTTTTTGCCACCCAAGGCAACAATTTACAATAAATTTATTACTCCATAAAACCTATTACACTACCATTAAATGTCCATTATGAAATGGTGCTGCCAGAAGATAGGAGGTGTTTGCTGGCCCTGTGGATATCAGTCACAGATGCTTAGGAGGCAGACAATTAGAGGGCTTTAACATTTTAAACAGCTTTTATCTGGTATAAATCAAATTAGTAAGTGATTTATTCATTTACCACATAAGATGGCCAATCTGTCTTAGTTTTCTTAGGATGAAAAGGACATGTTGACTGGTAGTATGGTTAATTCCCTGGCCTTAAATTCTTAAAAAAACATGGATTGAAATAGCACCTATCAACCACATACATCTTTGAAGTCTGCAAAGAGGCACAAGAAAGAAAGAAAAGGAATAAGTGTCAACAAGAGAGCTTGCAGGCAACAAAGGCTGTTCACAAATTTCCTGTGTACAACCTCATTAAAGTGACAAATAAGCCTATCAACACATTACAGTCAATGTTGCTATACTAATTTTATCATGGACAAGCCAAGGGACTGGTTGATTATGAGATTAGGTTCATGTCCATGTCTCCACCACCTGGAAGCATGCGCTGTTTGTTAACACACTGTTTAGTTCTCAAGTAATGCTGTTTGTACTGAGTCAATCACCTGACTGTGGTACTCCCTTGTGTGTCACGCTGCCTGAGTGACAGCACTGATTATACCATTTGCAGTGTGAAGGAACGCTGAGCAATTTTGGCAAAAATACCTAAAGGGATTACACTGGAGGAATGTAATTAAGTATCTTAGAGTAATGTCTTGCCTCTGACAAGATGCTTTGATTTCTTTGTAATTTGGCTTTTACAAAAGGAGGCACCTAATATGTCTTTTCCACTGTAGGAACTTAATGACCTATAACCAAACATGTAGCCAAACAGGTGGGCGCTCATGGGAAGTTGCCCATGACTGGTTAAATATAAGCGTCATCACGTTTCAGGTTACTTTATTGGTACCCAAAGGTAAATTCAGGAACCAACAAACATACCTGAACTTGATTTAGTACTACTTCCTGAGGGGTGGCAAAGCAGGCTGGGGACAGTGGAAACAAAAGCAAAACCCAGGGCAAGGGTTACAAGTTCAGTTATGGGTCAGCAATTTCTCACAGTGGAAAAGACCTATTAGGCACCTCCTTTTTTAAAAGCCAGAAGCAGAGGCAATTACTATAAGACGCTTAATTTCATTCCTGTAATAGTGTAATCTATTTAGATATTTTTCCCACAATTTGTTGTTTTATGCTGTTTCTTATTCTGATAGGGATGTCTTTTATTTTTGGGTTTTTAATACTTTGTAGTTTGTTTTGTATAGGTTTTTGTTTTAGTATTGTCTTGTATTAGTGTCCTTTTGTGAAGCACTTTGGGCTCCTGCCGAGTTGTAAAGTGCTATATAAATAAACTATTATTATTATATTATTATTTCACACTTGCTCAGCATTAGCATTGCAAGTACAGTGTGGCCATAACTTTATGACCACCTGACTACAGGAGTCAGTGGCACTTGTGTCAGTCTGCAGCTCAGTGGTCATAATGTTCTGGCTGATCAGTGTACATTCATACGGGTTTAGAAGTAAAACAGAGACTCCAGCTGGTTGGAGCAAAGCAAGGACAGCATTGCTTTTCTGCAAGTTTGTGTTCAGCTGCTTGTTAAACTGCTCATAGAGTCTCTGCCTCGTGTAAACAGTGACAGACACAAGGAAAAAGTGGAACAAACCACATCAGCCCTTCAAGTTTCACCAGGTTAAAGAAAGAAGAGAAGACTCATTCATTTCCTGTGGTGGAAATGCACTATAATTTCAATGTTTGCAAAACTGTCATAACGGAAAATAAACACAGGTCATCTAGGAGCAGAGTGACTAATTCTGTTCTTTATATTCTGCATCTTAAAACACACACACGCATTTCTCTCCTACATTACCACCCTTCCTGTCTGGAGTTACATTTAGCTGCAAGCTTGCTGTGCTTTCTCTTCCATGCCGTAACACATTTATCTTTTCTTCTTTAGTTTTGTCTCCGTTCATTCTGAGGACTGTCACTTACCTCCAAAATTGTGGTGTCTGAGGCAGAAAGTGGAGTATTTGTTTTCACTGCCTGTTTCACAAAGCCAGGCTCATTTGTCAAAAAGAGCGGGATCTGAGGGGCCTGCCCCAACGCCGTTTGTCTTGTATTGATCGCCTTTTGTCACGCTTGCCTTTCTTGAAGGCAATGGGGGCTTTCTATTTTTCTTTTATGCTTAATGGCTTTGCTTTTTAAGAGCTCTTTGAGTTAGTGGTCGACCAATGTGGGTTTTTCAATGGCCGATGCCAATGGCGATTTTTTAGAGAACAGAGAGACCGGTGGCCGATATAAAATGCCAATACTGTGCCCCCCAGATAAAATACCCCAATTTAATTACAAGTGAGACATATTTCCTAAACTTAAATGAACATTTATTTAACCTTAGTGAATCATGAAAAGGTAAAAATGAGCATTGTCTCTCATTTGCTACAATGCTCACCTTATTTTAAAATAAAAATGTTCACAAAAAAAAGCTAAACTGCAAAAGAATAAACCTTTATGAATGAAAGATGAAGCACAGTAGCATTTTGTTGTGACACAACAAAAGTTTGTAAATTCTTGCACTCCACACAGTAGTAGCGTCTCTGCTGCATTTTTCCAAGTTTGCCTGCTACGCTTCTTCTTATAACAGCACTGAATGTTCTCTCAGCGTCTCTGCTTTTAATCCACACACATTATTTGTCTGCAGACACATCAGCTGAATAGAGTGGCCAATGCTGATCCCCTAATCCATGTCCACAGGAGAAAACAGGAAAAGTATTCAGGTGATTAGAATCCATACCTGCATCAACCTCTTCCTGTTAGACCCAATACTGAAAATGCCTCTGTTGAGATCTGACTGTGCTGTGCAGTCATAACAGAGAAAGAAATGGAAAATGTGTCAAGCTGAGATATGGAGGAAATGCTGCTCATATCAGTAAAAGAATCACCATCTGTCAGCCAAATGCAGAACAAGATAACGACGACAGGTAAGTACCGATATGATAACAACCAACCATTTACACCTACCTTATGCTTATGTCATTAAATTGTAATATATAAAAATGTTTATACTGTTTATTATCAAACAGATATCAGTGTCTGCCTTTAAAAACAACCCAGGCATTGCAAATGTTCCCTGTTCTGCCTGTTATACTGGTTTGCATCCTTATTTTGTCTCCTGACCTTGAATCTCAGTCTCCTTCCCCTGTTATTATATTCTGGCATTATTAGCCTCTAAGTGTTTAACATAATCAGAAGCAAAACGAGGGGCCAAAGGGAATGGCAGGATGAAGGATAAAAAGCAGAAAGGTGGGGATTTTTGGGAATCGCTGACAGACATCAACTGTCCAGCCAATATGAAGGTTATCAGTCTAAGTAAATGTTCCTTAATGCAAGAGAACGTGTAGGAGCTCCCCAGTGACACAAACACAAAAACACAAAGGCCATTATAGTTTTATCAGAGGTTGTTTTTTGATCGCATTAGTGGCATCTGCCTAAATGGTTTTCTCACAGGGTAATGAGAGGCAAGTTATACCAAACGTGCTCTTTACTGCCATAAAGAGAAAACCGCCTGAATGAAACTTGAAGGGGCAGTTTTCCCACCGCTGTTAGACTCAAGATGACATCACCACAGTAACCCTGCATCACCACAGATTCCAAATAAGCTCCCAGTTCAGAAACCATAATGTGAGGACATGACCCCTATTAAATTCTTACAACCCAAATGTGTAAGCAGCCCCCTTTCACACCTGCCTGTGTTCATGCAGATGCTCCCCTCATAGCAGCTTAATGTTCTCATTGAAGAGGTCTCAGTTTGCAAATGACGGCAGCAGCAGAGTTAAATTCCTCTAAGGCTGGGCCCACGCTAGAGGATTTTATAGTCTTAACCGATTTTAAAAACATGAGAGACCACAGACATAATGACATCGACATCTTCAATGGAATTTTTCATTTTAATCTTAGGAGCACACACACGAGACGATTCAGTCAAGAGACAGGACCGCACACTTGCCATTTTTACTGAATGATTCCAGGGACCAGGGATCTCACAGAAACTCACATAATCAAATGCTTCAGAACAAAAGAAGCATGGAGGCAGACAGTCATCCTCAAGCTGTAGTGCCCATGTGTGCTATGTTTTGCACAGAGAAAATAAAAGAAGAGAAAAAAAATTGTGAATTAAGTCTTGGCTGAGAAATCAACACGGCTTACACATTTTGCAGCACAAGCTGGAGATTAGTTGGAAATAAAGAAACAAGGAGGCTAGTGCAAGCTAATGTGGCTGTGACGCTTCCTGGCCAGCTTGCTGTCATTGGTCAGAAGGGCAAATCAGGCCCAAAATCAAGCTAATTATCCTCTAGTGTGGGGCCAGCTTAAACATCCTCAAGTGACTCACACAGAAGGGTTTAAAAGCAGTTATATCTTAATAGTTCAACCATTACCAGACCTGACATCTGTACTGACTGTCAGTATATCCTGGGTCGCACTAGACCTGCTAGAAATCCCTTGTATATGTTTTATCCTGCTGTAATAGAAGGATCAAATGGGTGGCATTTAAACATTAGGAATAATCCACATGTATGGGCTTATTTAAAGTGTAATTTAACATCAGGCTTAAATCCAAGCAGTGGCACTGTGTTCTCTAGCTGAAGGTCTTTTACACCTCTGACTACAATCAGTATTACTAATGGCTGTGGATGAATGTGGTCAGAAGTGTGCTGTAGGTGCACGCCAACACCTGACCGGCACAGTGTTACTTTGACCCACATGGAGCATTGTTTTCAGTACACAAAACTACACATGCTGCTCATGCAGTCGACAGCAAGTAAACAACATTATGTTTGCATCTCTGCCAATTCTTTTAAAAATTAAACATCATCGATCACAGCATCTCCATGTTACACATGTTGCCTCATAATCTGTTTTAGCCACTGCACCAGAAAACATGCCTTCCTCGTTTTATATCATTTAGACCATGCTTTTGGTGCAGCAGGGGGGCTCATGTGTACTCCAGAATAAAACTCAAAACACATGATTTCATACCTTGCAGTGTGAAATGTGTAACTGCTGTATGTGCTACATTGCTGCCATGTTTACATCACAAGTGTTGAAATACAGGAACAAATAAATACTGTCATGACAAACTCCATCTTCTCAACCCTACCTGTAGCAAAACAGCAACCATTTGCCTTTTTTTTAATACAACTATCACTTGGGCAAGCCTGCAAAACAAAAAGATAAACCTCTGTGTTTTCCCTTGCTTTTCAAAGTGTACATTTTCCATTATCCTCCTGCTATCCAAATCTACTAAGGTTATCCCAAAAACAATAAAAGCAGCTTAAATATATTTTTTATCAGCACTGTTGCCAGATCATGAACATTGGCTTGACATAATATACTCTAACAAGCACTGAGATAAGCTCTCAGAGTAAAGATAAGAGCTGAAATGTTCTGACCTAAACAGAGCGAAAGAAAAGCCAGCCAGATCTAAGCAAACTAAAAACAGAGAATCCATAGTATAAAGCAGTTTACAATACAGTCTCACTTCATCTTACAAGCAGAAAACAATCACTTTAACTGCTATCACGTAAAACCAGCAATTTGTGTAAACAATCTTTCATTAACACAAACAAAACAACAATCTGAAGACTCGCAGAGCACATTCAGTGTTGCATATTCATGATTAAAAACCACAGCATTTATTGTCATTCAGGCCACGACGGGCATAAAGTAGTAGCTTATCTTGAATATTTGCTGGGGGGAAAGTGCCATCTTAACTCATATGCCTGGAGTTGAATATGGAGATGATTTCAGTATAATGCAGAGAATCTTCCAGCTCACGACCCTGTGACAGTAAAGTCAGGTTGTTCAGAAAAGAACTGTTGATTACTGACGCGTTTTAATCCAGTTTGTTGTAGAAAACAGTCCTCTGCAGTTTCAGCTTCATTTCACCTAACCGAATCCTCACTTGTTTGAAGCTCTTCTTCATCATCCAACCCTCCTTAAATATCTTGCTACAGATAACTGTTTTGACATGATTGTTGTCTAACTTAAGTCCATCACCTGCCATATTTTTTATTTCACCGAAAAGCAGGAACATTGCAGAACCTCCACTCCTGAGGCCCTAAGCAGCAACGTGCGCAAAGTGTAGCCTGGCCCTTATTTCCTTTCCGATCCAATACCAAGTAAAATCTATGCAGATATCACCAATACCCATACTTTATGCAAAAAATAAAAAATAAAAATCAGGGAAAGGAGATGGGTCCAGACAACAGACACTGTATTATAGGCCTATATAGTAGTCATATCATCAGAAAAGAAATCATATTCACAAAGAAGGAAATAGAGAAGGGGAAGCCTGGGGTTATCAGGTTAAGCCTGGGCCTGTCCAGGTCTAGCCTTGGCTTGTATGAACAAACAAACATGAACATAAACCACGATTCAAAGAGGACATGTCCTACAATAGCATGTTAATAGTGAGAGTACTTGATTGCTTTTAATGGACAGTGGAATTCCAATCCTAATAAATATCTTAAATGTACTCTCTTGGGTTTCAGCTTACTGATGGCAAATTAATTGCAACAAGAATCCAGTTATAAAATCAGGTATGCTGATTGACAAAGTGGGGTAGAACAGTCCTTAAGGCTTCCCATTCACACTTATCATCATTTTTGTGATGCAGTAATTTACAGTATGAACCACAATTATGAGTTATTAGGTTAAAGGGGCACTGCATCTGGCGCTCCACACTCTGTTTCACACTCATTAGCAGCTCATTAGGAGGGTGGTGATGGTCCAACTGAGCTTTCAGAAATATTACAAAAATATCTTTCTAACTACTGCAACACAGATGATGCATCTAAATCAAAACTTAAATCCCCCGGTTTCACTCCTTTTATGTAGCTTTATTATTTACTAAAACTACCAGCTTTAAAATCCTTTTTAGTCGTTATTAATCATATCCAAATGTTACTGCAAAACTGCAGTTAATTTGACAATTTGTTATGTTAACAACAGTCTGACATCAGTTTGCATCCAGCTGTTCTGACTTTCACTGTTGTGGTTACAGTAACAAACCATATGGAATGGTTTGGTTGGCACAAAACATTTTGATAAGGGTTAGGGAAATATCATGGTTTGGGTCCAACTGAGTACTTCATAAAGGTTAGGGGATATTTGTCATCATGGTTACCTGACTAAATGTGGTTAAAGTAAAGAAACATCATGGTTAAAAGAAACAATGATGACTCATAATAAAAGCCCTTTCAGCTGGAAATATTAAAAACTGTGCTAGTTCACAGAGAAGTTTTCTTCTACTTCTTTCTGAAATCAATAACTAATAGTTCCAAAAATTGCTATTAATTTTGAGTGTTACATTTACTGCCATTGTCACAGTAAACTACATACATGCCAGACAAGAATGGAAAGCTTGACAGATGTAGTGACAATTGTTTAGAGATGCAAGGATTTGTGACTGATCGATCATGACTGAAAACTGTGTGCCATAAAAAATCCACACTAGGATTTCAACAATGGACAAGGATCATTTTGTGGAGTCTAACTGGGGAGGGCTGGCCTGAAGCTGATCCACAGACAAATGGGGTGCAATGTGTATTTTCTAACCTTGGACTGATAATCCTTTCCCTGGGGTGCGCTATGACATTTCATGTTTCTGAAAATGCATTAGAGTGAGTCAGCGTGGTTCGGCTGCTCATCGCTCTCTACTGCTCTCTGTTTCCATAATGATGACTCAGTCCTGTTCTCTCCTGCTCTGTCCTGTACAATCCTGTCTCAGTTTTCTGCTTCATGCCCCCTTCTCCTCTTGGCTGCCTCTCCTTCCACTGTCCTATCCTTTATAACCTTATCTCCTATTCTTAGACTGCTCTGTCTCAACTTCCTCATCACTATGCACTTACTCACGTTCTGTGGTTTGCTGACATCCACCTTCTATTGGTGTCTTTTATACTTCATCGTTTATAGTTCACACTCAGGCAAAAGGAGTTAAATCACTATGTTGTGCTAACAGGCCACAGTGTAATCTGTCCTCATTAACCAGCACACTGATTAGTTAAACCGAGTCGATGGATCTTGCCGCAATGTCTAACCAAGCTGTCCTACCGACAGACAGCTCTGTGAGCCCCATCCCTCTACCCCCAGCAGTCAGTATGCATTTGCCGAGGTTGAAAATAAAATCTGCTGCACCATATTCACAGTACTCCTCTTAACATACAGTACAGTACCTATGGTTGTTACTGATGCTGCTCTCTGCAAACCTGCCCTATAGGATTTAGCAGAGAGACTGAATATTTGGATGTTCTTCCCAAATGCAGAGGTATTGTCAAGGTAAAACCAATTACAACTTTATTCTGAAATGGGATGTGTTAACATACCACTGAGCTCTGTCTCTGATAATAGATCCGGTAATGAATCTGATAATAATCTTCATTTCCTCCTTCATCACAGCTTTGTGAAATAAGCCATACACTTTCAAACACATTCCTAGAAATGTGACATGATCTGTCTTGGAGGGGGAGGGGGGTCAAAGAAATGCAGATCACAACACTGAAGTATTGCATAAATACCAAAAAAGATTCCAGATGGTTGTAAAAGTTTCCCTAATTTACAGCATTTGATAATAAATATAATTTAAACAGCCATTATTTAACTATATTAAAATGCAAAAGAGAACAAGATGAGTCAGCTAAAGTTCTCTTTAAAATACTTATCCTGGCAATGCAGGAGAAATGCAGCCTAGATATTTACTGTGAGTGATTAACAAATCAAATGGAGAATTTAATTATGGGTAGTTTCCTGGCATGGCTTAAAACTATTAGATGGGAGCATCTGATACTCTGAACCTGCCAAATTGAAATGATAATAGGTTTAAACTAAGGGCAAAAAAGCAGATTCATGCTTTGGTGGACCATCTCACTCACACGACAGGCAAATACAGAGGCCATAATGTTTGACTTGCACAACATAATGTAAAATTAAAAGTTCTGAAATGACTACAAGCTAATGACTATTTTAAAAGAATAAGAGATCATCCATGAAGGTCAAATGATTTGTCTTAAAAAGATGAAAATATGAAATATGTTTCATATACATGTAGCAGGGCTAGTTAAGTACTAAAATTAAAAGGTACTAAACGCAATAAAGCTGATAACCTGGTGTTTAGCAGCCCAGTGAAAATTAGTTGTTAATGAGTCATAATTTAATCATCATTACTTATACTGATCATGTTTTAGGATTATTAGACACATTTTAGCATCAGTGACCTGGGAGTGGTCTACTGGCAAGATTTTACAGCATTTATGATCTAAAATGTGTTTTATTTTGCCATGTATCATAATTTTTATGTCCCACTCAACACTGTATTAGTATTTGTAATATAGAAACTTCATTTAACTTCTTCTTACAGCCAGTGTTTTTAAAATAATGCACTTTCAGTATTCTCATTATGCTGCTATCTTAGTCCAAGCAGTCCACTTGACTGTTGGTCTGATGGGCAAAGTGCCAGTAAATGGGAATTCACATGACTGGGCGCTTCACTATGGGTTTGAATCACCAGTATTTCAAGACTTTTCCATCTCCAGAGGTTGAGTTTACTTGACTCCAAAGACAGATTCTTTTATATATCACTATCAAAAAAGTGTACACATCACACATTGAGGTGAAGATGGAGAATTGCGCAGTGAATGAGTCAGATATAAGTTGTGTATAAAATCATATGCACACAGTACAGTTCTGACAATGCCAGTGTCAATACTACCCATGCTGGGGCTCAAACCCTGAACATTCTTGCTATAAAGGTGACCGCTAACTTTTGATGTTGACATTAATAAATGCAAGCAGTATCTTACCTGCCCACCATCAAACCGCTGAAAATGTAAAGCTACCCTGCGATGATGCATTTTAGCACTAGGAGCACTATGGAGCTGTGCCTATGAGTCAGAAATGCTAAATGTTATTAAGGATACAATCCAGCAGTGAATAACTGATACACTGTGGGAGCTAAATTTCTTAAACCGTATCATTATTACATCATTGTTGCATGGTGGTCTAATTAATGTTCAGTACTGAGCTGGTTTAATTTACAGTAAATTAGTAGCTGTACCAAATTCTAAAGCAACAACAGATAGAAACAGCCCATAAGAAAACACTCTTGATATTTGCCATGCAGTCCAGCTCATAACCACTTCCAAGTGTGAGACTCACGGTTCCATGTGATCATGGTCTGACCTGTAATTAACTTATGATCAAAGCTTGGTGAGTGTTCATTTGGGTGGTTATATGAGAGGTCACAGTGTTTGCCTATGTCTTCATCACATTTGTGTATCTACACCTAGGATGTGGATAATATGAGATATGGTAGCTCTGTGACTGCAAAATGCCAATTACTAGCAAAATTTTTAAGATGATGCATGAATGTCATTAACATTAACATCATGCGGGTAATGTATATATGGTCAGGTTTAAAAATATTTAAATACTCAAAATGCAGCTGGTCCACTCAGTCATATCAAGCAGCTTATAATCAAAATCCAACAAACCTCTACAGACCACTCACTCATTACTGTATTGTTTAGTGATGCACAACAGCCCAGCCCTTGTACACCACTGCTGAAGTCTAGAGGTTCTCTTGATGAGCTTCTGTCGTGATTGTCCACATTCATTTGATCTGGTGGACAATTACTGTCCCAGCTGAGAACTGCGCTTCTGTGCGTGTGTGTGCATGTTAGTGCACACATTTGTGGTGATACAGATGCTAGCAGATGGTGTTCATCATTCTCTCTGTCACCAGAGCATCTGCCTGTGCACTCCTCCAGGCAC
Source organism: Monopterus albus (assembly GCF_001952655.1). Classification (NCBI taxonomy): domain Eukaryota; kingdom Metazoa; phylum Chordata; class Actinopteri; order Synbranchiformes; family Synbranchidae; genus Monopterus; species Monopterus albus. The sequence continues at coordinate 3,474,939 of NW_018127926.1, forward strand.
TGTTGTCCAATCAACAACAGCTGGATAATACAACAAAAAGAAAGGAGCTGGTTCACCACTTGAAGCCACAACGGTCTGAAGCCAGAGGATTTACATTTAAAAAAAATGTATTTCAGTTCTTTTGTCCATTTAAGATTTGCCTTAGAACAAGACATTGACATTGTGTGCTCTCTGGCTGAAGATATACTGCATGTAAACAAATCTCAGTGTTTAGGGTTTGTTTTACATCATTATATTTTGTTTCTTAACACACACAGTTTTATTGTGTTTGACAAAGTTCTAAAAGAAGATCCCACTTGCGTATGAATTTGCTTGCAACACCAAGCTTTAACAGTACAATGTAAGTTCAGCTTTGATACATTAATGACCATAAAAGAGGTCTCACCTAGCAACAAAAGTGGCCTTTCACTAAGACTCATGGCTCATTTAATCACTTTGAAAATAAAAGCCTGAAAGACGATTGTCCATTGGGTGAAATGTGGCAAAAATGCATACTTCCTCTGCATGGTGTAATTTAAGTTTCCAACATCATAGACAGCCATGTACATCAAACTGTCAAAATGTCAAGTGTAACCTTCTGAGGAAACACAAAATTACACTGGCTGTGAGAGATTACTGCGTTGTCACTGACTATTATTTTAAAGTACTTGATGGGTTTAATTTGGGATAGAAAAACATCCGCTGGTAAAATGGGAAGGACTGTTGTGAGACAAATCAATGTTTTCACCTCTGGCTGCATCAGAAACTACATGCAAATGTTGGTGAACTTTGAAAAGGTCACTGTCAGAGCTCATAATATTTGTACACAAACAACACAAGCCAAGCAGATAAGATGCTAAGGAAAGCGCTCGAGATGACCCGTTGCCTGGTCATGCACTACATGTATAACAAAACAACAGTGATCTGCACAAATGCAGATAAGAGGATTTCTGTGCTCAAGAGAAACATCTGTGCTGTTAATGTGCAGCTGTAAAATGCATTTGTTTTGTGTGTGTGTTTTGTTGCAGTACCAGGTTAAGCTGTAAATCACACAATGGGCCAAACTAAAGTGACAATGGTCTTCTGGTTTTACAGGTGAAAGCAGGTACTGTACAGTATGAACCCCTACATTTTATTCTAATTTTGAACAGTTTCCTTCAGGAAACATCCCCAAATATGAGAGTCGAGTAGTACAGCATCCTTTGCTCTTCATCCTCCTCTGAAATCTGGGTGTTGAAAAAGCCCAAAACAAGCTGCAACTCACAAAATAATTGGACATTCTTGTCTGTGATGTTGTTTTAAGCTTTTGGTGAACAGGCTTTTCTTAGAGATTTAGATGGCAGAGCAGGGAATGCAAATGCACTCAGACCTCTGTCAGATTCATTAAAAACTGGAGTCAGTTTTATTTATTGTGCTTTTTATTCATATGTCACAACTTATAAATCTCTGACTTTGTAGATTCTGTCAACTGCTCTGTGATTAAATTTTAGAACCTCACAAGCTTAAGGCAATAAGAAAATTCAAGGGCAACTTTTGGAAACCACAAAATGAGGCTGGAGAGAGCAAAAATGAGTTCTGAGTTCATTTAGTTCTAAGCAATTAAGCCAATGACCTGTGAGGGAAATATATTAAATTAATTTCTTGCAATCTGTGCAACAGATCTGTGCCACTTGATGTCAAACAGATGATTGCTAAACTAATATTTAGTATGTTTCCCTAAATTTTGTTACATGTGTTTGGATGTGTGCCAAGTGGATCTTTCTTTGTTTCCAGTATTTATGACAATAGCACATCATTCATGACGACATCTAATTCATCGGAAAACTATTGTCTGTAAATTATTCACACAACAGTGTAAATAAAAAGTTACACCTACATAATCTGCTTAAAGTTTTGAAACTCATAAGTGAACAGCTTCTGGCACTTATGTAAATATAAATAATCATTTGTTTCATGAATGTTTATTAAATAGTCGTACATGCTTTGCAGTCATTTGTCTTGCTAAAATTTTATGAGTGTCTCAGAAGTTTCCACTTTAATATTTCCATAGTTATTATACTTCAAACATTAGTAGAGGTTGTGAGATTCTTTGATACTCAGTCAATTTACCTTTACAGCACTGGAATACATAAATTATAAAGCAAGTGTGAGTATTTAGGAGATCTTGATGATTATTCTCTTTCACTATCTCTGTTCTATGTGTTTGTGTGTGTGTGTGTTTGTGTGTTGCTGTTTTTTATCTTTCAAGGTGAATCCAGCTGGAAAGGGACAAAGTATTATTCCTGTCGCCTCGCTGTGTTTTGCTGTGACATCCATTCAGTGTGTCAGTTATTGTCCACTAGGTCATTAGAGAGATTTAGCAGCTTGACAGTCCTCTCAGTTAAAATATTTATACATTATAATAATTATCCATTATTCTACTGTCACGCTGTGATATGTATACTGTGTCAGCACTGTTGTTTTTGTTCAGACTTTTTCTGTGGAAGCTGCACATATCTCAGGACACAGAAGTGAAAACTAACTGAAACGAACAGAAACTGTCAAAATATGGATGACAGGACTACACTAACCCTGCATATCAAATGAGTCAGAGTGAATAAAAACCAAGCAACACCACAGCTGTTTCAATGACTGTGCTTGTGAATTTATCGTTTATTTGACTGAAAGCCCTGCATGCGTGATCAGCATATATTACGCAGGTAAACAAGTCAAATAACTGTGGTTCTTTGTGAATATCTAAGTGAAACACTCATTTGTTGCCAATGTCAAACATGTGTAACAAAGTGCTAATTGCATTAATGCAATACAACCCATGTGAAACCTACAATGACACGTAATTTCTTTATCACGCACTTGTCAGTTGCTTCACTTGTGCTAGTGCGAGTGTTCTAGTACTCAAGTCCAGGACTTGGACTCTAGTCTGATTTGAGTCCCAATTTTCAGGACTTGTGATTTGACTCAGACTTCTTCTTCATCTTCATCTCTTCTTTTTTTTAATAGGCCATATTTGGCATTAAACAGACCTTGATGACTCAGACTTGGGTAATGGGGACTTGACTCAAACTCGACTCTCAGGTAACAGAGACTCAGTTCAGACTTAACTTTGATTTGGTGAGTCTGACTTGACTAGGACTTGAACACCGGGGACTTGAGACTTGACTCAGACTTGAGGTCAAAGTGACTACAGCACTGGCACATGCTTAGTGCTACCACTGAGACAGCATAGCCAAATGCTAAATTGTTGTGTTTCATTCTCTATTGAACAAACACACAAACAAAAGCGCGTGTAGTTTAATGTACTGTAAAAATGAGTTGAGCACGAATCGGATGTCCCGAGGTTGTATGCACGAAAACAAAAAAAGATTAAAAACAGGCATGTAGGACAGGGGGGTATTTATAAACATGACAGGAAGAATGTCTGAAGTGTGATCCTGCTCCTGAACAGATAAAAATATCTTCTTTTATCCTGAATATCATAAAACTGGAAAGTAGAGCTGACTCACCTCTTTTTCTCATCTGAAGACAGCCACATTAATAAGCCCATTTGCCTTTTACTGCCCTCTCCTAGATGTGCTCAAATTATCAGCCTCGACAGTTCACACTACTGAGAAATGCTGGCACATTATCTAAGCAAGCAGCGGCTCTCAACATCTCCACCACCCCTTTGTTAATCTGCTTATCTGCCACTGATAGCATGAACTTGAATGGGCTCCACTAATGGCACCTATTCAAACAATGATCCTTTCTGAAAAGTAACACCAATGTGTTGCACTAAATGGGGCCTACACTATAGTATGTGCACCTGCCTTAGGAGTCAGATAAAATTAATACAAATGAAGAATTAATTTCATTGGCAGCTACTTTTATGTTGGGCCTTAAGCTTTTTATATGTTATAAAGAGAACGTAAAGTCAGAATTGCCAGTATTGGGCCACTGTAATAAACCATGCCCCTTTATTCTGTGTGCAGTTCATTTTATTTCAGTAGTGGGAGGCAAAAGCACAGAAGAGTAAAGATCAATATGTGGGTTGTCACTCTTCCCTGTGCTAGTGTGCTCCTTATTGATCCTGAACCAGCAGCCAGGAATATTACTGAACATCACAGCTCAAACTAGACCTCTCTCATCATGCTGATTATTTTAATTATTAAATTAGACACACTGTAGTACAACAACATTGTTCTGTGACAGTGTTACCATTTCATGATCTCTGTTGTGTCAAATTAAAGAGAAGTTAAAGGAGATATCTGATCTGATACATTTCACTGATACGTTATAATGTCTTTCCTACCTGAGATGTAATGCTTTCTAGTGAGGCCATACATCTTTCTTGGTATATTGTATGTCTGCTAGTAAATTGCCATTGTTATATCTCTAATTTTAAGTAAGCAAATAATAAAATGCCTCTGCCTGTTGACCCTTCAGAGGTATAGTAATTGTCACAAATGTGCAATAATATTGCATTTTTTCTAATTCATCATCATCATCAACTTTATTTATATAGCACATTTAACACAGCCAGAGCTGACCAAAGTGCTTAACACAATATCCACAAAACCCATTAAAACAAAATAAAACAAGCAACAATGAAACAACATCACACTTAAAACAACCACCCATCATAAAACAAAGGCTCAACAAGACAGAGGCTCATACTGATTCGAACGCCAAACGGTACAGATGAGTCTTCAAATAAGTTTTAAAAGTGAACAACGAGGGGGCCTGCCTAATGTAAAGGGGCAGTGCATTCCACAACTTTGGAGCCCCCACAGAGAAGGCTCTGTCACCCCTAAGTCTCCACCTAGCTCTCGGTGTCTCCAAGAGCAGCTGATCAGCTGATCTGATCTATAGGGACGCAGCAATTTTGTAAGATAAAGGGGGGCCAAACCATTTAAAGACTTAAAAACAAATAAAAGAATCTTAAAAGGAATTCAAAAACCCGCCGGCAGCCAATGTAGAGAAGCCAGAATAGGTGTGATATGGTCCCTTTTGTGCCCTCCAACCAGTAGACAAGCAGCAGCATTTTGGCGTCTATGAAGGCAGGTCTCTGAAGGCGGGCAAGGGACGCCTGACTGAGCCCAAAATATAGCACATTACAGTAATCCACACGAGACGTAATGAATGCAGTATTACCGTCTCAAAATGCTGCTACGAAAGAAAAGGCTTTACCTTTGCCAGCTGCCAGAGATGATAAAAAATGACCCGTACAACCACATTCACTTGATATTCCATTCTAAGATCAGAGTCTATTTTAACACCAAGGTTTGTAATGGTCGACTGCATGTACCGCTCCAAGGAACCTAAATCAACTGGGGGAAAAATCAGCAGAGTTATTTGGGCCAAGCACTATCGTGTCATTTAACTTCAATAAATTTAAAGTCATCCAGTTCCTAACGTCATCAAAACATGACAGTAATGATACAACTGATGATGTGTCCCTTACCCTCATTGGCATATACATCTGCACATCATCCGCATAACAATGAAAAGAAACACCATGTTTTCTGAAAATAGAACCAAGAGGAAGTAAATATAAAGAAAAGAGCAGGGGCCCTAAAACTGAGCCCTGCGGAACCCCAGATACCAACGGGGTATCTGGGGACTCTCATCACTATTCAAAATGTTGATTATTACAAAGGGGTTACATCTGAACATATGCTTTTCATGAAAAGGCTTATATGTATATATAACATTCGCTCTGTTGCTTTGCCATAGGATGGCTAACAAGGAGCTGTCTCGACACCTAGACAGACTCCATTCATTTGGTAGCATGCATAAAATTTTCAGTGTTGCTTTTGATTGGTTCTCTCATTTGACTTTGCACCGCCTCTGATCTGATAATCAAATCAGAACAGCAGTCAACACTTAAAGTGGTGGTCATGTTGTCCAACAAGGACAATTTTCAGTGCTGGAAATTCAACGCTATTTTCCTTTTGAAATCATGTTTCAAATTATGTTGAACAACCTTTAATAAAAGTTTGACAGTAATAAATATTGAGTACCATTGTGAGGTTTACTGCCTGGTTTAAATGTATTTTGGGACTTTTCATCTTAATTTTGTACAAGCATCCAAAATTAATGAAAGTGGATGAATGCTAATTATCAGACAGTTTAATTATCAGACACTACTGCACACAGTAGTAATGTTGATGTGATAGTGTGATGATCTTTTAGATACTCTTGTCTGGCTGCTTATAATGTTAATAGTAATTTTGACTTCTGACTTGATGAGAGGCATGACTATGCACTGATCTAGTGTTCACTGGTTTTCAGTGGTGGATGAGGTACTCAGATCCCTTACTTAAGTAGAAGTAACAATACCACAGTGTAAAAATACTCAGTTACAAGTAAAAGTCCTGCATTCAAAATGTTACCAAATTAAAAGTGCAAAGTATTAGCATCAAAACATAATTAAAGTACTAAAAGTAAAAGTATTTATTATGCAAAATGGCACATTGAATTATTGAATTATAATTGCAGGTGCATTATTTTGTACATCACATTTAAAGTTGCAGCTGGTAAAGGGGGAGCTAGTTTCAATGCTATAATTTGAAACACTTTCCATACTGCTGGGTAGCTTGTGAATTTTCCACCAGAGACCAATAAAGTCTTATGATTATACTGTCATTTTTGTATTAATCTGGTTCTGAAAAATAACTAATATCTAAAGTTATAAAATAAATGTAGTGGAGTAAAAAATTACAATATTTCAAAATTGTACTTAAGTACAATACTTCAGTAAATGTACTTAGTTACTTTCCACTACTGCTTATTTTTAATGGGGGCATTGGAAACAATTTTTCCATAATGTTGTCTGTTGCAATTACAAGCACATTTTTGGAATGTATTATCTAATCTGTATGAATTATTACAGTAGTTAATTTATTGTAAGGTGTCTGGTAAAATATGTCATGAAGATGCACTGAAAGCTGGAACAAATAAAGGACCATAAATTGCTCAGGTTTCACAGTTTGGCTCCTGAGCTGCATTGGTCTCATTAGATGGGGATCAGGCAGATTATTCCTCCTCATTTGACTTATGATGGCTTATCTCTGTTTGTGAAATTTGCTTACATGATAGTGCTGTCATATATAACTGAGATAAAGTGCTGTGTTGTGCTGAGCATTATCTACAAGGATTCTCTCAGCATGATTATGGCTAAATCTTGTTTCCTTATATACCCAGCTGCTGGCTTTATTCCCCTGTATCTCCCCTCTCTTGGTAGATAACAGAACTTGGATTGGATAAGGAAATAATGAGAGATATGAGAAAAGCTAAAACACATGAATCATTTATTCAAGTCTAGGGTGACTTAACTTCCTCTATGAGCTCTGTGGTATAGTTTTTTAGTTTGCTATTGTGAGGCAGTCCTAAGTGTGATATGGGAAGGTTAACAGTGTAAAGAGAGCTTTGAAACTCAAATATGAAAGTCTTTCAGTTGTCTAAAGTGTGATATGGGAAGGTTAACAGTGTAAAAAGAGCTTTGAAACTCAAATATGATAGTCTTTCAGCTGGAACAAATTAAGTACATCAGCAGTGTCCTAAGTGTGATATGGGATGGTTAACAGTGTAAAAAGAGCTTTGAAACTCAAATATGATAGTCTTTCAGCTGGAACAAATTAAGTACATCAGCAGTGTCCTAAGTGTGATATGGGATGGTTAACAGTGTAAAAAGAGCTTTGAAACTCAAATATGATAGTCTTTCAGTTGTCTAAAGTGTGATATGGGAAGGTTAACAGTGTAAAAAGAGCTTTGAAACTCAAATATGATAGTCTTTCAGCTGGAACAAATTAAGTACATCAGCAGTGTCCTAAGTGTGATATGGGATGGTTAACAGTGTAAAAAGAGCTTTGAAACTCAAATATGATAGTCTTTCAGCTGGAACAAACATCAGTAGTGTCCTAAGTGTGATATGGGAAGGTTAACAGTGTAAAAAGAGCTTTGAAACTCAAATATGATAGTCTTTCAGCTGGAACAAATTAAGTACATCAGCAGTGTCCTAAGTGTGATATGGGATGGTTAACAGTGTAAAAAGAGCTTTGAAACTCAAATATGATAGTCTTTCAGCTGGAACAAATTAAGTACATCAGCAGTGTCCTAAGTGTGATATGGGATGGTTAACAGTGTAAAAAGAGCTTTGAAACTCAAATATGATAGTCTTTCAGTTGTCTAAAGTGTGATATGGGAAGGTTAACAGTGTAAAAAGAGCTTTGAAACTCAAATATGAAAGTCTTTCAGTTGTCTAAAGTGTGATATGGGAAGGTTAACAGTGTAAAAAGAGCTTTGAACTCAAATATGAAAATCTTTCAGTTGTCTAAAGTGTGATATGGGAAGGTTAACAGTGTAAAAAGAGCTTTGAAACTCAAATATGATAGTCTTTCAGCTGGAACAAATTAAGTACATCAGCAGTGTCCTAAGTGTGATATGGGATGGTTAACAGTGTAAAAAGAGCTTTGAAACTCAAATATGATAGTCTTTCAGTTGTCTAAAGTGTGATATGGGAAGGTTAACAGTGTAAAAAGAGCTTTGAAACTCAAATATGAAAGTCTTTCAGTTGTCTAAAGTGTGATATGGGAAGGTTAACAGTGTAAACAGAGCTTAGAAACTCAAATATGAAAGTCTTTCAGTTGAAACAACAAAGTACATCAGTAGTTTACACTTTCTGTACATTTTATGATGTGACAATACTATGGTGAAGGTTTGGCTAGATTTAGGTGCAAAAACAACTTGTTTAGTTAAAGATCATGGTTTGGGTTAAAAAATGATTACTTCATTTATCATGGCTCTAATAATATGGATACGGTTCAGGGATGGTCATGGTCATGCTTTAAGTACTACTATATCATTTCATTGTTTATAATCTTCAGAAAATATCTGTAATCCAGATTTTTTTAATGGAAAAAAGAAAACAGTCCTGAAGGAGGGATAGAGTCTTTGTTTATTGGCACCAAGCTGTATTAACAAAACAGTGACACTTTCATTAGAGTAACAGGAAAGTTGTCTTAAAGGGAGTGTCACATCAGTGCTTTGGATTCTGATGTGTGTTTGTGTAGGTGTGTTAGCTGGTTAGTCTGGTTCCCTCGCCCTGAAGTGTACAGGTTTTTTGAATGGGTTTTTGGTTATGTGCCTGAAATAAGGTCTGTTGTTAGCACAAGACCAATACATTTCCATGTTTTCTTCTATGAAATAAAATATGTCATTAAGTACACCAGTTGTGATTTTTAATGTCTTTACATGTCCTAAAAATGGTGGTTGCTCACAAGTGGCTAAATGAGACTACAGAGACCGTACAGAGAGACTAATCTACTCATGAACTCGCCTTTACATCCTCGTTATGCTTAAACTCACACACTTGCAAACTAAACTAACTGACACAGCCTTGATCACTAGCTAGATCAGGATACACTTAGAGGAAAAGATTTTGTAGAAGAGGTAAGTGCACTAAATCAAATTAAAAGTTGGTAGTTGTTGTGGTGATGCTGAAGTCATGGGACCATGGTGTAGTTTGTTTATAGCCTAACATCAGCTTTTTTACATCTGGCAACTGTATTTGGGCTTCAAAAATCATAAAGTGCTGTTCACTTGTGAAGTTTATAGAAAAATGCCATTGGCTTTTTGTGGAGGGAACCAGAGTGATACTAATTTCCAGGTTGAACTAAAAAAATTCTATGGCATTCTGTAATTTATAATTTCCTATATGACATTGTATCACATAGTAATAAAATGAACATTCTTTGATGTAAGTTTTGGGGCTACAAAGATCAACTTCAGTGTCATGTCATAAACCCACACCATAGTTTCAATTTATTTATTATAATCAAAAGTTTAGATTTTCTTTCAGTGTGGTTCATCATTTTGATGCTGCATCCTTTTCAAATTGCAGGTGCATCCCTTAAAGTACTGTATGATGCCAATGAGTTCCTCATTAGCTGCTCTTTGTTTCTGTTAAGTTTAGAGGCATGAATCCCTTCAATGAAAGCTCTGGTTTCATTCAAACAGGAAAGCAAGTGCCCATGTATGTCAAAACACAAAGTAAAACACTCTGCTATTTTTCTTTCTAAATTCATCAGCCATTTAAATGTTAACCAGTAATGCCTCAAACAAATTATGTCTCTACTTCTATTTCTTTATAGTATTTACTACATGGGATTGACAACTAGCCCACGAGTTAACTGCAATAATGGTTATCCATCTATAAATCATGAGGTTCATTTATAAGTGTGAGTAGTTTTGTTTTACTGACAGTTTCATTTTGGATAAAAACAAATTATTAAAGCTTCCTGGAAACCAATGAATCTAAAAAAGCAAGATGTCTTTTCACAGAAGATGTAGTTTTAAGGCAGTATCTTAGACAGGGTTATTAGCATCCCCGCTTCCTCTCTTGCTTTGCATCATATTCCCAACTCATTTTACCAGATGTGCAGCAAGAACCTTGTGTATGCAGGAAAGGAGTCTTTTACTTTGTAAATTAAAAGAGACGGGCTTTCACTACACAGCTTTAAAAATGTGCATCCCTCCATGCTGCATACTATTAAATATGAATCACTTTACAAAACATTTATTCCTAGATGTACTTTTGCACTTTGTCATCCTGACAGCATACAGGGTTGACAGAGTTTGGCCAGATTTTAGGGAGTGCATTTTGTTCACAAAAGTATCACATTTGTTCACATACTTATTAAACTTGAGAGGTGTCTGGGGAGGTTAGTGTGTTTTCTTTTTCTTATACACTATTAACACCTCACTCATGTTTGACTGAATATAAAGGAAAATGCTCCAGATCACTGCTCCACTTGAGCATTCATCTAAGAGGAAAACTGCAAAGGGTGCAGGAATATATATATGACCCTGACTTTTAACATAGGGAGTTTAAGTCCAAGGTAAAATTGGAAATACTCAACTAATTTCATCCAGTGCATGACCTCGGCCATTTTGGGACTTTATTGCCTTGAATTTATCAAGAGTTTGAGTTGGAAGTAATTATTGCTGCTGGTCTCAGTTCTTTGCTTGGCATGCCGCAGTGAATTGGGAACTGTGACAGAATTTTATTTTCTCTGTGAACTGCAAACTCTCCTCACCTGACAGATCAATAAGCTCAGATGACGATGGTTACTGATAAGCTGCAGCAACCTCCCCGCTTTACCTGTGCTACACAGGGATGAAAATTTGTATAATAGATTTTGTAGCTGTCATTCTGCTATAAGCTGGCTGTGATTCTGTGATACATGCAGTGCTAAAGCTAATTTGTTGATCCTTAATATTCATGAAAACAGAGAAAAGTAACTGCCAAGACTGCAGCTACAACTTCTAAAAAATACTGAGTTAATTATAAATCAATCTCATGAGCTAGAATAAGTAATGGTGCTATTATTTGATAATGTGTCATATTGTCATAAAGAACAAATGAGTGTTTCTACATTCAAAAATGATTAGATAGATAGATAGATAGATAGATAGATAGATAGATAGATTCCTGTGACTTGTTTTACACATCACACTGCCTCATGCAGTTTTTTTTATCGATAAAGCTCTTATATGAAATGGCAAGCAGAACTGAAAGATAAAATGATATGTTTATTGTACAGTGCAATAATATCTCTGCTCCTGCTGCCATATCCTCTATTAACATTAAAGTGATTTCACACTGTTAGGCATGGGAGCTTATCCAAGCTATTATAAGGAAGATAGAACATTTGCATGCACCAGATTTAAACAAAGTACTTGATAATGAAACAATATTGACATAGAGTTATTTTAAAAAAAATTCTCTGACACAACTTATCTTTGAAGCCTGGTTGTTATTACCCAGAAGACTGAAGTCGTCCCCTCTGAAAGACACAAGATAAACTAAAAGTCAAACACATTGGGTGCTGCAGTGTTGCACAATTCATCCACCTAAATTCATCATCACATCTTGTCAAAACACACAGTGCCATGCATACTTTGCTGTCATGAGACTGCCACCTGCTGACCTGAAACATGTCCAGCATCTATCTGACTACTATGATTTCCCCTGTGTCAAAATTAAATTACTGCCAACGGTTAAACAGTTAAACAGCAGCTTCAGCTGATTTTACTGCAATTTATTACGATAATGCTCCAGATCAAAATCGATAATCATCAAGGGAAGGAAAACTGTGATATTAGAGATGAAAGGCTCTGATTGCACCAAGTGTGTTGCCAGCGTCTTTGATTTATGATTCAGGAGCTCAGGAGGCATTCCATTTTTTTGTAAGGAAAACAGATACAGTAGACATAAAGGTGGGGCTAGCAGTAGCCATGAATGTACTTGGAAGAGAAAGACACAAAGAAAATTGTCATTATCTCTCAAACACACACTTAAAAATGCTAGTTTTCAAAAAGAGGGAAAGGATTTTGCAATTAGCAGCAGTAGATGTGTACATACTAGATTTATTTCACATCACATGCAGACCAAAGAGTATGCTTGGTTAACCCTTGTGTTCTGTTAAGAATCATAACCCTGACTCTTGTAAAACAATAAATATTCTTACTGTTTGTATTTTCCAACATTATTGCTCAGTACATGTCCTTATATTTCACAGAGTGTGAAACAGCAGGTAAGTAAGTTTAAGTTTAAGTAAAAACAATTAGTTAATAAAAGTAAAAGTAAAAACAATTATTTATATAAAATGACAATATGCAGCTGAGTGCATGCAGACTGGTTAAAGTTGTGTGTACTCTCGATCCCTGTGCATGCTGTTGTCTAATCCTGCAGGTAATATTGAGCTTTAGTCTTTTCATAAAGGAAAAGATGGCTGGTTGCTTAGCAACATGGTGTGCCTGGAAATTAACAAACAAAGCAAATAATATGATAATAACAACAATAATAAGCATTTCCATCAAATTCATTGCTTTTTCTCTACAACAATTGGAAAGATGCATCAAATGTTTTTATTTATGTCACTTAGTTCAGCTTTTTTAAGTTATCAAATATATACTGCATAAAAAATAATGCTGTCTATTGTATATCAACATTGAAAAACACACATAAATATAACAGCGCCATCAAACTGAAACTTTCACCGCTGCTTAAAATAAAGGAGCATTTTGTACTTACAGCCATTTGCTTCTAACAAAAATCGCAGCAGCTGATGATCCAGATACTACCATTCATTAAAGTGACACTGCGTCAGGATCATTCCTCCCGGGCTTTGTTTTATGATCTAATGGCTTAACACTGAAAGACAAAAGGTCATTAATAAGATTAAAGCATTTACATTTTGCTTTGCTCTCATGTCCATATTGTTCCTTTGGTTACTCACTTTATTTACAATACCACAAGCAGCCCACCTCTGTATATAATATACTATATTATTTGCAATATCACACGTGTGATGAGCCCTCTATGCCATCAGTGAGAGACTAAAAGCAATGTTCTTTGCCAACTAAAGATGGAGCTGAAAGGCTCAGAGTATTGAAAAGTACACCTGCATGCCTTTGTTTTGTGGTAGAATAAAGCAAAGAAGCTGTGAAAAGAGTTGAAGATGTGTTTATTCTACTTATTATTCATCTGAAATGATCTGAATAAAACTCTTAGTACCTCTCAGACGTGGATGTGTATGTGGATTGTAGTGATATTTCAAGCAAACTATATCTCAAATGTGGATGTGTATGTAGATTGTAGTGATATTTCAAGCAAACTATTGTCTTCAGCTAGTATCACAAGTGTCTTCAATACTAATCAGTACAATACTTTATATAGGCTAACAGTATGCAGCTCATATAGCAATAATTAATTTCTGTGACATTTGTACAAGCTGTTGTTTCTAGTGCCAGGCTGGAGGAGATCCTAAAGAGAAACTATACTGAAGGTTTCTGTTAACTTTTTTAAAACAATAATTTTATATTAAAACATGATTTAAAATGCATACACATGCTGATGTTGACAAAATCACAATACGCAAGTAAGATTTTTTTAACGCCCACATGGTAGACATCGGGATTGAAGTAATTTCCCCGCTGACTATACTCCTACTTTAAATTTAAAAAAATAGTTTGACATTTCAGAAATGTCTGTTTTCCTCCTGATCACACTGGGAAGTGGTACAGCAGCATTAGTTTGCATATCCCCAGCAAACACAATCTTCCGGGGCCTTTGCACAAGCCCACAGTAAACTCACACTTAACCCAGAGTGGGGTAATATAGGCATGTTTGTTTCTTGAAGCATTGTTATAGTGAGCACTTGTATGGCTTGTTGGTGAACTGTTGTAGCTGGCCGCTAACCACTAATATGTATAAGTGCTAGTTACTCCAGCTTCTCCCTATCTGCTCTCTATTATGCCGTTTACTCTTCACTGGCATTTTGCTCACCATTGTACACTATTTAATTTAAAAAGGTCATGGAAGAATTAAAATAAATTTCTCTGCTAAGGGTTATTTAGTGCATTAACTTAGTTTGTTGATAAAGGAGCAACAACATCACAGTTTATTCAGGAGAGGTGTTTATACCATTGACTTCTGTTTCAGAAGGGTTTACAAATGATTGCCCTTTTGTGGAGCAGTTGATACAGGAGGTTAAAAAAACATGCATAATACAACACAGCTAATAGTCTCTTGCATTTTGATCTGTCCAGTTCTCTGTTCCCTCAAAGGTCAGTGCTGTCAAGAGGTCACGACAGCTTGCAATTGTAGCACAAATTCATGTTTTTTTAAATACACCTACTTTGCTCCTGAAAGAGTTCAATTAAATTATTTTGCTCGAAGTTACAGTACTCAGCCATGAAATCCAGCTCATAACCCCTCCTAAAAACATTATGATGGCTTGAAACCTCTTGTGGATTAAGCTAATTAGATTTAATATGATAATAATAAGCATGCTTTAGGGTGATTTTCCTACCTTTGTACTGAACCATTCTAGCTGTTTTCCCATTTCCAGGCAAACTAGTCCTTATGCAATAATTGCATTGCCTTTAATTCAGATGACATGTTTGCATACTGAACAAACACAGGACACTTTTTATGCTTTAAAAAAGGGTTTTCTTTTTATAGCATGTTAAAGAAACATGCAGCCCATCTCCTGAATAGGCTGTACTGAGAGTATATTTACCATAACCTTAACATGTATGCTTCAGCAGGCTGTTTTGGCATTCTGTAAACAGGGCAAGGCAGTCTCATGTGTAAACCGATTTAGGTGGCAGTGAGTGTGAAAATATAAAAGCATGACACACTATGGGCTACAGGAGACGATGCTGGTACGCATCCCATGCACCTAATGGCTGCTGAGTGACTTAAAGTGAGGCATTAATTCGAGGGATTTTTTATATGATGAATGGGAGCTGATGTGTTAAGAGACCTATGAGGGCCCTAGACAGCAGTCATAAATCTTGGTTCATGCATGAAGCCACAAACATATTTGCATCTCTCATTTCACTACATGAAATTAGCTGTAAAATGTGATGAAACAGACCAAAGCCCATTCCACGGATCACTAGAGGAGGGATAGACATTTTCAACCCAATTTCTGCAATCTAATTTGAGTACTGGCTTAGACTGAAGTGGAGTGGTAATATTGAAGCATTACTCATACAGAAATGCACTGTCATATCTGGTTTGATACTGTCTTGGTCAAAGAAACATGATGCGTAAATTACAGCTCCAGAAGCAACAGTCCTTCATCAATAAATCATAACTTTATGAAGGTGATAACTTTCATTTCTCTCCTGTCAGCCAAAACATATAATTTCATGTTTTTAATGCAACTGGTGGAGTTAAGTATATATTTAAAGGATGCACAATGAGGCAACTTACAGCAACTTTAACAATCACATACCACATTATTTTTGTTTTATAATGGCCTAATCACAGTGATAGTGATAAGTCAGACAAAAGGTATCCTGAGATAAATAAAACAAAATAAACAATGGGCCATTTGTTGTTTTTGACTACTTCTGAATAATAAATTCAAAGTCTTACAATTTGCATAAACTTTATTCTAATTACTATTACTTTAACTTTTTATATTGAACAAAAAAACCATTTAGAGAAATTTAAATTAAATGTAGTTAAAAAACACATTTTACATCTGTTTTTGTTCTATGACATTTATAGTCTAAAACCAAATGAATCAAAATAAGCCTTACAAGTGTTATTAACAACATCTATTTCATTACGAATGTTTATGATAATAGCAGGGAAGGTGTGTGTAGATACCAAAATGTAAATGCCAATGGAATAAAAAGGATTACATTCCATATTTTAGATCACATATCAGACATATTTCTCTCAGAGAAATAATCCCCACTTTCCTTTCCATCATGTTTGAAGTGGCATAAGTTCAACTGGCCCTGTGTGAGAAGTTGCTCTAACAAGGCTGTAGGAGGACTTTCTGTGTCAATTAGCAGTTGTGCTGACCGGGGATAGAAAAGACAAGAGAATATGAAAGATGAAATGCACGGAAAATGAACAATGAAAAATAAGAACAAGGCATCCACTACAAGCCTAAGCGATACATCAATTTTGTTATGTTCAGCAGTGCACACACTGCTGAATATTGAACATATACATCCTGAGCCGCTGGTTCGAACCGAGACAAAATGTGCAAGTTAAATTTCAAATATTATCACTGACCTTTGAAGGGGTGTGTAAATGATATGGAAGGTGCTTATAAATGCAAAGGGAAAATAATTAAATGTAACCCTTCAAATGTATCTCCCAGCATTTCACTATAAATACATTACATACAAACAACATTCATCCTCTTGTCCGTAAACATCACTTATCTTAGTATAGGTGTGGATGCTTTGTGTAAAATAATGTGCCAACAAATCACACTGTGTTTATTTGTCTGCACTACAGGCAAACACCTGGCTGATAAACTGTGGGATACAGCTGCTTTCATTTTTCATACTGTTGTTTTAGCCCGTAGATGTCAATTACTTTAACCTTCATAAGGATTCACCTCATAGTAGAAGCCTGTGTTGGGCATCTGATGGGCAGATGTGACAAATAAAGCAATTTCATTAACTAGCTTTAAAGTGTACTAGTACTAGCTGTTTACACATACAGATTGTTTTGTTGTTGATGTTCCCCAGGTTTGATTAGTTATATAAGAGAGCATATTGTGGCTGTGAAGTGACTGGTTTCTATATTTGGAAATTTTGCGAGAGCATATTGTGGCTGTGAAATGACTGGTTTCTATATTTGGAAATTTTGAAGCTTTATTTATTCAAAAACATTTCAGAAAGTGTGTAAATATCTGAAGTTATCTAGAGAAGATGATTCACTGAGAAAATTAAATATAAACAAAAGAAAGGTGGCAAAGCCCACAATGGTTTATACTAGAGGAGGTTAACTCATGAATAGCAGTTGCCACAGCAGCCTACTGAAACCTCACACAGCTTAACAAGTGCTGATAATTACACTTTTGGTTTGTGGCTACAGTAATTAAGCTCTGTAGATAACTGTTTATATTTATCAGTGATTTCAGTTCTGCAGACTTTTGAAATTGCATGGTTATATAGAAACCTATACTTTTTTAAGGGTTGCCCTTAATTATGGGTTGTGTAGTTCTTGAGCCACTGGATCGTGGCAGGAAAACACCATTCATTTCAGGCAATCTAGTTTAATAATGTTTATTGTCCTGACCACTGCAATATGTTGCAGGGTACTGTCTATTGTATGGTGCTGTATTTTTTTATGAATACAAACTTAGTTGCAGTAAACCCGACCAATGTCAGCTGGGAGTGGGTCCGGATAGATTTTAATTTTGACGCATCTGCTTTTATTTTGAAGGTTTGTCGTCAGTCGCGCGTTGACGTCACATGAACAAACATAATCCCCGGTTGGTTTTTCCCATTATATTTTTTTCTAGCTCAGAAATTAATATAGTGTGAGTTCACCTAAGTTGGAGACTCGCGGACTTAACAGGCGCCTTCCCGGGGAGTCCGGAAATACGGAGGGCTGTCAAAATCCACATTTCCAAAGTCCACAGTGGGTTTTCTATAGACCTACTGCACATAGCCTGTATTTGCCAATATTAGAAAACTTTGTAGTTAGTTACAGGGCCAGAAATTTCGGTTCATCTCCACGAAAACAGCGCGCTCAGAGATCCGACGTGGTGACGGTGATAACGTCATTGGTAATTCATTTGTGTGTCACGCGCTGTCAGTCATATGTCAGCTGTCAGTGCAGCAGACAGAAACGTTCAACCTTTTAATAACTTGGGATTACTTATTGTCATGGAAGTAATACTCGGTGTTGTTTTTATACTTTTGGCTACTCTTCGCGATGCTGGTGAGTACTGTGTGCAAAAATGTAACCTATGTCAAACTGCAGCGTACCTGAATTTCAAAACAGGAAGTAAAAGTCCTGTTCTAGCCCTCTGCATTTAGTTACCCAGCCCCTCTTGTTTCTTCCATACTCCTCATTATCCTTTATTACACCGTGCTTTTGATTCTGCTACACTCTAAATAATCATTTTTAACCACTGTTATTAGAAGGTAAAGAAGAAATAATAAAAGTGTCTGTATGTAGATGGTAGCCTGCGCTTCGCTTCCTACTACAGAGACCACATGGTGCTGCAGAAGAGTCCAGAGAAAGCTGTTCTGTGGGGCTATGGTCCTGAGGGTGCACAGGTCACAGTCTTTTTGTCAGGACCAATACACCAAAAAATTTCACCAGTCAATGTGACAAAAGGTAAATACACTCAGTTGTCCGGTGGGAATTTAAGGGAACTGAAAGAAGCTGAGGTCCGACTGAGTGATCCTGACATGACAGAAAACCCAGTTTTGTATTATAGATTCTGTTGTATAACCAATGTTACAACAGTTAGTGTATGGCCTGAAATTGCTGTTTTGGAAGTTTCAGAATTTGTTTCTCACTCAGTTTTATATAGTAGTAATGTGCTTGTTATGTCATAATGGTTTCTGTTGTTCTTTTATTTGTCTCCACTGATTTTACTTTACTGACAGTCCAGCTATCATTGTTATAAAAAAATGTCTGTTACATTGTACAGGTATCTGGCGAGTCACCCTTTACCCTGTTGATGTTGCTGGTCCCTTTAATGTGACAGCACTTGCGCAGAACAGCATAGTCACTCTGACAGATGTGCTGTTTGGAGATGTTTGGCTGTGTGGAGGACAGAGCAACATGTACTTTAAAACATCTCAGGTACAGTAGGCCGTGCCAGATAAACAATGGTTTGTTTTTCTGAGCATGTTCACGTTGACAAATGTGCAGTAATGTTATGTAGTAGTGAGTTCTTAAACCTGGAACTGAGTCAGCATTTTTGCACTTCTGCTTCCCTCCCCAGAAGTCAGTGGGGGTTTTTGGTTAGATGCTCGAAATAAGGCACTATGGTTAACAAAAGGCCAATACATTTTTGCATTTTGTTCTATGACATAAAATACATTAGTAAATACCCCCCTCATGATTTTTAAGGCTTTTACATGTCTTTAAAAAGGCAGCTGCTAACAAGTTGCTAAATAAGACTACAGAGGCTGCCTGGGGCATTAAACATCAACTCTGAGACTAATCTACTTTCAGGAGGAAAGGGTTTTATAGAACAGGAAAGTGAGCTAAATCAAATTACAACTTGGAAGTCAGGGGACTGTGGTGTCATTTGTTTATAGCTTAACAATAGCTTTTTATTTCTGGTGATCGTATTTGGGCTTCAAAAATTATAAAAGTGTTGGTCTCTTGTGAAGATTATCTTACTGAACAAAATATGTAAGTGTCATAAACTGTTGTTTATCATAGATCTTATTTTCTGCAATGATCCAAACACCTATGGAAAATCCCATTGGCATTTTGTCGAGGGAGCTTTATGAATTCTCATTTATTAATCCATGTATTCATTCTTCAATAGATTTTCAATGCATCTGAGGAGCTGGCCCTTGCAGCCAAGTATCCTCATGTTAGGACCTTTATGGCAGCCTTGAATCAGAGTGGTACGGAGCTGATTGATCTGATTCAAGTAGAACTTCCCTGGTCTGTGCCCACAGAAAGTGAGCCAAGGATTTATTATTTATTCATAGAATTGTTTAATACTTGTTTGCAGCTAAAGGGTTTAGTTTGGGGCAGTGAGCTACAACTGAGCCAGATATAAATGCACTGTAAATAGAAAGAAGCATGTATTGCACTGTTGCTAAATCCAAGCCACTGCATATTGTAGTCATATTTGAGAAAATAGATACATAGTAAACAGCACTGGCAGTCAAATATCAACCATGGTTCTGTTTGTTTATGAGTGTGCTATAGTCTACATGCATTGTATTGACTAATTAGTTAACATGCAGATGTACCGTATTTTCCAGAAATTCTGGCAGAGTTTTCTGCAGTGTGCTGGCTCTTTGGACGTTACATGTTTGACAAACTGAAGTACCCCATAGGACTGGTGGAGTCCTGTTGGGGAGGCACAGCTGTGGAATGCTGGTCATCTTCAAGAGCACTGAAGCAGTGTGGACTAGAGCCAACTGGAGACAAGTAATGATATGAAACAATACAGCTGAGTTAACTACTGAGCTACACTCTGATATACATGACAAGTGATTAACAAGGATATCTGAATTTTCACACTTTCTCATGCAACACTTATGCTTTCAATAGTTTGGTGTAACAACCAAGCTAAGTTGGTTTGCTCTAACTGCACTGGTGCTATGTTCTGCATGTTTTAATCTCTTAGTACTCTGACAGACAATTCTATCTTGTGGAATGCAATGATCCACCCACTACTCAACATGACCCTCAAAGGAGCCATCTGGTACCAAGGTAAGACTACCTGCACAGGAATCAGATGCTCAGTATCGCCACGTATAAAACATTCATCATTACAGTTTTTCACACTTTCAGGTGAGGCAAATGCAGGCTATCATCAGGACAAGTACAACTGTTCCTTCCCTGCTATGATTGATGACTGGAGGATGGCTTTTCACCAGGGCTCAGGGGGGCAGACAGCTTTGGACTTCCCCTTTGGATTTGTCCAGGTGTGTTGGTATTTGTAATTTAGTTTTCCATCCATTCATTATCTATACTGTGCTTATCCTGAGGAGAGTTGCAGGGGGGCTTGAGCCAATCCCAACCAACAGTGGGTGAGAGGTGGGGCACACCCTGGACAGGTCGCCAGTCTATCACAGGGCTGACAGTTAGAGACACAACCACACACACTCGCATTCTCTCCTACGGGCAATTTAGAGTCACCAGTCAACCTAACCTACATGTCTTTGGACTGTAGGAGGAGGCACCGGGTCGGACGGAGCTCAAACCCAGAACCTTGTGGTTAGCAACAAAGCTAACCCCTGCACCACTGTGCCGCCCTCTAATTTAGTTTGGATTTGCATAACAGAAATGAGTTCAGACAGTAAGACAAAAACATAATAAATAAAATGCCACTATTAGCAAGTCTTAATGAGCACTTTTAAAAGACACTGTTTGCACAATTTTAAAATGTCTGACACTTTAGTGCTAGCATTAGAAAGACACTGTGGAATACAACAATGCATGCTGTGACTGCAGCTATATAGAAAAAATTAAACAAACAGCCTTTGCATTATTGTAGAGTTGGTTTATAATTTATCTGTATGTGCAGCTGTCCACTAACATAAAAGGCTTCACAAATGACGGCTTTCCAGACGTCCGCTGGCACCAGACAGCAGACTTTGGCTATGTCCCAAATCTCAGGATGAAGCGAACCTTCATGGCTGTGGCTATGGATTTACCAGATGAAACCTCACCATTTGGCACGTAAGGATCCTGCTTATAGGTATTCATAACTTGTGATATCTTCTCAGTGTCATAGAGTATTTAGCTTTGCTTGTATTATGTGATTCACACCTAGTAGCACTTCAGAATATATAGTGTGGCGTCATTTCACAGTCTGTAACCCTTCCCAGGTTTGTGAAAGAGAGCTTTGTTCAGTCTGTAGTACAACTCCTAGACATTCAGGCAGAATGTGGTCATATAAATTAACAAACAAATGACAAAGGTTTTTCTGAAGTGTTAGAGATATCACATAAACATTCAAATGCACAGATTTGATCAACAATTCATATATGTATGTTAGAATTACCTGCGATGGATTGGCGACCTGTCCAGGGTGTACCCCGCCTTCGCCCGATTGCCGGCCGGGATTGGCTCCGGCCCCACCCGTGACCCCGCTCAGGGATTAAGCGATAGAAAATGAATGAATGAATGAATGTTAGAATTACATGTAAAACTAATTTAGAATGTGCTTTAAAGGTTAGTGCTATTTTTAATCATTACAGGTTTGACCTGATGTCACTTCAGAGTATCTATTATTAAATGTACCCCAGCAAGAGTTTTAATTGGAGCAAAGCGGTCATGTTATGCTTGTTCAAATGTTTCTGCTCTGGCTGGTCTTTGGATAGAGTTTAAGATCCTTATAGAAAAAATCCATAAGGTTTTTCACTGACATATTCCTGATACGCTGCCAAGACTCAGTAAGTTCTTAGCATAACTCTCATATCAACAGGGAAACTGCTTTCTGCTGTTTTTTTCTGTTTATTAAAATATAATATGTGATGCAACCTGCTTTTGTTTTTGGAAGCGATGAGGTGCTGTTTATTTTTTTTTCTTTCTCATTGTATTGACTTTCAAACTCTGTCTGGTCTTATAGACTGGGAAGTCTGTGTAAATGTGATGTGATTTTCTGTTTCAGGATTCATCCCCGAGACAAGCAGGATGTGGCCTACAGACTGACACTGGGGGCAAGAGCAGTGGCTTATGATGAAGAGGATGTGCCTTTCCAGGGACCTTTTCCCAAAAAAATCATATCCACGCAAACGTATTTTAACATCATCTATGACCAGGAAGTCTCTGTCACACCGTCTAAAGACATCTTTGAGGTAAGGCTGCCGGCAGTGTTGTCCATGTGATGTCCTATATTCACCTGCTGGCTTTAACAATGCTAACACATAATAACTATTAGATACTGTTTATCTTGGTTCTCATTTATTGAAATGTAATTTATTGTTAAATTAATACTCTCATATCAGTGATTTTTTTTTTTATATCAAGATCTGTTGCTCAGAGATTGAAGCTCCATGTGGACCTACGTCTCACTGGGTTCCAGCTCCCATCATGCAGTGGGGTCTGAAGACTATCCAGTTATCTACCATTATGTGTTCAACAACACAAGTAGATGCCCTTCGATACGCATGGAGAGACTGGCCCTGCGACTTTAAAGCCTGTCCAGTCTATAGCGCAAGTGGGGTTTTACCTGCTCCTCCTTTTATTGTCAACCGCTAT
Source organism: Monopterus albus (assembly GCF_001952655.1). Classification (NCBI taxonomy): domain Eukaryota; kingdom Metazoa; phylum Chordata; class Actinopteri; order Synbranchiformes; family Synbranchidae; genus Monopterus; species Monopterus albus. The sequence goes on from NW_018127926.1 coordinate 3,498,139, forward strand.
CCAGTCAAAGGAATGGTATGAAAAAGCTACTGAACCAGAAACCATAAGAAGACAATGTAATAGAAATATAACACCATTTGATTCTTTAGATCAAAACAAACTGTCTGGACAGATACTGTATGTTGCCAAATTTACCTGATTATATGTTCAACAAAACAGATGGCACTGTAAAAATGAGCTAAAAACAAAATGATGGAGAAAGTGGAATGTTTCCTTAGTGACAAGAAGCTACATTTAGTCTCTTATCATATACAGACAATATAATGACACTGCCAAATTAAAGGTACAATATGTAACTCAAGGTAGATTAGCATGATACTCCAAATCAATCCCTCTTCCTGCTCCAGTGCACTTTACTACATTCCGCCATGCTTTGTCCAGCTTTTCAGATATTTGACGTAGAAAAATACAAGAAGTGAGAATGCAACCACACTTACTGATCAAGCAATAGAATTGAAAATCTCTGTTTGGTTAAAGAGGTCAGAAGTCCAGCTCAAAACCTTTTAGAAGCTAATATCTCTGCAATGGGACAATAATTTAGCCAGTCAATCTTTGGGTATGTGAATATGGTTTTTTTGACTTATTTGTTTTGATTTCTGCATTTTTGGGTTGGTTTAATATTGATCAAACAATATGGGTTAGTAATAAATCTCAGATGCCCAACCTCATGAATTGCTAAGTAAAAAAGCACCATCTGCAGTACAGTACAACGAGTTTATTGCTGTAATCTAATGTGTTTGGTTGGAAGGTCTACTAGTTTGGCCAGTGAGTCTGGCAGGGCAATGATGATCAAGTTTTTTTTGTTTGTTTGTTTTTAAAGATTACTCTGAATGGTGAAGGTGTTTACTCAACTATAGAAACCCTTGTGGCAGATTTTGCTTACACTTTTAATCCTCTGCATAGTCAATGGTGTTACAATCACTGCTAAGTGAACAGGTCAGACCTCACGTGCAGGACTGTTTGAATAGTGAAATGCATGACAAATGTGTTTTTAATTAAAACAAAACTCTTGAATTTAAAGTGTACAACACAAGTAAGCCCTTGAATTATTTTGCATAAATGTGGTTTAGCAAGAAGTATTTGTGCAGATGATACAGCCGTCACTACAAATAACAATACAATCGAAAGGAACATGAGTTCAATGTTTTTGAAGCCCATAGCTGAAAAGGAAATTATTGAGATAGTGAACAAATGTGGTAACAAAACATCCAGTGATAGTGATGGTATCACCATGACAACTGTCAAGCGGGTAATTGAGGGGATATGCAAACCATTAACCCATATTTTTAACATGTCGTTTCGACTTGGTCAGTTCCCCAATAATATGAAAATAGCAAAGGTTATTCCACTGTATAAATCTGGTGATAAACACAACCTCACAAACTATAGACCGATTTCTCTGTTGTCACAATTTTCAAAAATTCTGGAAAAACTCTTTAATAACAGACTAGACACATTTATTGATAAACATAATATCTTATCTGATTGTCAATATGGTTTTAGGTCGAAAAGATCAACATCCTTGGCCATTACTGACCTGATGGAGGACATTACAAGTGCTATGGATGAGAAAAAAATTACGATGGGGATATTTATTGACCTAAGAAAAGCATTTGATACAATTAATCATGAACTATTAATGGACAAGTTAGAGAAATATGGGAT
>NW_018127926.1:3500905-3501458 GCF_001952655.1 Monopterus albus
AAAGCATATGAGCAATTTTTAAATATATTCATGAAAGTATATGACAGGAACTGTCCTCGTAAGCAGTATAAAAACAAAAGGAATTACAGTGGGAAACCGTGGATGAGTAAGGGATTACAGAATGCATGTAAAAAGAAGAATGTGTTATATAAGGAATTCATAAAGTACAGATCAAAGAAGGCGGAAGGAAAATATAAGTTATATAAGAACAAATTAATTGTGATATTGAGGATATGTAAGAAATAATATTACTCTAAAGTATTAGAGGATAATAAAAATAACATGAGAGGTACTTGGAATATATTAAATAAATTGATTAGAAACAGTACCAGCATGAGTAACTACCCTCAATATTTCATGGACAATGACACACCGGTCAAGGGATTGGAAGATGTAGTAGGTAAGTTTAATAGGTTTTTTGTGAATGTTGGTCCTGGTTTAGCAAGAAGCATTTGTACAGATGATACATCCGTCACTATAAATAATATTACAATCGAAAGGAACATGAGTTCTATGTTTTTGAAAGACATAGCTGAAAAGGAAATTATAGAGA
>NW_018127926.1:3502368-3508391 GCF_001952655.1 Monopterus albus
AATGTAGTTTTCATACAGTCTAAATTGTTAAAATTCTTTGATTTAGTGGAATATAAGACTGCTGTGTTTATGTATAAAGCCAGGAACGACTTATTACCTGGTGGAATCCAAAAGTTATTTGGTGAAAGGGAAGGGGGATATAACTTAAGGGGTCACTTAAATTTAAAAGTTCATGCTATACGTACAACCAAAAAAAGATTTTGTATTTCTATAAGTGGGGTCAAATTATGGAATAATTTAACTGTGGATATGAAAAATAGTACTAGAATTGAGGAGTTTAAATATAAATATAAATGTATGTGTTATACAAGATATATGCAAGAATAAGATTTATTCGAGAAGGCATTAGGAAACACTGTTTTATCTATGTAGAGCTTGCAGCCAATGATGTATGTAATTTTGTACAATATGATGTCATGGGGTAGGACTGGATAAGTCTGACTTCTTCCTACTCCATTCAAACATGTAACAGGTGTAAGCAAACTGATTTTGGATTAGTATTGGTTGGATATGTGTAATTATGTGTGTTATTGTCATTTGTTCATTTGTTCTGTTCTGCATGTTTGAAAGAATAAATCAATCAATCAATCATAAATAAACCACAAATCAACAACTGAGTTTATCGGGGTGTTGCATTCAAAGCCAATGCTTGTGTATTTGTGAACAGAAACAAAATTAATGACAAAATTACTAATAAATCCAAATGTTAAATATTTCAACAGTTTTTTAAAAAAAGTGTTAACTACAGTGATTTATAACTGTAACAGTAAACCAGGTACCTGCAGTATTCAATACCAATACAATAGTATGCCAAGTACCAAAACCTGCACATGGGAAAGCAGAAACCCCCCTTTTCAGTTTTTCTATTTAATGCCCAGTTCCTATAATGGTATAATTATATGTTAAACATGTTGACTTGGACTTCATTTCTAAAATCCAGCACAGGGGTATATACATACAGCAGAAATGTAATTTTAGTAGAGGTGGTGGGTTTATGTTGCTATTGGCAAATTGGGCACAAAGCTAATTCACCAGCCTCATCCAGTATATTAGCATCAACCATGCTAGCACACATCCCCAGTAACGCTGTCTGGGGTTAGCTCAAAGGTGGCATACAATACCTAACAAGTCAGAGTTATTATACGGCACCATTTCATCAATAATTTAACCGAGATAATATTTTTGAAATCAGAAGTGTAAGTCTTGCAAATAAGAAGGAATGTTCACCAGGATTACAATCAAGTGTGACTGTGATTTCGCTGGGATCAGGAGTTGAAATACGAGGTAGAGGGCTTCGTGGCGGGGGAGGTCAGGTGGTGCTGATGAGAGCCAGGAGACTGCGGTGTCTGTCCTGAAGAAAAATGGATGGATAAATAGTTGGAAAAGAGTAACAGGCAATGTGATGCTAGGTGATCACTATGTGAGCATCAGAAAATGCAAGAAATGACAGACAGTGGAAGCACTGTGAACGATTTGGCTTTTTGGGCATACTTTTACTTTGAAATCCTAACATGTTCTTACTCCTGTAGGGGAGTACACTTATTTTTCAGCTGGCTGCTTACACTATATTTATATTATTAATTACAGAAGCTGGTAGGGTTATTGGGGTTACTGACACAACAGACCGAGGTCATGCTGTAAAACACTTGTATTCAAACAACCTGTTATGTGCTCCATGTTGAGGTTCTCATCAAAGCCCTGGTGTCTCTGGTAGGCCTCAAAGTTCACAGAGGCATCATCCTCTGATAGGCTGTGAGGCACCTGGCCATCACCAGGACGACACACCTCAAAACGAATCCATCTGTAGCTAAATAAACAAGGTAAGAAAAAAAAGGAATTAAATTCCTAACGAATGCAAGCTGACTCGACCTACATATGTAAAATATACTGAAATACTGGATATGCCCTTTTACTTTGTATAACCGCACATCTCAAAAAGGAACTTCAATTAACTGCAAAACTGATACTGAATATTTACAGTATTATTTAGAGTTTACCACATAAAACTGCTTCAGTACTAGACAGTCTAAACACAGAACCCGAAAAGTTCTGCCACAACAAAGCACGTTTTTTTTGTTTTTTTTTGTTTAAGTTTTTCAAATCCACATTTTAACCATGTTATGCATGGGACAATGTCAAGTACATGCCGTGCGTTGTAATTCATTCATTATCCACATTCAGGGAGCAGGGTGAATTTACTTGCTACATTTACGTGCTCCAGGACAACTCTGGATGAGATTCTGGATCGTGGGGTGAGAGAAGCCAAAGAAGTCAGCTCCTGATGGCACGATTGGTACCACAGACTTGGAACTAGAAGGACATCATGAATTAGTACACAATTAAAGTGACATAAAATAAAGCTGACTAAAGCTATGTTAACATTACCCGCTGAAGTGACCCACATCCAATTTTTTTCCTCCAGCTGATTCATATCTAATATTTTCATAGATGTGTGAACAACCCATCTGGACAGCCACGTCATGTCGTACATATGTGGTCAGATCAGAATGTATGCGTTTGTTTTTTTTACAATGTCATATTCATTCATTGTTGGCCCCTCACAGTCCAGTTAAAAGTAAAAGACGGAGGAGAGCGACACCAGTGGCGCAGGTCAGTGGAGAGACAAGGAAGTCTCAAATTTGTTGGATGTTTATGGAGAAGCTTCTGATCAAGTATGTACCGTAGCCAAGCAGTTTTTGATAAAACTGTGCAACCTGACCCTCACACAAATGACCATATTGTAGTGATGGGTAGATGAGGCGTCATGAAGCGTTTCGACACATTGCCAAACTGTATTGATACTGTGTCGATACTGTGTCACTGAATACTGACACCTGCTGGACCTTAAAAATCCCTACAGGCAACCTAGTTGACAGACTCAACTGACACTGATTTGATGACCTAGTATATACAATAATATAATTTAAGCCATTGCAGAGTGTTTGTAAATATAATAATAAATGTGAATTCAATGTGTACTTGTATGCAACTTAAGCAGTTGCGCCACCAACATAACATGAGTATAACATCAAAGTCTCAGTTTTCAGTGCTGTGGTGGCGATCTCAGGGTATTTTTAATCAAGAACACCGGCAGAGTTGTTGTCTCGAACATACTTTTAAGGCCGCCATTCATTTGCGATCTCCAGCACAAGAACACCGGCAGAGTTGTTGTCTCGAACATACTTTTAAGGCCGCCATTCATTTGCGATCTCCAGCAGTTGATCTTCTTCTTGCACAGACCTGCTGGATTCACCTGGTTTGTTGACAAATGGGTTGCGGATCCATTCCTTGGCAGTTCGTGGGTCCTTTGTGGTTGGGAAGTAGCGCTCGAACTCTTTTAAAAGCAAAGACAGGTGATCGTGCACCAGCTGGGAGAATGAAGGCTCAGGCTCAGTCTCACCCAAAATCCCCGCTAATGTTTGAAACATGTCCAAAATGCCTCTGTTGACGCGCCGTCCCCACAAATCCAGTTTGGCTTTAAATGCAACTACTTTATCTGCCAACTTGAAGACAGTTGTCATTTTCCCCTGAAGAGACAGATTGAGTTCATTGAGCAGGCTGAATATGTCGCACAAGTAAGCCAGTTTTGGCGCTCAAGTGACCGAGATGTAACCGGACCCATCACTACCATATTGGTATTCTTCTACATACGTGACTCAAATTTCAGTTAAACCTGTGCATGTGTAACAGTTTAAGACTTCAAGCGTGTTCAAATCAGCCGTGAACAAATGTCAATTACTAACATGAATGTGAACCAACAACACAAAAAGCTGACAAAAAAATTGGAGTGGCGCATTAAGGCCTGCAATGTGAACTTTTATATTATTTAACAGTATAAAAACATCAGTCTGAGGGGCAGCATCAGTACCTGACTGATGCAATGGCCTTCAGCAGATTGGCATGGCACATCAGGGCAGAGGAGGCCACAATGGCATTCTGAGGATCTTCTTCGGGCACAATCTCAAACTGGCGGGACAGTAATGGACTGCATATGTATCAGAGCAGCAAGGCAGTACGTGGAGGTTTTGATACATTTACTCACCTCTGACCAGAGAAACTGTTAAATTAGATATTTTAACTCATTTTCTTACACTATAAGCATCTGAAAACTAGGGCCAGAAGAATGATGATGGACATTTAGGTAAAACTGACAACAATCACAACTGTGTGTGTGTACCTGTGGACCTGTTCCCCCGTCCTTTATTTGGCAGGTGTAGAGGCACTGCTGGTTGGGGTTTTTCATGCTGGCAAAGATTCGTGTGCTGCAGAAGCCCACAGGGTAGATGGCGCACTCATCATGGAACAACATTCTGTCTGTGATGATCTGGAGAGCAGTTACAAATTTGCACTTGGTAAAACACATTCAGTGGAAAGTGCCAACTTGATTTTATCCCCACTTTGTCATGTTATAGATTTTTTAACCATCCATCTAGCTATAGGTATGATAGACAGTATAAGTTGTCATCACAGGAAGGCTTCAGTTCAGAGGTTTATCACACCTGTGACATGTGAGTCAGGTCCAACACTGACCTCTCCCAGACTGTAGACTGTTAAACCTCCCAGGATGATGGGAAAAACAGGACGACCAGATGAGTCCAGAGGGATGGGCTGCACCAGTTTCCGAGACCCATCTGCTAGCTTTCTCTTCTTAGACATCTTCTTTGGAACTAAACAAATATGACAGAATAAAATCACTGGCCAGATGTCATCTATTACCAATCAGCATCTGCATTAATACTTGACCATAGTGCTCACGTTCTTCCTTTCCATTCTCCCTGCCTCGCTCTTTTCTTTCCTTCTTTGGTTTTTTAAGAGGTCCCTCTTCCCCTGTTGATACCACAGGTGTCAGGTTGTGCCCCCCAGACAAGCCTGAAGCCCCTGCAGGACCTGAGGTTAATGCCACAGGTGGCACAGTTGGATGAGAACTTGAGCTGGGTGTGGATAGTATTTCCCCCTCCGACAAACACTGATACTGCAACAGTGACTTCAGTAAAAACCTATAAATAAAGATTAATGGAAATGTTTAATATTTGTAAGAACATTATGGGACTCATAAATATAGCTGAAACATTTCCACTCACCTCCGCTCCTCCTTTGCTCTCAGAAACTTCTCTTCTAAGTGGGCAACTTCATCGCAGAGAGCTGCATTCTCCTGTGGGTAAAACAGTGTTACAACACTGATAATAACTAAACTGCTCCTTAGAGAAACATAATACATTAAACTGTTTTCACTGTTTCAGCTTTATCATCCTTTACAATATCCTTCCATATATGCAAGATGTGAAAGAAAACCTAGAGTAACTAGCTTTTTAATTATTCACTAGTTCACTCACAAATATCATGGCACGAGCAGCTTTGCGCAGCCTGAGGTACTTGAGTCGGTACTTTTCATTCTGGTTTTTTCGTGGGCCTCTCTTCATCTTGGCCTTATGGTCAGAGGAACTGGTGGGGGATGGGAAGGCAGGCACCGAGGCACCCGAGCCAGAACTGGAGATGGTATTCTGCTGCGGAGAGCCAAGGAAGGCCTGGGCAGTGAAGGCCTGCAGGGCCTGCTGCCGCTCCTCATCAGTCTGCGAGGATGGTTGGGGAGAGAAAGACAGAAGTGTGCTCATATGTACTAGGAGTATCTATGGCTCAAGCTTGTTTCACCTTCAGGATGATGGATGAAAATACAGACTAAAATGCTGACAAACAATTAACATGTTCACATGCAACTTCCACTGAAACTGCTGTATGAAAAGCAATGAAAGTTGCTGAAAATAAAACATGCAGAAGCAGTTCAAAACTAAAGAAATTCAAATAAAGAAATTATTCCTACTGATATGTATCTCAGAACCTTTCCTCTCGTCTTTTCACACTGAAACAGATCAAGAAAAAAAATCTCTTTCCTAGGTATTTATTTGTCAAAATGAGTTTTTCAACCCAGATCCAATTTCCCACTGGTTATGCTATGCTTTTGTAACCTAGGTTTTAGGTTTTATATATACACACACACACACACACACACACACACATATATATAT
>NW_018127926.1:3508470-3518281 GCF_001952655.1 Monopterus albus
GAAGGATTTCCCTGCACAATTGGGTGTAGGCTGGTTTTTTTTTTTGGTAGAGTCTACTCCTAGAGGAGCTGAGCAGCGCCATCCACGGACTGGATGCCACCTAAGACGCCTGCGAAAGATACTCCAGATTCCAACGACCACCTGTTTCCAGGAGGGTGGTAGGATTACAGAGGATTTACGTTTTTTATTTGTTACTTTTGAATTAATTTTTTTGGGTCGAACCTGATACCATACAACTGACGCGTCAAATTGGAAAGAAGTGACTGAACTGCACCTTATTGGGATAATCTGTTTTTGGAATATTGTTCTTATCTTGTTCAGGTCCAGGTCTGTTTGGGAAATATAAGGGTCTTGTTGTTGAATGATATTGATTAAGTTTTTTTTCCTGAAATACATTTATTTTTGTTATAAGTACGTGAGTGTGTGCCTTATTGGGGATGGAGGTTTCTTCTCCTCACTCTGTGTAGAGTGCCATCACCAAGCTCCTTGTGAACCCAAGATAACTGTACCCTATTGTGTAGATATAGACTTTCGTTTGGTTGTCATTCATCAATTAGATATTTAGAGAGCATTTGACTGCTAAATTTAGAAGGGTGACAGCAGAGAGGGACTCACATACATTAGCGAGTAGTGAGTCCTCATTTGTTACACTTTTTATGGTGTAAATATTGGTACTATAGTAGTTAAAGGATTATCAAGCGCTTATTAGTAATGTGGAATACTGCAAGCTTAATTAGATATTAGTTGCCTCTCCTTTAAAATTCTGCTCCTGGGTCATGTAGATGCACAAGCATTACCTTTAATATCCAAGTATCTGTTTTTAATCAAGTAAGCAAATAATCAGCAGATACCCCATGACATTATACCAGATTATCAGACTGCCAGAGAACACTGACTGCAGAAATACTATGCCTAATAATTTTAAAAATGCTGCAATGTAATTTTCAACAAGCCTATAAAATAGAATATACCGGGCAGTTATAGAAACACAGTGCCAACCCAGATCTTGTGTGAACAGCATTGTGTCAGTATTTATCCATGACCAATCGTTTGACATAAAAGGTCATATGCATTTTTTATAACCCATAAAATATTCGGGCTTTGTGTGAAATTGCCAGTAGCATCCATATAACTCACCAGCAGTGCAAAGACTCCATTTCTGTTCTCAATCCTCTTGAACCTCCTGCTGCCTTTTTGTGTCTGAAACATAATGTAAGACTGAAGCCAAATGCATGGGGCTGGAAAAGCCAGATTTGATTCCCAAAAGCTGGGAAACAATTTAGAATAATTCCATCATTATTAGATACAGCAGGGTCAACGCTTGTGCATCTATGCATCCTTTTTCTGATTACAGCACAAAAATATCAGTTTTTATCTTTTTAAAATTGTAAACTAAGGTCAAAAGACAAGGATGAAAGAACATGAAAAAATACTAACAGAAATACAGATGATGCATGTATTGTATCAACTCAACCAACACAAATGCTAAATGGAGGTGCAAGTTATTTTTCTCAACAGCAGAGGTTGCTGTCAGACCGAGTCTCAAACAACCACATTACCTCCCGGTACATGACCGCTTCCAGGCTTGATTTTGCACTGCCAAGTAGAGAACAATAAGAAAAGCAGTTTACTATAGATTCAAGAAAAGGTGTATGGTCTATTTAAGAAATTAAGACACACACTAGGCATAAATATTCAGTTAACACAAGAAAAACCCTCATTGCTTATGGTTTGGCTTGATATGTAAACATAAGGACACTAAGGTGTGTAATGAAAGTGAGAGGGTTGCTGTACTTGGATTGAACAAGTCCCCTGTCGATGATTCTCTGTTTAATCTCCTTTATGTGCATGGGACGTCCTGCTTCCTCCAAGACAATCTACACCAGAATAAGGAAAAAACAAAAAGCACTAACCAAACAAAACATGTCAGAGTGAACTGTGCTGAATGTTATTAATAACACTATACAATAATATATATAGGGCAGATACCTGTGCTGCATCAAGCCATGTGAGGTTTGGTTTTTCTGCTATTTCACTGGGTGGCTCACTGCAAAAACATTTAGTATCATCTAGAGTAACATTATTTATTGTCACTTTGGAAATCATCACATAAAAACATAAACAATTCAAGATCATCAAGGCAAAGCATTTTTCCTCCACTATTTAATTAGTTCTTATATCATATTAAATTTGTATTAAGATTTCATTCTCTTTGAGCACAAAACTACGCACAATGACAACGGATTCCCATTTGGGAACATCTACACTGTATTACTAATAATGTTGCTTTACTCTGTAACCTTCATGGAAGCATTACTTCTTGCATGGTGTATTTAATATATACATTATATGAGCAGTGGGCCTATAATGCAAACATATGGCGTGTTTTAAAATCACATTATCTTAAACAACCTCTCCAGGGTTTCACTGGTCCCAGACAGACTTGCAATGCTGTCCAGAGCAGGAAACAGAGAGTAGTTCCCCTGTCCATCAGTCTCTATCTCAGATTCAAACGTGTTGAGTGACTCCATAGGAGACGGTGACGAACTTCTGCTCTGCAGACAGATTAAGTGTTAGCAATACAGCCATTGTCATTAAATTGCCTTTTTCTCTACGGGTACTTCATACGCTCAGCTGGAATTAGCAACATGACTATAAGCCAGGCCACACCAACACTGAAACCTGCCTATAGTGTAAGTAATGCCTAGTAATTCCCCGCAACCTCCATTAAGACAATATACGACAGCAGTGCTTAGCTAAAAAATGCAACGCACGCACCTCGATGGAACAGAAGATAATCAGCTCGTGCTCCAAATTGTTTCTGTGTCAACCGGAACCTTCTGTCGTCTTCATCGCATTGTTTACATACAGTGGCTACACACTAACATTAACTACCTAAGAGTAGCTCCTGTGGGGAATATCGTTATAAAGTTGAGCTACGCGGAGAGTAAATGTCTCAATAATACGATTCGATGCGTGAGTATCGACAAAAAAAGGAAAGTATCAGTGTCAAGCACGTTCAGGAGCTCGACATTATTATTGAGCGTCGGACATTATTATTGAGCGCACTTGCACCGGATATCCGGGTACTTTTATTTGTAAAATAAAATGTGTTACTGACAGTGGGTAATTTTGGACAGAGAAGACACTGTGGGAGGTGAGAGAGAAATTGTGCAATAAATCTGAACGAAACGACATTAAAATACAATAGGACTAAAATAAAGCTGAATAAGATTTGAACTTTCTAAAATGATTTTCAGAAAGAATTTCAAAGCCTGTGGTCACCTTGTTAGGCTATACCCTTTTGTAAACCTGTGAAAAATGGAGAAACTGAAGTTTGAAATGATGCAGTATAGTACACTGAAAACTGCTCTTGTCTGTGGGCTGAAAGCTTTGTGTGGCCACACCCTGATTAGTGATGTTATACCAGGGTCTTTCCTGCCGCTGTCAAACACCTGCTGTGCCATTAGTGATTTAGCCTGTTTGCATGTTTCATATTGCAAAACGCAGTCGAGTAACAGCTGTTTACTGCCAGTTCACAGTAGATGTGCATGTTTTAGATGTACTAGGTCTTTGCAAGAAAATATTAAGGTCACCCATTTCTGTTTATTTATCTATTATAGCAATGAAAATGTAGACAAAGAGCAAATATGTCCCAGCAACTGACAGCACCTTTAATGTAATGAGATAATCTTTACACTCAAAACAGCATTTGTTTTGTAGTTTGAATGAGTTTCTTACATAAATATAGTGCTATTTGAAAAATACATACAACACATCTGCAGTATACTGTAGCTAAGCCATGGTGGAACAAAATCAAGTCCATATGAGCCTTAATCAATGCAAAAGTCACTAATGAGATATCTAAAGCTAACATACTGTATATATTTGTTATAGGACAGTTCGTCAGCAAGCTCCAAATCCTCAGGCCTCAGCTGCTGATCCTGATCAGTGGGTAGAATCCATGAGATTTCCACAAACATCAGAGAAGTCAAAACAGGTATTCACAGCCAGAGCAACTGCATGTTTCAAATGCACATTTACATCACGCTTTACTTTTTTTTTTTATCTTGGGCCTTTCTTGGGGTTGCTGAGTAATCAAATGGCCCAAAAGCTCACAGTCCTGATTTACAGCTCAGTTTAACTCCCCCAGTTTTCTGGAGGTTTTGTGGTTAAAACCTCCCAATGAAATGTCAACATACTATGTCTGGGCTTTATTGTTTGTCTGTAATAATGAAAGATGTGTGTGTGTGTGTGTGCATCCTAAGTTGTTGTATTTTTTTTTTTTTTGTAGTTTTTTATAGATTGTACTCAACCTGCAACTATTAGTAAGGTGAACCTAATGTATGCTCTGCCATCATATCTGTAAATGAGTTTACAGTGCAGTGATATGCAGATTTGATTAAACAAAATACAGAAGGTGAGCTGAAAATGCTGAGCGCATTTCACTGTGCTATAAAAACCACATACATATTATCAGGTTTAAATTGTCATTTCCCAGTTTAATGAGTACTGATAAATAAAACTTTACTCAAAATTTAAAGGGGCAGCGCTTCTTTCTTCTGGTTGTTTAATCACAGCTTTCAGGAATTGTTGCATGTTCTAGATTTGCAGCATTTCAACAGCCAAGCCAGGAATTTGCTTTCTCAACTCCTACAACATGTTTGTGGGTGTAGTCATATTTGTAGACTTGTGGTCCGACAAAGAAGTAGATGAGGCCTAAGATGAGAAAAGTCAGACCTTTAACAAGCAAAGTGATTCACATAATATGTTGATGTTGTGTTCTCTAAGATGTTTTTGTTGTTTGTTAATGATCATAATAATGATGACAATGATGGGCATCTTGCTAAACTTAAATATCCAGCTGTGCTTGAAGGTTACATTACAGCATATCACATGAAGAACCATGTATGTGAAATTATACAGTCTTAAATGATAGAGGGGAACCACATAATTACACACAGCTGATGCTGCAAGTGAATTAGCATTCCTCTGCTACTAATAACAATGCAACTTAGAAAAGCCCTTAAGATACACCCAGAAGTAAATCTAGACAAGATTGCTACACTTTACAGCCTGTACCCAGTTTGCCTATTGTTCATTATATATATTTCTGTAGAACATTTTTAGATTAAATTAAGATTAAAGTAGACTAACAATTACAATTTCATTGCAAACATGTACAATGATCATTGCTCACCCTCTTTATAAACAGCTGCATTTATTGTGGCATTGACTCCTGGAAAGCCCTCACTGATGTTTTTTGGGTAACCAAAGTCCATAACCCTTCGGTTTTCATTGTAACTGAAAAGGACATGAAAAAAAAACAATGTTTCTCAGACGTCATGAGTCATAATCATCTGTTCATTGCTCAAAGCTTAGACAAAACACGTATTTACTGTATGGTTGCTAGGATCACATCATCAGAAACTGAGTCCTTTGTTTTCTGTGTGAGGCCCAAATGACACAGTAAATGTTCAAGTAAGATCTCAGACAACCTAGCACTACTTTGTGGTTTGTCTTTAATATGTAAGGTACTGTTTTATATAATAGAACACTGTTTCAGATCAGCACTTACGTTAAGCTAAAATAAGAAGATGGCCATTTAATTTAGTTCAGTCTTTACTGCTAACAAATGTATTGAGCATTTATTAAGTGAAAAATATTTATTGTATGTACTTCCAGTGCACAAGTAACAAACTTGTTCAAATAACCTTAAACTATCAAAACCAGCTAAGAAAAATCTTTTCATATGTAAATCTCAATGTAGTGATTGCAGTTTCCTTTTTTAAAATTTTATAATTGAATATAATTGAATTAATGTCATTAATTTGTCATCTTACCTCCAGTAATTGTCCTGAATAAAGAAGAGGGTGCGTCCTGTTTTCACTATGTGCACTGCTGCGTCAATGTCCTGCACCGAGGCTGGAAATCCAAAGTGGCTGAGTGATCTGGGCTTCCCCTTCGCAAAGGAGCCTTTCACTGTCCAGAATATGGATTCTATCAAAGGCAAAATCTCATGAAAATGATGGATTCGTCTTCAAATAAAAGGTGAACTAATGTCATCAATTAAAAAATACATATTAAAATACAGGATTTCATTGAGATGGTGGTTGACACTTTAATACTACTAAAAATAAGAAGAAAAGAAAAATACAGCTTTAGTTCACAGAGCAGCCACTAATTTAGTGACTGTCAAAATCATTACTCCTTAATACAGCTGATTATTTATTTATTTGCTTACCTGCTTGTTTATTTATTTACTGCGAGCCATGGGCTAAATAATAGTTTGATTATTGGCAGTAGATGGAATTACAATGAAATCAGTGAAACCTACCTTATGATGCAGATTATTTACTGGAGGCTATTGAAACACTATTGAATAGTTACCATGAATAAGGTAAGCAGTAGATCGGCGAGGTACCCAGAACGCTGCATCAATGCTGGTTTTGAGCTTGGGCATAAAGTTGGTGATGGGACCTTCTTTTATGTCATATTGCTCATTATGTTTAATCCAGAGATATCTTATGGGGAAAATATTGTCAGTTAGATTAGAAAAATACACTTTTATCACTGACTGTTGTACGTATGTACTGAAAGTACATACTGTATTAAATTGAACATATGTGTAATCTCTTTTGAATGAAAGTTATCAAAGTACCTCTTTCTGAAAAAGAAGGTGGCTTCACCAATAGTGGTCACTGCATCAAAGGTCAGGTCTGGAGCACATTTCTTCTGCATGAGTTGAGGGAACAGCGATCCTGACAGCCAGGGGTGAGAGCTCCAGTTGTACCTCGATAGGTAATTTGAGTGACCTCTGACTGGCCCTAACACGTCATCAGCATAGAGATACGTTATGTATCAGGTTGCACTTAGGCAGAAATACAAAGATGTAAAAATATACTGTAACTAATAGTCATATGATAAATAAATCACAACAATTTACTGTAAAGTGTGTTGATATTTGCTACATCTTCACTGGCTAATAGGCTGGCTCCACGTGAAGACTTGTAAGTGGGATACATCAATGACTCAGGGTTTCTGGAGTGCTTCAGGCCCAAAGCATGGCCAAATTCATGTGCAGCTACCACATGCAGATTAAATCCTGCAATATCACAAAGAAGGTGCATCCAAATAAATATTGATTTTTGTAGTTTTCAGTACAGTTCCCTTAGTACAAGTGTGATTCATCTCAGCACCTGTTTTTCCTGTTGTCCAGCGCTCATCATCGTCAAAGTGTGTGTCACCTCCAACCCCCAAACCTGGACCAAAAGCATGAGCCAACGTGCCTCTGGGTCCATCAAAGGGATACAAGTCACCATGGTCTTCATAATATTATCCAGGTCAAACATGCAAATGAAACCACAGAGAAAACCATTTTCTTTCATGGCTAAAGAAAATTACAGGGTTTTGTTGACCTCATCAAGTCAAGTTCAGCAGCCACTGCATGATGACGCTACCTCAGTTTGCAGGTAAATTACTGCTGAAGCTCCCCAAGTGTATATTTCCATGTGGTTGTGTTTTACATAATACATGATACATGCCTGACAAGTGTATTTTTCTATCTGTGAGAATGGCTCAGTGTATTTCTAAATATCCTTTATCACTGTTCAATACAGGTAAACCCACCAGAGGTCACAAACTCCACCATGATGTCAGCGTTGTGGCTGTGCATCCTAACAAACGTCAGACTGCTGGCTCTGGCCCAAACCCTGAACGCTGTCTCAAGCAAGAAGTCCACAGTGCTGCGAGGCAAATCTCTGGTGTACCTGCCAATGCTGCAGAGGCAACAGGTAAATGTCGTGTTGCTGATTTATAGCAAGATCAAGGCACAATGTCTTCTATATATTTATAAATATGACAACAATGAATGATAGAAGCACATAGTGGCAAAATATACATAATATATGCTGTATGATTATACTTTTGAAAATCCAGCTGGCTTTCTAAATCAGTTCACAAAGAACTGTACTTTAAAGTAAAAAGATTCAAAGCACCTTGATCATTAATATTATCAAAAGCTGCAGTAGATACCTGTAGGTAATGATATTCTTATTCCATCGTGTCCCCTGAGCGTTACTGTACTCCTCCACATCTGGAACACCACATCGAGGGCTCCTCATCACCTCAAGGGTCTCTGAGTCTAACACACCAGTTGCATTGAGCCCAAAGAAACTCTGCATGTCTTTCACCTTTGAGGTAAAGGAGGGCCCACTCCGCCTGATGCGCCCCGAAGGCTTTTTTGGTAGGTTGTAGAACTTCTGAAGGTATTCCTGTGAGTACATTTAAGATCCAGTTCAGATAACATGCTGCACTGAAGACCAAGGCACATTAACTGGTCCGGTACAACTCAGTTAATGCTATGAATGAAAGTCAAGACTCTCCCTACAGAGGAACTTCTTATTTGTGGCATGCATTACAATAGATTACACACAGTACTATATATATTGCATACACCAAATTGCACGTTATGTAATACGATTAACACTTTTTTTTTTGCATTGTACTAGAGATTAAATCGCATGCAGTCCGATCTCAGACATTTGTGATGAAACTCATGCGCTTATACACTTACTGTGGCCAGCTTCAAGTCAGCCTGTGGTTCTGTGGAAGGATAGCTCTCTACCTCCAGAATAAACGTGGGTGCCGTAAAACATGGACCAAGCCTAAGCAAGACCAAGACACAGCAAAAAAGCAGCATGGCCTGCATTTCACAGACTTAATACTATATGAGTTGTAGTGGCAGTAGTGCAAATACATGGAGATGGAAGTTCTGGTTAATGAGAAAGCCTTTTAAATGGTTGTTGTGACTCATACCGCTCGCAAATCCAATAGGGAGGGGTTTGCAAAGAGTAAAGGACAGTGATAAAGAAAATGAAGAAATAACATTTGAATGTTTTTGTCAAGTGACTGCTCCAGTGAAGATGTAAATGCTGACAATAACAGTGCATACGTCAATATCTTATTTAGATTCAGTATAAAGGAGTGAAATCAGTTAGTTCAAAAATGAGTCATGGGACATAAAACTAAGACACAATATTTGATGGGAGCTTTAAGAGTATAATGTTCAGACTCAGATAATCCCAAACAAGTGGTGAAACTACAACATGAACTGATGCAACACAGTGAATTGGGCGGCACTGCTCAATCTCACGCATTCTGCCAGCTCTCCTGAAACATCACCAGCAAAGCACATACTTATTCAGTTTTAGCAAATGCATGTAAGACTTTTTAATGAGAGAGTTTACTGAAGGGGAACTGAAATTGCAGAGAAAATGGCCATCAGCCAGGATGCCCAGACTGGACAAGGATGGTGCTGCAGTAAAGTCAGGCTACAATTATGCTTGATTGGTCACTGTGAAGCATTGGGAACTACAGTGTTCCTCTGTCAGCCAACACGAGCTGACTTTCCCAGATTGTGCCAAGCTCTTTAGCAGAAAAAAAAGTAGAGAACTTTCATTGTTCTCATTTTATGGTCTCAGCACAGATGGAAGTGATGACTGAGAGGACAGTTTGGAGTTGCAAGGTTGTAGCTGGGAGAGACCACTGTTTTGCCCAATCCTGTTTCATGTTGACAAAGTGCCAGAGATGTTACATATCAGAAGAAGTACCTGGGAGGAGCAGGGTCTGCTGGTATGTTTTTCTACTTTAACAGTATTTCATCACACTGTGTTCATCATCTCGATTGAAAAAGGACAAATATTAGGACTTTACATGACAAAGCTTTCAGTGCCTGATAAATGTGTTTATTAATAATGCAGACCCAATCTAAAGTAAGCATTTTGTTAAAGCCCAGTTATTCAGTACAATT
>NW_018127926.1:3518505-3553644 GCF_001952655.1 Monopterus albus
TATATATACATATAAAAGATTCCCCACCCACACCACTTCGGGGCAGTCGTCGCACCACTTCGGGCAGTCGTATTCCTTCCTTCAAGCTTGGCTCCTCTACCAGAGGCTTGAATTTAACCTCTGTTGATTTTTACCAGTGGCAGCAGGGCATGAGTTTTCTAGCTCTCACTTCAAAACACACTCCTGCTAGAGACTTGACTGCCATCCTGTGGTATCTATACAGTGCATGTAATTCATAAATTCTGCTGGATGGGCCTCACCTCACATTGCAGTGTGACTGTAGTTTGCATTTAAGTGGTTGCTCAGCATTTGCACTTTTTCAGCAGTTTAATACTTTTGTTTATAGGCTTTAATGTGCATAAATTAAATGTTTGTCAGTTCTGATTTAGTTTACATTTGTGTAATCTAAATCCTCCCGTTGCTATAGGCTGTAGTTGACTTATATTGTGGCTCACTGACCATTGCCATTAATGTATATTACATTATAGTGATTTGGCAGAAGCTTTTGAGACATAAAGAAAGTTGTTTTTACCCTGTAATCCTGTAATATGCTGAAATGAACAGAGTAATGTCAGCATAACCTTTGTTGTTGTTGATGATGTTGTTGCCAATCATTGTGCTGATCTGTCAAGATGCCATTTCTGGTATAAAATGCCCATCCTTCCATTATCCGGGGCTAGAGCCAATCCCAGCTGACACTGAGCGAGACACCTGTCCAGTTTGACAATTATTCAATAAAAACAATATTTTAGTAATGGTGGTTTTTGTTCAGGGTGTAGCTCAGTCACAAGTATCATGTGTTGTCTCATAGTAGCAAGTTTTCTATGAGCCCTATAAATTTGAACATTTTAGATCACCACTTCCAAAATATTACTTAGATCCAGCTTAGACTTTGGAGTGTGGCAGATCTTATGGCGCTGTTACCATGCAATTTCTGACCTATCATTCTAGGCGTTGTCTATGGGGATACTGTAGATATTTAAATTGATATCTAACAGTAGTGAAGAATCCTTAAAAAAAATTTTGGAATTTGGATAATGAACTGGAATTGCTACCAAAATCTTATGAATTGTTCCCTCGGACATACATTACCTCCCTATAAACAAACTAACAAACAAACAATATATCAAAATCCATTCATTGCGTTTTGAATTATGTTGTTGAACAAAAAAAAACAGCAGCCAAGGTAAATAAAAGCCAAACAATAAAATTTAAATCTCTCTTTGTGTCATTGAATTAGCCTTCAAAGTTTGAGGGTTTGATGACATCCAGTGTCACACATACTGTATAATTCTCTGTCAGAATAAAATGGTTATTGGTATAGTTGTTTATTAGTTGCTAAGAAGTTTCATACATGAAACATTCTACAGAGTTAGTCATGGTATGGGTTTGGGACGGAGCCATTGTTTTCTACAGTTACCTAACATATTTGCCCTAAAACTAGACATGCAGCTTACATGACAATGCATATTTTTAATATGGGTTAGCAAGAATTGTTTACACAAACAACCTCAATGCTGATGATGTTCAACAGCTGGTAGCAGCAAATATGTCAACAAAGTCCAAAGCATTACAGCCTCGTGTTACCGTTAGCATTATTGTAGAAGACTGTTACTCTGAGACTTAGAAAAAACTATTTCTAAGACAAAAGTGCAATTCATTGTACCAGCATGTCATATGTGGTTCAGACCTGCCCATGTAAGGTCCTACAACGGGATTTGTTTTTTCAGAACTTTGAATACAACAAATAGGTCACAGCATTACCCTATGTTTCCATATTTATGTGTTTGTGTTTGTGTGTTAGAGACCATTTTTAAAATAACAGCAAAAATCCCCCAACTGCCAACTTCCTCTGTTATGAGTCAGAAGCACTCTGTTAGCCACCATGCCCTCCACGAGATGCTGGGGTGTTAGCACACATGTGTGTTGTACGTTACACATGATATCACTGATAGGATGCAGATTAACCAGAGTTTTTTAGTGAAGTTTGTATAGCACTCTTATAACTCAGGACACAACATACTGTATACGAATGCTAGCATAATTTAATTTCTTATGAGAAAGTGATCTCTTTTAATGACAAGTGAGAGCAACTGTTTATAATCTGAACTTCTTAATGCAGTGTATGAGATTTGATCAGCAGTATGAGATGTACAGTTGCAAAACATTATCATTACAAGACATGCAAAAAGTATGTTGAAAATGACTCAACACACATTATTTTGTCAAATATCTGACAGTGCTGTCAGTGCAGCAGTTTAAGCTGAACATAATTCTTTGAATGTTTAACTTTAAAAAAGAGTGCTTTGTATCCAAATGTGAATTGATAGTCAACAATGCCATTGTGTCAGCAATCTGATTTTTCCTATATCAAAGTGTATTAGTCTGATCAGACATTTTTTGCTATGTAGAAATTAAGGAATTCCTTTGTTGTGGCAGGAGTTAATACTTACACACCTTTGTTGTCTCACTCAGACGCTGATGTTGTAGAAACAGTAATAGGCAGCATGTCTTTACCTGCCTTGTCTCCAGGGATTTACAGGAACCTAACCAGTCATGTTTTTCTTTCAGTGTATTTTTCTACTCTCATTGTTGTAAGTACATAGAATATTTATCTCAGTTTCTGTGTGAGATTGTCATTTATCTATAAGTCCAGGTGCTAACGTTCAATCTTCATCTCCTTCAGTCCTGCCTATAAGCCTCCTCACTGTAACAAAGCTACAGCCATGCAGGCTAACATTATGCTAATTACCACACACACACACACACACACACACACAACCAGTACAGTTTGAACACAGTGGGAATACAATATGTTTTGCAAGTATTTGGTTATAAACCAAAGTATTGGGCAAATGTAAAATTTGATCTGATGATGGAAAAAGATAAAATGCTAAGGGATCCTCAAAGTTATTACTTCATTGTACCTCTCTGAACATTGACATTTCCACACTCCTTGCAGGGCTCTCAGGTCCTCTGACCAAATGCTTCTGGTTATTCTGGGGTCCAGACTTAGAGGAGATTATGCCTTTGCTGTAATAGGTCCAAAGATGGAGCAGCTTCCTATTACACATCCGAGCAGCACCAGTGTTGGAAATGTTTAAGACTTCCCCAAAAAAGCTATTTTTATCCTTTGGCTTTTAAACCTGGCTAGACACTTGTTTTGAATTTGTCATTTTTATTGACTGATGTGCAGCACTTTTGACTTTTGACTAGATTTACCAAGAGACATTTTAAAAAGCTAAAAAATGTCAGCCTGCTGGTGGCAGTAGAAGAAAATTCATGGGGTCAGCAAAGTTAGCAGGGTTCATCCTGTAGGCACCATGAATATCAGGCAATCCAGTAGTTTCAGAGATACTTTGGACCAAAGTGTTGGAGGAGCCAACAGACTGACATCCCTGGAACAATTCTTCTAAAAACATTAACACCTTAATAGTATATTTATGATCAAATCACTCTCATCTTGTATTTTGTGCTCTGTCTAGTTCTCTATATGGCGTCTCTGTTGTAATAAGTGACTAACCCACAAGTTAATGTGTCATTGGTTTTGTTGTAGGTGAGTGGGGTCTGTTTCTATGCTGTGAGAAAACCTCCTCTTCAACATAACAGACAACACTGGGATCATTTTTCAATTTGTCATTTATATTGTGTAATCCTGGTAACTCTGGATCCCACAACCACAGCAGATAGTAAAACATCAGGAAGAGCTGATTTAAATTACACTATTACCAGTGCAGGACATTTGTTCACATTGAACTAACATATTAGCTGTTAGCATGAGTGTTCATATAATGCTGAATACAGTCATATTAAATGTAATATCATAACATGTGAATCACATGCTGTAGATTTTGAATTCACATTTTTCATCGGTTCTTTCATTAGTCACATATCCTAAAGCGTCTACACCTAAAATAACAAGACACAGAGTGACTATTATGAGACCAGCAGCAGCATGAAATAACTCCCACAAGTTTCCATTTTTTGTAGTGAGCATTTATGTTTAAACTACAGCAAATGGAGAGATAATAACTAATGATGTGACATCCTTGTTCAAGAAAAGTATTTTCTGCCAAAAATGGTTCAACTCTTCTAAATCTGTGAATAAAAGAAAGGACAGCACTGTTACAGTTTGTCTTTTGAAGAAAAAAAGGGTGGGGGGCATAATCCTTATAGGATTTTAATTGGATTTAATGGGAAAAACCTGAAGTCATATGAATGTGGGAAATGGGGAACGTCTGATCAAAGCATTTTGCTGGGTTCAAAGAAGTGCACAGAAACCACAAGCACTGTAGTTGTACATATAAGCACATTCTTGACTGACAAATGAGGAAGTGGCTAGGTGCTTTTACATGAATCACCAGGACCATTTGAAAAACACTATAAATATTCTCCTTTAGCTTCTTGAACCCAGTGACTGGTTTGGACAATACCGAGACAGCGACAATGATCATTTTGCTGCTGCTGATGTTGGCTTCTCACTCCTTAGCTCTGCCGCTGCTGTCTGCAGACAAAGACAACTGGGACTTAGCAGAGGTGAGTGTCAAATAAATCTTACAAGCTGCCTTCAAGTGGATTTTTGTGACAATTAATGAAAACTATATGTTTCAGACTACCCAAAGAGAATGAAGCTATTCAGAATAGTTTTCATGCCACTGTGTTCTCATTTTGCTCAGTTTTCTCTTTCAAACAGAAATACCTCCATCGCTTCTATGACCTTCCAGCTGGTCTCCAGGGTAGACAGAGGTCATCAGGTGCCTTTCAGACCAAACTCAAGGAGATGCAGAAATTCTTCAAGCTCAAGGTGATTGCATGCGGAAAATATCAAACTGTCCAATACCTTTGCTTTAGGGGAGATCTTTCCCCAGTAGCTTATTTTGATCTGCATTGATGGTTTTATTGGTGTTGATGACCTTCACTGTGTGTAAATGGAGGGCCAGATAATTGGGTTGAATTCAGTTGCATGTGGTTCAGTTCCTAATTGCTGTTAGAAACTCAGTGCAGAACAAACAGATCCACCTAGAGAATGTAATATATTTCCATTCCACTCCATCTGCCTCTAAAGGTGACTGGGAATCTGGATGACAACACTCTGGAGCTGATGAAGCAGGCAAGATGTGGTGTTCCTGATATTGGGGAATACAATCACTTCCCTCAGCACCTCAAATGGCAAAATAACCAGATCACATTCAGGTATGCATTCAAATGATTACAGGGAATATACTGTAAAAGATGAACTATTCAGAAAGTGAACACCAGCGTAATTTATTCACCAATTTTGTTTCAGGATATTGAATTACACACCAGATTTGAAAAAGTCTGATGTAGACAGAGCCATACGTAATGCGCTGAACGTTTGGTCCGATGTCACCCCTCTGAAATTCAAGAAGCTGTACAAGGACAATGCTGACATTATGATCAGCTTCGGATCAAAAGGTGGAATAAAGCTCTAAGATTCTGATATACTGTATATATGCGCTGAAAATATACACAATACATAATGTTTGACTATGAAAAATCGACTTTATAACACTGCTTATATAATTTGTCTTTCCTTTATTGTGCAGAGCATGGAGACTACAACCCATTTGATGGGCCCAATGGACTGCTGGCTCATGCCTACCCACCTGGCCAAGGCATCGGAGGAGACACTCACTTTGATGAGGATGAACACTGGACTAAAGATTCCTCAAGTAAGAGTTATGCATTATTTGTTTCTAAGGCACTTAATGGGCTGGTCCTTCTTATCCCAATGAACTCCTGCAGTGGCACAAGCCAGTTAGATCCCTTGGGTCCTTAGATGTGCTAAGGGTGATCACGCTTTTGCTGTAATGGCCTCAGAACTGTGGAACAGTTTATCTATTAATGTTAGATCTGCAACGGTTCTGCCTGTCTTTAAGTTACCCCTTAAGACTTATTTAGTTTTCATGACTTGCCTCAGAACTGTGGAACTGTTTACCTATTAATGTTAGATCTGCAACGGCTCTGCCTGTCTTTAAGTTACACCTTAAGACTTATTTAGTTTTCATGACTTTTGGATCATAGTGGAGCTGACACGTCTCCTCTTAGAATGTTTTATGGTTTGTGTCTTTTGCTTTTTATTTTATTTTATTCTGGCTTATGTGAAGTACTTTGGTCAACAAGTTGTTTTTAAAGTGCTATATAAATAAATTTTGATTTGATTTGATTCATGCACTAAAGTTCAACATAGGTCAGTATATACAGGAAGTCAGTATTCTGACTCAGCATCTTTTCTCTGCAGCTTACAACCTGTTTATAGTGGCTGCCCATGAGCTGGGCCATGCTCTTGGTATGTCCCACTCCTCAGACGCCGGAGCCCTGATGTACCCAGTCTACTCATACACTACAGGATTCCCGCTGTCTGAGGATGATATTGAAGGCATTCAGGCTCTCTATGGTGGGAAGATACATGATT
The DNA here is from genome assembly GCF_001952655.1 of Monopterus albus. Lineage (NCBI taxonomy): Eukaryota > Metazoa > Chordata > Actinopteri > Synbranchiformes > Synbranchidae > Monopterus > Monopterus albus. Next base: position 3,524,942 of record NW_018127926.1, read on the forward strand.
TGTGTTTGTATATAAAATTTGTTATAAACTAAAAAACTGAAATTGACGCATCACGTTTCGATGATTGATTCAGTGCTTTTTAACGTAAGATTTTTCTTATTTTTTATGCAAATATTATTATGAAACATGCATTAATGCTGCATGTCCAATTACAGGCCCAAACCCAAACCACAAGAAAGTAAAGCCAAAGCCTGTTGCACCAAACAAATGCGACCCCATGTTGAGTTTTGATGCAGTTACAGAGCTCAGAGGGGAGACGATTATCTTCAAAGACAGGTTCAGTAAAACCCATGATTCATACAACTATGCTAATAAATAAGCTTTAAATGTCTATCTGACTACACGCTGACTTGACACTGTGGATTTGCACAGACTGGAGCTAGTTCTCTCTGTCCTAGTGCCACCCAACACACTCTATAAATTCATTATATATCATTATTGACATTTGAACTGTAGACCAGTGTATCATGCTATATTTTGTGAACATGCTTGTTGCAGTTTCTACTGGCGCCTCCATCCTCAGATGCCTGAGCCTGAGCAGACATTGATCAAGTCCACATGGCCCTCCATCCCTAGCAAAGTAGATGCAGCATACGAGAACCCAGAGAAGGATATAGTCATTATATTCAGTGGTGGGTTTTATATATATCATTTTGTAGATATAGATATTACAGTAGATACAGTAAGACCAAAAGTGTGTTCTCTTGTCAGGAATCCGAATGTGGGCTTTGAATGGGTATGACCTTGTGGATGGTTACCCCAAGTACATACACAAACTTGGACTTCCCAAGACCATAAAGAAAATAGATGCAGCTGTTTACATCAGCGACACAAGCAAAACCCTACTCTTCATCGATGAGGATTACTGGAGGTACAGTATGTGGAGATGTATTTTACATATCTACGTTAGTTTGAAAACTAAAAGTCTTTAAATCTTCACAGTACAATATTCTTCATGAACCTCAAAACCTGAGTCATGTGAAATGTAATTTTGTATTTCATTAATCATTTGCTTTTATTTGTCACCCACAGCTATGATGAAATGACAGGCACCATGGATAGCGGCTACCCACGATCCATTGAGAGCGATTTTCCTGGAATGAATGATGAGGTCGACGCAGCTACTTATCACTATGGTACTGTCGAGCCTGGAAAAACAAATTTTAATGAATGAGGGTTTTTTTTTTTCTCAGCACTTCTTCTGTAATGAATTTTATAACAACTATCCCATCTGCTCTTTCAGGATACTTGTATTTCTTCCATGAAAACATGCAGTATGAGTACAGCTACACTTCAAGGAAGGTCATTCGCATCCTGAGGACCAACTCCATTCTCAACTGCTGATGAGCTGGTGTGCAACTGTCAGCCGTAGCTTGGAAATGTGTATAACTATAACTAGCTACATGGCACACAACACATTTTGACAATAAAGAAAAAAATATCCACAAACATATATACATGTTAAGATAAGCCATAGGAAGCTGCAGTGCAAAAAATCAGCTGTGATGGAAAAAAGTTTATTTTTACTTGTGCAGGACACATGTAGGTCAAATAATTAGTCAGACACAGAACGCTGGAAAATTCCTCTTAAATATGTTTCCTTAGATTATTTATTTTAAAAATATATGTACTAAATGTTTTACTATGGACAGCAAGATCCTTAGCCAGTTAAGTTTCTTGCCAGTAACAGCTGGCTTGGCTCATCTGTGAGCTCAGTATTGAGCTCCTTATTACAATATGTATTAGTATTTCAACAAAGAGCTTAGTTGTTTAAAGACTGTTACTCACATATTTGAACTCATTATACAGTATTTTGTCACCTGTTATTTATTTGTGTATTAAGTCTGTGTACCAAATAATGTTACAGCTGGTCTCTTGCAATTCAGACAATGGAGAGGGACTGGGAGGTTTGGGAAAGTATTCAAAATTCTCTTTCAAACATTTGCAGTGTTTCTTGGAGCCATCATGCAAACTACCAAGTTTTCAGAGAGTTGCTGCCTGGTTTTTAAAGTACGTAATACTGTAATATACCAGTGTAATATTGAACCAGGCTGAGATTTTGAGGTATTATTATCTATTCACTGCATCAATATTCAACAATCTCCTCTATTACATGTATTTTTGGAAGGTTTGTTCATATCTTTGCAAAAATAATTTAATAAAGGTCATAGAGAAATGGATATATAGATAATTCAGTAAGTAAGTGAATGTACAGATCACCACACTGGTACTATTGCACTTACGCAGCCTCTCGTACTGTATTTAACCAGTTTTGCTTGTGATTTGCACTTGAATAAAAGCATGAAGTGCTGTTCAACAACGTTTTGTACTGTCTAACTAAATATTAAAAAGTGTTTTCTCAGGAGTTTTTACTGCACCTTTTGTGTCATGTACTTACCTAGTTTTCTCACAAGGGGGCGCTCCTGTCAACTGTTAGGACACATTTAGGTCTTGTGCAAAAATATTGCTGTTCTAATCAGAATCCCGAAGTGACTGTAATACACAGGTGATATGCTACATTATGGAAATATTTGACTGCTCTAAAGTGTCTGGCTCCATTCCTGAGTTTTCAGTTTGCTTTATTAGCACAACAAATGTTGGGGAAAATCTTTGGCTCTGGCCACATTAAATCTGACCACACCACAGATCAAGCAGTAATCATATTAATAAAGGGCCATTACACATGGTATCTTCATCCTCCTGCATAGCAACATACTGTATAGCCAATTATCCAAGCAAAAAAGTTTAAAAAAAATTGGTAGCTGTTTAATGAAACTTAAGAATATGTATAGTGTGAGCCTGAAGTTTGGGAAAGGGCTTGAGCCAAGCAGCAATCATATGGATGTAATTACACTGCAGTGAGGCACTTACCAAAATTGCTCATTTCCTAGCTATGGTGTGGTGTAGGCTGTGTCATTGTTTCACACATCCTGCATCCTTTCAAGTCTAAGCTCCAGTTTACAGAAACACAGATGACTTATCTGAATGTAATATGTCATTTTTATTAGACTTTTTAAATTAAATCAAGATTGTCATGTTTATTTACATATGTTAGAAATAATATAACTCTTTTTTTTGGCATTTTGTCTCTTGGCAGTGTGGTTATAATTTTGCAGAGGCTGGTTTAAAAAGAGGAAAACAGTGTGACAAAGAAGACATTTGAACAACAGAGCTCATTGTGTTTGGCGGAGGCTGGGGGAGGCTCAGTAACCACTGGTGCTGTTACAGCTGACTTCAGGTCTGTGCTGGCGTCTGCCTGTGTGGTTTAAAATGATCCCTGCAGCTTTACCTTGATGTCTGTGATGTTTAGATACATGTTTGTGGCCTGAGAAAACACAGATCCAATGCCGTTGTGCAAAGAAGGGAAAATATAAGAGAAGAAGAAACACAATTTTTTCTTCTGTTCATGGATGCATCTTTCCTCTTCAAGGAAACTGAGCAAGACATTTTCTTGTTTTTAAATGTTTATGACTGACATGCACTTGTCCCTGGTGAGTTGCAGAAACTGAGCATATTTATTGGCTTGACTTTTGACTTTTGGAGAGCAGTGCAATTGAGAAACAATTTTAAACATTGTCATTTTTATTCTGTGACAAGACTGTGCTTTGGTCACAAGTGCTCTGAGACTGGAATAAAAGAAAAAGCTGAAAGTCAAAGCTAAAACAAAATGTCTCATGCGCCTCTTATTTATTATTATTATTTGTGGGGTTATCTCGCCCAGGCTCGAGTCAGGGTTGCGTCAGGAAGGGCATCTGGTGTAAAACATGTGCGAAATGTCATCATGACATTGACAATTTGCACGTGGTGACCCCTAATGGGAAAAAGCTGAAAGTAACATTCATTTGTGGTGTTATATTTAGTTGCTTTTCTAATTGTATTTATTTGTTTTAACTTGGATTTCATTTAGATTATAGACATTGCTTTTATATTTTCTTTTATTTAAGCACAGTAGCTCTTTGAAGTTAATAGGAATGTAGAGCATGGAAAGAAACAGTTAAAGGAAGTCAAGGAAAAATGACAAATGAAGTCAAACAAAGGGTCCTTTGAGGGAAATCGTAACATAATCCAGCCCAAACCAGATCAAGGACAGTAGTCTCAGGACATAACTATCTTTTCTCTCTCTCTCTCTCTCTCTAGGAAACTCCCTCCACAGACCATCAGCGGGAGGAGGGTGATGCAAGACTCCTGATGCTCCTACACTGAGCTGATTATTCTGAGTGTGCGTAAGCAAGATGGGATGCCAAGAAAGAGCTGGCTTTAATTTTCCCCATTTTGTGAAAGACAACTAATATTTGTGTATGTAAAAAAACAATGTATTGCACATTTAAGAGGTAGAACAGTTAAAGTTTCTCTTATATTTAATATTTGCTGAAAACAAACATTTCACGACATGCATGTCACAGTGTAGGTTGACTGAGTGCAGCATCCTCAGCGCAGATAGACGCCAACTTAATGTTTTCATTTCTGTGTACTGTTGGCTCTTTGGTCATGTCTGCGTGGTGTTATTCTTCCTTTTCCCTGAATAGTATTAATCCAATCTGAGCACATACTGTGCTTCTCTGGAAAGACACAGTCAAGCAAAGTCATGCATATAAATAATGCAATAAAGTGACGAGATAAATAGGGATATTGACATTAAAGCTATATACAGTATATACATTGCAACTGGGAGGGGGGTGCACTCTATCTATCTATCTGTATATTTATTTATTATTATTTTATATTTCCTGTTGCCAAACACACTGAGAGGATCCGCACCAGAGTCAAATTACTTGTATGTTCAAACATACTTGGCCATTAAAGACGATTCTGATTCTGATTCTGATTCTGATTAGGAGTCAGTCTACTGTCACACTGGACCACTCACAGCTGAGCTGATATATAAGGAATAAAACTGTTTGTTTTGCAAAAACATGCTAAATTAATCTACTGCATTTCTACTATTTAAAATGTAAATGTCTACTTATTTGCAGGGCGCAATAATATCCATGTAGTGGTACAGGCGTCAACAGTTTTATTGGCTCTTAGAAAAACAACCAAACCTTTGTGGCCTGTGGCAAGTCAAGCTGATCTTTTGTTTGTCGGAAAAACAAAACCTCTGTGCTGAGCTACAGTAGACGCTGACACAGTGCCATGGTGTCTGTTGTCACGGTGGCACAACAAGCCACAGGTCATTCAGAGCATTAATCATTGTTCATCATTATGGTCAAAAAAACTTATTTTCAGGTTCATTAACTCTTAATTACTATACAAAAGATTTAGAAAGCTGCGTCTAAGATTTCACTCTTCAATTCCACTGCCTCTTTCAGAATAAATAGTAAAACCTTGAAGTGTTCAGAGCAGTATGGGCTCATTGTGCAGTCAAAGTGAATTAGCTGCTTGGATAGTTTGATCCTTGGGAGGAGCTATCTGAGAAGGTCAAATTACATTTGTTTGGTGAGTGTTCAAGCGAGAACAGTGTACTTAATAAAGACACCCTGGTTCTGTTTGCCTGAAATAATTATATTCTTCTCAAAGCTTCTCTATGCTTTGAAGTAATTACATCTTAGAGCCAGACTACTGCAAAGGAGGAATTACCTTTTGTTTTCTTTACTCAGGTCCCACTCAAACAGTGCACGCAAACTGTTTTAATAATAAATGTAAATTATGTTGTTTAAGATCCTCTTTCCATTTCAAAAACTTTTTCCCCAGATATCAGTTCAGCTGAAAAAACTGGAAAACATGGCTCGCTCACTCGCTCAGCATTTCTGTTGACCCAGTTTTATCCACAAGCAACCTGAGCAACCTGAAAAGGTCTCTTGTTCTCCTGATTACTGCCTTCTTTTCTTATAACTGGCAGTTATTTGGAGAAATAACTGTATTTTTGAAATGATGCTTCAAATCAAAAAAAGTTATCATAAAAAATAAAAACATGAAGTTTCCACATCGTAAGTGTTCTGCAGGCGTATTTGAATGTCTGTTTCTGTACTTTCACAGAATGTTCTGTCTCTGTAAAGGCAGCCGTTTGGCACCATATTTCAAATAAATGTCATTATATTCCTTTGTGAATTCATCAGGGTAAACTGTAAACCTATAAAACATCAAGTGCCCTTGCAAATTGTGTTTGCACAAAATCTGTGCACATGTACTGGTCTAAATGTATCATAAAGATGTCAACACATTTGTGCATCTGTGCATGTCCCAGACTAGACAGAGGAACACTGTTAGGATCAAACTGAAATATAAAGAGACATGTGATATGACCTTCGTTCAGCATAGCTTTCTGGTGATGTTTTTGCTCTGATTTTCACTGACATTTCATGATTCTGGAGGAAATTTTATTTATATATTTCACTTCAAACAATCAAAATTTAAGCTGGTTATTATGTACATACGTACATGTAGCGCTGAGCTACAACAGTGGGACCAAAGCAACCAAAAGACTGTTTCATTCATTCTGGTGAATGCTGGCTTCCTTAGGTCTCAACATGCCAGTGCTTCAGGAGGAAAACACACACACACACACACACACACACACAAACATCTGGAAGTGTTTTCTGCATTAGGGTCAACCCACTGGGGGTTCCAGCAGCCTCCCACCCACCAAGAAAATAAAGTCATATTCACATATAAACAGACGTAAACAGACTCAAACACAAGACAACTAGAGGAACTACTGTGTTGTCTAAAGACCTACCCAATATATTCTCAAATTCAGTTTTCAGGGAGTAACACATATAATCCCACTCTGATGCAATCTGTGAAAAGCCCTGGTTTAGTCGGACTGTCTTCATTGTATTTGTATGTCCTGAAGGTTGAAGGAACAAAAAGACACACACAAGTGATCAGTAAGCTTCCGTGACTGAAATCTGGCTCTTTCTGCTTTTCTCTCCTTTCTCTACGTGTCTCCTTCCCAGTCACCAGTTACTGGTTACCAGTCTAGTGTAGCACAGTAACCTGCCAAACACTGGCGTGCCTGACCATTTTATTATGCTTAAAGACAAAGCTTTATACACAGCATGTTTCATGAGCTGTAAAAAGTGAAGAAAGTGTTGTGAGGGTAAACCTAGACTTTCCTCTTGTCCTGTAGAGACACACCCTGATGAGTCAGTACACTGAAACAATTCACAGACTGCTGTGAAAACGAGGATTTCCAGAAAAAAAATTTGTGACACTTTTGCTTTTCCCTGTATGTGGCTGTTTGTGATTATGCTCATTCGCTGATACAACTTAACTGTTGCTATTTTAAGTTACAAAGAACCTTAATAACAGCATTAATTGACACCAAAGGTGTTCAAACAGTCAATTTATTACACATATGAGTCATAGATATATAAATGTATCTACAACATAGTTACAAACAGTATACAAATATAAATCTCTACGCACAAGAGTGGGTTCATTTGACTTTCAATTCAACCAACTGAAACAGTGGATTTCTTATAAAAAATTCTAAACCAAAGCACTAAAGATCCCCAAACTGTTATAGACTGCTAATATTCCCAAAACCTAATATGCAGTCTGGAGGCTGATTGTCTTAGTAGAAAAACCACAGGAACGCTAAGGTACAGTGTCGGTAGTTGCTTAAACATCAACAATTCTTGGACTCACCATACTTCACTGATCATATGTCGTCTTCAGCTTGAGACAACATACAGTAGCTTGTTTACTCCTGCTTAGCTTGTTGTGTAATCAAACTTAACACAGATCAGTGAGCATCGTGTCAAAGGCTGCATGTAACCCAATTTCAAAGGCTGTAAATCAAACTTAGTGATTATGATGATAAATTGTCCAAACACAGTGGACGGTATGTCAGATTTGGGCTGGTGTTCATAGACAAAAAAATTCAAGTATTGAAATGGTCATTTTGTGTGTGGTGTAACAGAAAACATGTTCGCTCTCAACTACATTTTTTTAGTCTTTACTGTAAATTTCCCACTCAGGGAAATAAAATAATTCTGGTCCTTGGATTGAACATCTTGACAGTTTTCAAAATATGCATATTAGCTTTCTTACAAAAGATGATACTGCTCTCATGCATGTATGGCTAATATTAAGCTACGACCAGCATCCAGCTAGCTTAGCTCAGTGTAAACATGGTTTATACAGACAGGTTCTCAGTTCTTATATTCCTAGAAAAACCGCTGTGCTAAGCTAACCAGCTACTGGTGCTAATTTCACATTGAACAAACAGATATGAGAGTGTAATCAATCTTTTCACTTAACTCTCTTCTAGAAAGCCCAATATGTTGAACTATTCCTGTAATATTCCTCAATAATAAGATCACGTTCAAAGTCAAATTAAAAATATTTTGTGGTCATTAGCCATAAAATAGAGAATGTGAAGTTGCAATCATGCCATGTTGAATTTGTGTGCCATTTTGGGAGCATCGTGCTCATTATCCTTCATAGATATATGTATATGTACACTACATACAGTACATCTGTAAGCTAATTTAAATAATAAATACTATCCCATACAGCTACACACAGTAGCGGATGCTTCAGCCTCATCCAAACATCCACTTTAGTATTCAGTCTGAGCACAGAGGAGGATAGGAATTTATTCATCTGCAGTCTTTGTGTTATCTGCCAGCAGCTGCTAGCTAACGTTAGCTCCTGAACTGAGCTGAACATAGTGAGATCTAAACGATTAAAGCAACCTTTTTGCCAAATAAAACAAGAATGTATACAGGTAAATACAGCGCCTCCTCCCAAAATGGTGCCCCCGATCCCCAACATTCAACACGGCGTGTGTACCTTCATATTCTGTATATTCCTCAGTGTGGATATTATGGTCAAATGTGGAATGAGTGCAAATAGCTTTTAATATGGTCCCACTTTATATGAATGTACAGAAATTACTTAAGGTTTTGAATTCATGAAAGGTTATCTATCAGTTTTGATGATGATGTATATTAAGATGTAAAAGAAATTGCTCTATGTAAAATGCTGTACATTTTGTCATTGTTTTTCTAAAATTAACAGCATTTGTGTCAAGACTTCATGAAGTCTTTAAGACATATTCCAAGGTTTTACCTTGAGGTAACTGAGTGAGAGTAATACAAAAAGGTGTTTTGCATATCAAGGCAAATAAGGCACAACTCTGGCATCAGACACAGTCTCACAGCATGATGCCCTCCATATTACAGTTGAGCACATCATTGCTTTGGGCCTGCCCCAGCTGCCGGTGAAACTGCCCCTGTTTCTGGGTCCTCCAGCAGTTGATGTTTCTTCCCAATGTAATACTCTTAATACTGGGCAGGTGGGTTAGCATGTTATTTGGCAAGGACACCACACCAGAGCTGGACAAATTCAGCTCCTGCAGGGAGTCCAGTCCACTAAAAACAGCAGGGCTCAGAGTCTCCAGCTTGGGGTTGTTTGATAGATCCAGAACCTGGAGGCTCTGGAGGCTCTTAAAGCTGTAAGGCTCAACTTCCCGAAGCTCCTGGAGGCCACTGATGGACAGATAAACCAGACCCTTTAGCTGAGCAAAGTCTCCGACCTTGATCTGCGTGATGGGGTTACCATCCAGACTGAGGTACCTCAGTGGATGTCCTGCCAGTCTTGGAACACTTGACAGTTGGTTTGCTGACAGAGTTAGGGTTTGAATGTGTGATACTCTTCCATGAAAACTTGTGGAAACAGACATGAGCTTGTTATGTGAGAGATCCACGCGGACAGGTTCACCATTAATTTTAGTAGCAAATATGCCCATGTCAAATTCCTGGAAGCTGTTGTAGCTGAGGTCAACATCAGCAAGAGGAAGACCAGAGAAGCAGCTTGGGGAAAGCCTTTCCAGGTTGTTGTGGCTCAGGTCCAGAGTCTCCAGGTAACGCAGCTTGGAAAAGGCATTGGGGCTTACCTGAAAATAAGATTAACTATGATTATTGATTATAAAATCAACATTTGATCAGCATCAGGTTACATCAAACTGTTGATACGAGTTCCTCCAACCACTGACCTTTGTTATATGATTGCTGCTGAGGTCCAAGCTAACAAGGGTGGTGTAGCCTGGACCAGCTAGCATGATGTCACTGAGCGGGCCCATGCTGTTGGAGGACAGGTCCAGGTGGGAAGTGTCCAGTGGGATAGGGATGGGCATAGTGATGGTGGGTCCCAGCCCTTGACAGTCCACGCTGGTCAGGCTAAAGCTGTCGAACAGGCCAAAGCTTTCCACCTCACAGCGGCACCCAGGGTGACAGTTCTTCACAGCGCTGGGCTGAGCACTTGCCAACATCAACAGACACAGGAGGAGTGCCATTATTATCTGGAAAGAAAACAAATATTTACATTTGGCACACCCACTGAAATAAAAACAAATGTATGAGAACCACATAATATTCAAATGAGCTTCAGGAAATAATTACCTTGGTTATGGATACCTTTGTTCAAATGCTATCTTCATGATATTTGTTAAGCATTGTGAAGATTTTAAGTTTATTTTACTTAAGTAGCCCTTGTTTCTACCTCTCGGCTTCCCAACAGACGTTACATAATTCAAATCAAAGAGTTCATTTGCCCATTTTTAGTTTACTCACTACAAGAAGTATGCATAGTTGTAATAATGTAGAGTGTGTAATAAATTGGGGCCCTAAAAATTTCTCTGCTCCATCTTTGTTATGGTTAGTCCCCCTCACCAGGAGGGTGAGGGAGAACTACTGTAGGACTCAAGTGTTCTGACCCAGGTGCTAGTTAAGAAAAGGTGGTTTAATGGAACAAAAACACAAAGTAACAACATAACAAGGGCCATGAACATATATAAGCAAAGTAAAGCAGAGACGGTGGAGGTGACCAGGGCGAACGGGTGAATAGAGCAGACTAACGGTTGGAACCAGGAGAGGAGCAGGATCAGGATGGACAGGGGAACAGACAAGCTAACCAGGAGGATAGGCGAACGAAAACGGAAATCCACAGCACAGGAACTGTCAGTGTGGATAACAAAAAATAACGTCTAGCTAACCTCACGGAAAAAACATAAAGAGAGATCCACAGCACAGGAACTGTCAGTGTGGATAACAAAAAATAACGTCTAGCTAACCTCACGGAAAAAACATAAAGAGAGATCCACAGCACAGGAACTGTCAGTGTGGATAACAAAAAATAACGTCTAGCTAACCTCACGGAAAAAACATAAAGAGAGATCCACAGCACAGGAACTGTCAGTGTGGAAGTCAAACGACGTGCAACACATACCACGACTATCGGTCAGTTACGGGGTATGCACGTTCGGTAAGTTGAGTAGTGCAAGAGAGGCAGGTCGCGCCGAGCGGACCTGACAATCTTAAACTTAATAAAAACAAATGAATAAAAAAATCGATGTGCACACTTTTGAGCTCATTGCCTTATCCTCAGTGCATTCATGCAAAAAAAAAAAAAATCAGAAACCGTTTTTCATTGTGAGATTATACTATCATATGAAAAAAGGCTTGCATATTCACAAAATGTCATTTGTTCATTTGTTCTGTTCTGCATGTTTGAAAGAATAAATAAATCAATCAAATCAAAAAATCAATCAATATATAATGTAGTATATACTGTAAAAACAATATACATATACTGTAAAATCCACACCAGAGATATTAAACAAAAAAACCTCTCATACCATCGCTCGTGTGTTGCCAGGCACCTCTCCATGCAGTCGACGACTGACTAACAGCTGAATAGCTCTCATCCGTTTCAACTTAAGTGACACGTACAAGCACACACAAACAAACATGCTATGTAAGCTACACAAAGGTACAGGGTTGCGCAAGTGGTAGAAATGAACAGTCATGGTGAAGTCGCACGCACATGTTAAATCTACAACAGTTTTACAGCATTAACGCTGTGTGAGAAATTATATTACACCCTTATAAATGCATTTAAAGCTGAAGTCAAACTTGCAGTCAAGACACAATCTTATAAAGAATTGTAGCACTCGTGCTTGTTTTTCTCATATTCTTAAAGGTATTTGCTCCTGAGTGACAACACAATTCACCCAAAATGCTCAACATTTAAAGGAAGTGGAGGGTAAGAAATTGCATTTGCGTAAATGTTCTGGCAAAAAGTGGTTAAAAACTAGTGCTGTATGATCTGCCTGTTTTACATTCCATCTGTCTTTATAGTTATGCAGTCACACTCAGTGACGAACTGGGGTAAAGTTTTTCACCCTGAATTATGTAAGTGGATGAGCTTATAGCTGCATAGTATGCAGGCTGATTATCACGGCTCAAAGTGTGCTGTACTTGGACTTAGCTGTTCACCTCTGTGCAGTGTTCTTGTTTTGACCCCTGAACTTCTTTTTAGTTCTGGCTGCTTCTCATGCTGATAGTGCAGGAATGTACATGTAATGGAGTGAATGATCCCATTTCACTCTGTCCACTGAATCTGTGGTAGATACACAGAATGCTGTATTTTTAATGTCTATTGTTAGGTATTTTTAGTCAGATAGATACTTTATGTATTAGAAATGTTTAGTGGAGATAGGATGGCTAGTTAGACTGTTAAATGCTTAGTCATGCTTATGAGTTTCTACAGGGTGTATCTAGTCAAGGATAACTAGAGAGAAGAGTTGATGACTGTCAGCAGACAGGATGTTTAATATTATTATTATGACGTGTATAACTGTAGCCTTAGCCATAATATGTTCTTATGTTCAGTCACGACATGTTACTAGAGGTCGTGAGAATGTTTTTAGCTACACACCACTTAACCAACAGACACACACATTGATTTGCTTCATGTTTTGACTACTGCTATGACCAGCTGCAAAGCTGGCACCAGAGACGTCTCGGTTGACGTTTCTGTGTAGTATGGGGCTAGCCCAACCGAGGGGATATAATGTATAGGCCTGGTGGGTTCAGGGTCTTTCATCTTACATCTGCCTGCTGCAGTTTGGAGGTGCAAGATACCTGAGTGTGTAATGTTAATTTTTACCTGTGTTCATGGAATAAATCAGCACTGTTTTGTAGTTACTTGGACTGTCTCGTCTCTCAGAGTCAGTATGGTAAAACGTACCGGGTACAACACTATGAATATGTTATTAGTGTTGTTTTCTAACTATTCGATTTCTTTACTATTAATGACAGTTATACATTTGATTTAAGTCACCTTTCAACTAAACCCAAGGACACGTTACACAAACATGCAGAGGGTGAAACCTTCTCTTTGCACCAGAAAGGTCCTGAAGGCCAGAGTCCCTTCACTGCAGTTTTATGACTATCACACTAAGCTGAATACACAAATCCTTCACTCACTGATTAAAATTTAACAAGTTTTTTTTTTCTAGTTGAGCTCCTTAGAAGGGAAATAGTGAAATAGTCCACCAATGGAATGAACCACATAAAGGACAGAGAAAAACTTGGTGAATGAACTGAAGACTGAATTCTCTGTGTAATAAAGATACAGCTGCTTGTGCCCAAATTGCATGGACAGCATTTTGGAAATTAACTTTATACTTACAGTTTCAATAGCAAGCAATCATATCATTGGTCCTCTCCAATTACAAGTTTTGTTTCAACTCAAGCAAACTACAGGCCCATATGCAGACTAAACATGGGAAACTGCCAATAAAACAGTGGTCATATGTTTATTTTTACATCTACAGCACTGATCTTCAGCAGTTCATCACGTCTGAGGGGTTGCAGCCACGTTCACCCATCTCTCCTCCCATTCCTTTGCTTGTCTCTTGCTTCAGCAAGGATTGTGGATTTCCTGCACCAGGTGTTTCTCTCAACCTTTCCCCAGTAAATCTCAGATTACAGCAAACTGCTTCTGGCACTGGCTTCAAATCAGGCACATTCTAACTCATTACCCAACTGCAACGGCACTGGGCTGTATCCACACAGACAAATTCCTGGTGAATTACTTTGTGACATGAAACATATGCAGTTTAACTTGAGTTCATCATGACCAAAGATAAAACTTTGACACTGATAACTGCCAGAGTTATCAGTGTCAAACCACTGTGCTGTGTTTTGGCATTTGAAAGGCCTTTATAAAGCCATAAATTAGTTCCTCCAACCAGACTTCCCTGATTAACTTTCATTGTCTCACTGAACAAGAAACAACACAAGCGGCCACTCACTGGTGTTGTTTTAACATAGGGCAAATGTCTGTGTGAATCCAGCCTTAGAGGTGTGAATCTCCTGGGCCCCCTGAGTGGGCAATTGGCATAGACTTGTGAAATCACAACAGTCCCTCACTTTCAGAGCTCTTTTCACACCTTTTTATCCCAGGCAAGCACCACAACAACCTCCGCTGCCTTCTGACCATTAGTTGCCAGCCATTAGTGGTATTTAATTATTTACACCAAGGACCTCCAGCTAATGAATACAGTGGTGATTACTTTTTCTTTTTTTACTATATTCTAACTTACCACCTCACAACTATGTGCTGACATTTGCAGAATGCTGTGATAATCAAATTACAGGAGTGTGTTATCACTGTAAGCAAATGACGTAATGTGTCAAAAGCACCATTTTCTTGCACACAAGCAATATTCTTATCTCAAGTCAAATAAAAGATTTTGCCCAGCTGGGTTTCCTTTATCTAAATGCAAAAATGTTACAAATTGCACATTTAAAACAGAAGCAAGAGTGAGCATACCTAATATTTACCTAATTTATTTGCTTATATGTCACATCAAATTTGCTCTGTTTGTTCAGTGATGTCACCGAGACCTCTCTCTCCAGATTCAATCTTCAAGTTGAAGGCTGATAACTGTGTAATTAGAAAGCAGATGCCACGCTAATCCTTTTAAGCCAAATTAGTGCATGGCACTGAGGAGGAGGCAGGGAGTTTAAATTAAATAGATGGTACTTAGGAGTTTTAAAACAATTAGCAGGTCTACAATTATGGTGAATAAATACATTTACATGCAAAGAGACAGAGAATATCCATCAAGTACAATTTGTTCAAAGCTTGAACATGTTAGATATTTTTAGTCAGATAGAAACTGGATAGATACTTTATGTATTAGAAATGTTTAGTGGAGATAGGATGTCTAGTTAGACTGTTAAATGCTTAGTCATACTTATGAGTTTCTACAGGGTACATCTGGTCAAGAATAACTAGATAGAAGAGTTGATGACTGTCAGCAGACAGGATGTTTAATATTATTATTATGACGTGTATAACTGTAGCCTTAGCCATAATATGTTCTTATGTTTAATATCACGACATGTTACTAGAGGTTGTGAGAATGTTTTTAGTTACACACCACTTAACCAACAGACACACACATTGATTTGCTTCATGTTTTCACTACTGCTATGACCAGCTGCAAAGCTGGCAACAGAGACGTCTCGGTTGACGTTTCTGTGTAGTATGGGGCTAGCCCAACCGAAGGGATATAATGTACAGGCCTGTTGGGTTCAGGGTCTTTCATCTTTCATCTGCCTGCGAGCAGTTTGGAGGTGCAAGATACCTGAGCGTGTAATGTTAATTTTACCTGTGATCCTTTGAATAAATCAGCACTGTTTTGAAGTTACTTGGACTGTCTCGTCTCTCAGAGTTAGCAATGGTAAGAAGAACCAAAGTCTAACAAACAGGTGATATTTCAGAAAAATGTTGGAAGATTCACCGGAGGTTTAGCTAAATGAATGGTCTGCATATAATTACCACCTTTCTTACTGAGTAAGTCTGGTATGATAGGTTAACTTCACTGTAAATTTAAAATAATTTAACAGAGGAGCATAAGAAAGCTCCCAGACTGTGTGGTGTCTAAGTATTACACAAAAACAGTACTTCAGCACAAATCTGAGCTACTTTTATCTTTCAGAGGGAATATATTGTTCTTTTGTCTCCAGTATAGGCTATTTGTCTCACAACATTAAGCCTGAAACCCATTATTATACATTAAATTACTCAAGAGTAGCTTCGCCTCCACCAGCTACAACATACACATGCTGCTTACCTTTGTTAGTAATCCATCAATAATAATAATCCAACCATATAAAATGCTTATGTAACACCAAGAAGGAATATTCTGCTGCATATTGAGCACATTAAACACATAATTATATTCAGCTGGTTTTACTTTAACAGAATACTGTGAATGCCGCACTTTCAGTACTGATTGACAGTTTCTATTATCAAGTCAGCAGATGTCTTTTACAGCAACCAAATAACCCTTGAAGAGCTCTTCCTTCTAGCTTTATAACTGTTGTGCCAATTTCCACAGTTTCTTACCTTTTCACCTTCTCTATTATAAAGGTCTGACCAACTGCATATAAGTAAACTACAATGCCATGCCCTGGAGTTAAGAGGTGCATATGCACTCACTGTAGGTTATGGACACTTCTGCAGATCAAATTTCTTGCAGCTGTACGTGGCAAACCGGGGAGCAGAGACCTCTACCGAATCCTTTTCGGATATAAAGCAATCACCACGCATCTGTCTCTAAGTGCCCTGTATTAATACCACAGCTACAGTAACTCTCGACCCCGCCCACTTAAGCTGTCAGTCACAACTCCACGCCACATCTGTGCACATCATTCACAAGAGTTTTCACACTCCGTAAAGTTGTTGTTTCCTTTCCCTGAATAATTTGCGATAACGGCACACAAGAGTCTGGTCACTTGAGTCGGGATTTGGGACACCAGGGGCGGTTTCTTAAACACAGAGGCAAACGTGAAATCTGATCTGACCACAGAGTCACTGGTGTGCTGCTTTTCTCTGTCCGAGACTAACGTTACGCTGCTAAGAGGCGAAGATTTGTAACAGAAGAGGAGACGTAAAAGAATGAAAAAAACGCTCATTCTTTAATTACTTTTCTCGTTAGCATATGCTCCGACTAACTTACTTTGGTGCCGTTCATCCCGACAGTCTGCTTTTCGGTCGTTTTTCACTTCACCGCCTGCATTTTTCCAGACCCCTGCGGTGCTGCTGTGTCCCGGTGGTTTGTCTGGCTGCTGGTCTACATGAGCTCCGCAGATCCCTCCGTGTGTCTGCTCCGCCACATTAAACTGTCAGGAGCTGGAAACACTGGGGGACTCTCGTCTGTTCCCATCCCGTAAAGTCCTTCCCAGTGGCTTCGGTTCGTTTTAGCACTGTTAAGCCCACCAGTTAAATAAGAGCACACCCTGTCAATGATTTCCAAAACAAAATGCCTCAAATGCTAACTTTATCATTTGCTAGCGACTTAACTTAAACCATTAGCGAACCGTTTAAGCAAATGTTGGGAGTTAAATATGATTGATGAATGATATAAATGTTGTAGCTGTGTTAATGTTAAGTTAGTAGAGTTATGATCTTGTTGCATAGGCTGCTGTTTTCAT
This sequence comes from Monopterus albus, assembly GCF_001952655.1. Classification (NCBI taxonomy): domain Eukaryota; kingdom Metazoa; phylum Chordata; class Actinopteri; order Synbranchiformes; family Synbranchidae; genus Monopterus; species Monopterus albus. The sequence goes on from NW_018127926.1 coordinate 3,542,182, forward strand.
GATGCTTTTAATGTGATGCAGGTCAGGTGGTGGAACATAGACTAGCAAAATCACAACTTTACACCACAACGTTGTTTTCATACAGCTAATTTGCACTGAAGCTATCTCAGCGAGTTTTGCATAATAACAGACCTATATTTAACGTAACTACATAATCACGACTTGCTCCCTTGGGAGATATTACGCTTTTATTTGTAAAGGTTTAACTTCCGGCCTCTGTTTTTGTAATGTAGGCTATTGACGCAGCCTGTCGGTGCGCCCTCTAGTGGAGACACAGCAAACAAACCCACAAGAAAAGAGAAGTTGATTTACGGCGTTGCGCAACAAGGCGGTGGTCTGTTTCCTCTGACATGATTTTCATAACACGATGAGTCTGATAAGAGAATTAATGTGAACGGAAACCCAGACCTTTCCTGTTGTTCTCTAAGTTCCATCCTGGTTTTATGCAAAAACGAGCGTTTAGTGTGGTAGGCAACCATTGCATAGACAATCCTGCAGGTTTAAATAAATTCATTTTCTCTGAAAAACAAGAGATCATTTGGCTAGAGTAAGTTATGAGGAGAAGTTACTTGGAAATGTAGGACATTTGCAATACCTAGTCTAGACAGGAGTTAGGTAAATCAAATGATTCCCTGATGCATAAAGTTGATTCCCTCTATCTCAGTGCAAAACACAGCATGCACCACTCCTTACACTATATCCTCTAGATGGCACCAAGGTTAGGGCCTGGGAGAACTCTTCCACATGATAGTATTGGAGGTCATATACAATAGCGAAACTGTGCTGCTCACACAATGCTGAGGGCCCACTGCACTCTATCTCTGCCTGCAGACATTGTGTTCATACTGTACAGCAGCTTCAACTCACATTCACTCTGAAGAGCATGAAAAAGGAGCATAATTATTCATTTCTCTCAAATAAAAACATGTCACACACTAAACAGTAAGGGGAACCTATTTTGACATGTCATTTGGTGTTACGCATATAGCAACTTGTACTCACACACAGTTGTCTTGCATGTTGTAGTGTCTGGGATTCTTCAAGGCTGTAAAGATAAGATAAGAGCACAGGCAGACAAAATGCAAAGTATGATAATAGTCTGTAAGAACAAAATCATATAACCTGTATGACCAGTATCTTCTAAGCCATGATAATGAATAATCTACCTAAAGCAAACGTGTTATTATTTTGTATTACATGCAGATTAGCCTATCACTAGGTTTTAGTTATTCATACTGAGCCTTTATTACAGTGAAACTTACTGTCAATTAGTCTACTATAGTGTATAATATGCCCCCAGGGTGGTTAATAGTAAATATTGAGTTGTATTCATGGATATACACTTTGCAGACAAATAATTAAAAACAAAACTTGTAGTGAATGTTTACTGCTTAAGAAAGTTACAAAAAGTCTGAAGCTCTTGGCTCTTCTTAGCTGTCATGGAAGAATGTTATGTAAAATATCTTCAAAATAGCTTCAAAGTACTAGTTATTCAGTATTTACTCTTCCTCATCAAAACAATCATCCTTTTTAACTTAATGCACATAAACAATGTTATCTTATTTTGTGAGTTTAAATGACAGATTCGTATACTGTACCTCATATTAATTAAACCTTATCATCTGTTATTGTTGTCATGATCCTGCCCCGTCAGCTTCCGGTCCTGATTTTATTCTGACACCACTTCCTGTCCCCAGCTTACCCTAACTCCCGCTAACTTCATCTCATGCGCATTGGTTTCACCTGCCCCCTAATCACTCACACCTGCTCACCACAGTATATAGCAGCTCCTCACCTTATGGGGAACTGCCAGATTGTTTTATGCCCTGTTTAGACTCTCCAGTATTATTTTCTAGTGACTGTGATCCTGATACCGAACCCCTGCCTGCTCTACCGACCTGTGATCCAGCTTCCTCCCTCTTGCCTGACTGCTATCCTGAGATCAACACCCTGCCTGTTCTATCGACGTATGATTCTGCCATGCCTTCACCGCTGCCCTGCTGGAGATTTCGACCTCAGAGTGAACTAAGGACTGCTCTCTGCCTGATCCCTCAAGACTGCGTCTGTTCATGTCTAACTTGCAGAAAGACATTGAAACCTGTTCTGCTGCCTCAGCTTTCTGGCTCTTTAATTGGGTTCACACCTTCACGGAAGCTTCACACACCCCTCCCTGACAATTGTAGCATAAGCAATACTCAGCAATTGCTTTTGTTGAGAGGACTTTCATCATGCACATTTCAATTTAATCTCAATATTAAAAGTGAAAGGGACTTGAAGATATTCCAATATTATTTTCTCCGGTGTCTCCATTTACTTTTCACTTGTATAGTCTTTCATATTTCCATCCATCCATCAATCCAATATCTATACCGCCTATTCCCCGAATAGGATCACAGGGGGCTGAAGTCAATCCCAGCCAACACTGGACGAGAGACGGGGTGCACCCTGTACAGGTTGCCAGTCTATCACAGAGTGTCTTTCATATTTCATCTCCTTTATTTGCTCAAACTGCATTTCATATTTCCCCCTTGTTCCATACTGTATAATGACAGAGATGTGTCTTGGTTGGTTGGAGCCTGATACATTCTGGGTGATTTAACTTTCTATTCTACATTGGGAAATATTTAATTTTATTTTATTTATTTAACCTGTGGAGACTACTTGTGTTTCCTTTCACACAATACAGGGTAGCAGCATCAGATGTGTTCACTGCTCACTGGGTAGATGTTGCGCTGAGTTGTCGTTTAGGTCCTCTATCCCTGAATGCAGAACAGTGCTGTCAAGGTGTTAAATTTAAGAGGCTCATCAGCTTAGCTGGGATACAGGTCAACAAAGGTGGACTCATTGTCCAGACAAAATGTTAAAGTTTGCAGTGCTTTTAAGAATATACGGCATGTCTGTGGATTCCAAGCATAGCTTATCCTTTTTTGTTGGTATTACTCTGTATGGGTCAATTACAATTCCTCAGAGGTCACTGAAAATGATGTGGTGATGATCTACAACATTATATCAAAGTCTGTATAATCTAGTAATTTATACTAGCATTCCCTAAAACAAACACCTAGTTTGTTGTTTTTTTTTGTTGTTTTTTTTGCCTTTCTTTTACATTTAAGCTACCAGTAGCTAACTGGTCTGGTCTGGTTTTGATAAGTCTTTGATCCAGCCCATACTCTTATTTATTACTGTCATCTGAGGGCAGATGCTGTAGCAATTGGCTGTTTGTGGAGTCATTTTCCAGGCAGGCAGTTTCACCAGTGGAGCCTTTCCAAAAACAAGCTGAAAGGACTGACGCAGGCAATACACATCAAAACTCGTAGCATCCACAGAGAGAGCCCTCCATTATCTTTAATTACTCCCACTCCACCAGGGTTCAAATTCATTTAATCTGTGGGACCTGCTGTGCGCATATTAGACCAATTAAAGCATGGTTCATTTGTTTTCCTGCAATACAGCTGAGATGTTTCCATGACAAATAAATAAATAAATAAATAAAAATCAGAACGTGTTTGTATACTTAATATTTGTCATATACACGTTTAGGTCTAGACTATGATTTTGTATTTTAGCTTATTAATGTACTTAATTATCTATATCATTATCATTATATTTAATGAGATAAAGCATCTATGACAAATTTACACAGCAGTATTTCAAATGATGATAAGAGGCCTGGTTGCTCCTCGAGCCTGGATGACAACAAAGCTTTAAGAGTAGAGTAAGGCCTGTTGTCAATCCTCTTATATTGTGCCTCACTGACAATGGATTAATGAGTAGCACCTGCATTTTGGCCTCAGGCCACTTTGGAAGGATTTTACTGAAGCTGACACTCATCAAATGCTTCCAATTTATATTATTCAGTAAGGCTTTTGAGGGAGATTGAGCATCTTTGAACGTGATTTGCTTGATTTGGAATATCTGATATATATACATATATATTGTTTGTTTGTTTGTTTTTTGAAATACATATTTTTTAAAAAGCTGAGGGCCACTTTTATGAACAGAGCTGTTTTTGGAAGCATACAGGAGCTTTTAGAAGTGCTGACTGGGGGAGTAAATAGCTCTCCAGGGTGCTGAAGTTGTCTCCAGACGCAACAGACGCAGCGCATGAGCCCTGCCTTTCGCTGTCAGCCTGCAATTCAAACACAATGACTTGGCTGTGTCTTTGCCAGAGCAACACTGTGGATCTTTGCGGTTAATAGGAAAGGGTGTGGGGTGGTTAGTTCACAAATTATGTGGAGTCAGAAAAGCAGGACAATTGTACAATTGTCTCATCTGGCCTTAAAACTGTCCTGATGGCATCAAAGAAGTGGTAAGTGGTTTGTTTGTTTTAATTCAGCTGTTTTTGATTCATTAAAGCTTTTGTTTTTAAATGATACAATCCCAGAACATGTATTTTCATTTGTTTTGCAGGTGGCATTGGTGTAATTGATGAGCCAAAAGTGAATACAAAAATTTGGACACCCTGGAAAAACAATGCAACATATTCCTTCTCATTTCAGAGGGGCACTGTGGGAGTCCAACCATCTATGTATGGCCATAATTAAAAGCAGATCAACTCTAACTACATTGCCCCTTAATAACATTCTGTTTTGGGTCCTCCTAGGAGTGCTGACATTCCCTTGTTGTGTCCGCTGTTTAATATTCAAAGTGGGGGTGTTAGGGCCTTGGAACTGTGACCCTTTGTATTACAGGGTCCAGCCTGCTGTGGCTGCCAGGCTTGCTGTAAGCAGGGTAAACAGTGATCCCAGCCTTGATCTTGGGCTAAAAATGGATTTCATCATCCTCCAGGAGTCTTGTGAAACCTCTAAAGCCCTCACCACTTTTATTTACTATGAGCAGATGGCAGATGTGTTTTTGGGTCCCACCAACCCCGGATACTGTACCTCAGCTTCTCTGCTGGCCAAAAACTGGAATAAGGCTGTTTTCTCCTATGGCTGTCTTAACTATGAGCTGGACCGACACACAGGATACCCAACATTTGCAAGGACAGTGCCTTTTCCCACTGAGGTGTTGTTCATCGTTTTGAAACACTTCAGATGGGCCAGCATTGTTGTAGTCTCATCCAACGAGGATATTTGGATGGATACTGCTGTAAGTGTGGCCACTGCTGTGAGGAGTATGGGACTTTCCATTGGCTTGGTTGCATCTATTGGTCTAAATGATACAGAGGTGGAGAGCACACTAAAAAGGATCCAGGATGCAGGAGAGATTAGGGGTAAGTTTATGAGGAAAATAGTACTTTTACAGTGATAAAATGCTTCTGTAAGATGTATTAAAGTGATACCAGGAGAGATAATCACAAAGTAGGATAAGATCACCATGGCTCCATTATGGAAATAGTGGCTTTATAGAAATAAATGACCTGTAATATAAAAACAGATACAGCATCACAAATGAACAACCTATAGAGATGCAAAATAGCAAACCATCAGCTACGCTGAGTTACTCCACAAAAATATTCTTACATCCCAGCTTTACGCATCCACTTCAGTAGGGCACCACTAACTGAGAAGTCATTATGATGCTGCAAATTTCACCTTGTGGTTAAGGTAAACTAGGGCTGTAAATTAATGTGTTTGCTTTCAACAGCAATCACTTACATCTTCTATGGAAATTGCAGCTTTTACTAGAGAGATGTGTAATGACATGGAACAAAGGTCACAGGCCAGGTGCAAAAATCACAGTGGCCTCATGGTAAATAACATGGTCAGTGCTTTGACATGGAAAAAAGGTCACAGGCTAGGTGCAAAAATCAAAGTGACCTCATGGTAAATAACATGGTCAGTGCTTCCCCCAGAGTACACCAATTTGCATTTTGTTAAGTAATTTTTAGGTTTAGCTTTAGACATTCAGTCAATTTATAAAACTTCATAATCACATGATGGAGGTAATGTCACTTTAAATGCATCTGTCCAAGAATAAGTAAGATTAACTGTACATTTCTCCACTAATCATCTAATAATACTTAAATGTCAGAATTCACCAGTGTTGTCACGCTACATATTCTCATAAAACACACTTTATCACATCCCTGCAGTGTTCTGTCCTTGTCTGTTTCAGTCATCATCATGTGCATGCACTCAGTCTTGCTTGGAGGACAGCAGCAGGCTAATTTTCTTCTCAAGGCACAGGAAATGGGTCTGACTTCAGGGAAATATGTGTTTTTCCCCTATGACACCCTCCTGTACAGCATGCCCTACACCAACATCTCTTATTTGCCCCTGCAAAACAACAGCAGACTAATGGAGGCCTACGATGCTGTGCTCACTATCACTATGGCCTCTGAGCCTTTGTCCTTCAACGAGGCGTTCACTGCCGCCAAGAAGAGTGAGGAATTGATGTTAGATGTAAATGCAGAGGAGGTAGGAACCACTTGCATGTCACAACAAGGAATTAAAGAACAGGTTCACCTATTTCCCAAGTCTGTCCTAACACTATACTCAGGTCCCCATATGCACATCAAAGTTGACTTCTCTTGTGCCCCTAACAACAACTCTCAATCACCCTTACAGGTTAATCCACTGTTTGGGACCATCTATAACAGCTTCTATCTGCTGGCAAAATCCATCCATAATGCCAGGAGGGCAGGCATGCAGCTCTCAGGCTCCAACCTAGCCTACTTCACAAAGAACACTACATTCAGCGGCTTCAACCAGAAGGTCCGAGTGGACACTAGTGGGAAGGTCAAGACCAGCTATGTCATCCTGGACACTGACAACAGGGGGAGTCAGCTGTACCAGACCTATCTGGTGGATCTGACATCTGAAGTGCTTCTTTTTGCAGGGAGGTCCATTAATTTTCCAGGAGGAACTCCTCCACCCTCTGATTCCAGCTGCTGGTTTGAAAAGAATGCCATCTGCACAGGAGGTTAGGTGTTTCCTTTTGGCATGGGTTTAAATTCATGTTTTTGTATGAGTATGTTTCCTCAAGAGTTTGTATGGACGTTTGCTCAGTTCTACAGTTTTATGGCATGTTCCTGATTTGGTTTTGCTATCTTTTTCCCCCAGTCCTCACTTCCCATGCAATCAAGTTACCTGTTTTTATCTTTAGGTGTGGAGGTCACCTACATCATAGTGGTGTTGGGTGTTGTGTTGGCTCTGGCTGTAGGAGGTGTTGGCATAAGTCTTTATATAAGGTAAAACCTGTAAATACAAACAAATTAATTTGTATGTTCCTTTAAAAACTATGGTGTGATGTTCTGCGTACTGCAAATACCTAAGAGTAAAAAAGAAAGATTGAAGGAGTATTAGTCAACACAGAGATCATCTCTGGAGAAGAAAGATCATAGTTAAATAGAAGAAAGTCACCCACATTTTTGAGTTTTAGCTTGGAAGTTCAACCATGCTACTGTATATAGTTCCCTGACCATGGCAACTGAGCACATAAGTACTTAGAATATCACTAAAATCATGTAAACCTTTCCAAAAGTGGAGACTTAATTATTGAGTTTAAAAATCCTGAGACTTGTTCTATATCTTCCAATCTGATGACCATATGCTAATAGGAAACTCAAATAGTTCTCATCTAAAGCAGCTTTCTTTGTGCCAAATATGATATTTAAGATAATCTTAGGAAACCCACAACCACTGGTTAAATTGAATACTTGTCAATGGCAGGAGCCGACTCCGACAAATCCAGCTGGTCAAAGGTCCTAATCGGATCCTCCTAACCTTAGATGATCTCACATTTATCCATCCTCAGCTTAGCAAGAAGGTAAGCAGTATCACTGTTGCCCAGTCATCAATATAATATTACATTTACAGAAATTATTCTATCAATCCATTGTTTCTATTCACATTCTCCTGAAATAATTTAATGTTTAAGAGTTCAACCCATTTTTATTATATCTTACCTTGGTGTTTTATGTTCCACAGAAAATCACCTTAGAGGATCTGAACGAGTCTAAGAGTGCTCTGGATGAGAAATCTGCAGACCCCTCACATTCTGTTAACAGTGTGCAGGCAGCAACTCTTGAGAACACCAGTGTTGCTGTGTATGAGGTAGGTTACACTGTATGTGAAAGACAACACTCAAAACAAAACTGAACCCATTAAAGCAACATGGTTTCTCTTCAAGGGCGACTGGGTTTGGTTGAAGAAATTTGCAGAGGGACAGTTCAAAGAGGTGAAGCAGAGCACCACAAAGGTTTTCACAAAGGTAGAGCAAATGTCTTAACCTGTGCAAAAAAAAAATGTTCAAATGGGCTGTGAGCTGGTGACTGTGAAGGCCTATGCATATGATACATAATTTTCACACCAAACCATTCAGTGATCCCCTCATGCCCTGTGGATAATTTGTCGCCTGCCTGTATATGGTATTATGGTTTTTTGGACAAATCTGCTTTTTCACAATTCTATCAACTTTATCTGCTTTCTCAGATGAAGGACCTCAGAAATGAGAATGTCAGTCCGTTCATCGGCTTCTTTTCAGACTGCTCTGTGTTTGCAGTGGTGACAGAGCACTGCTCACGGGGCAGTCTGCAGGACCTGCTGAGGAACGAAGATGTTAAATTGGACTGGATGTTTAAGTCCTCACTCGTGCTTGACCTCATCAAGGTAAACATAAATACGCTGTAGATGATGAAAACGTGTAGCTTTTAGAACAACCCTACCACTTATTCACAGTTTGCCACAGGTGAATTTACCTGAATTAACTACTGATATTTTATCTGATAATCTCTTTATGACTCTCAAAACAGTTGATTGTGTTGTATTTTCAGGGTATGAAATATCTTCACCACAGAGAATTTCCCCACGGCAGACTAAAATCTCGTAACTGTGTAGTAGATGGGCGATTTGTCCTCAAGATTACTGACTATGGCTTCAATGAACTGCTGGAGTCTCAGAAAGCTCCTTTAGAAAAACCTCGGCCTCAAGGTAACCTCTACTTTGGAAAAAGAAAATAGTGTCATTGAGATCTAAACCTATTTGTGTACTATACAACACATTTTATAGAATGAACCCACCTGTTTTCAATCCATAGAATTCCAAAATTCTGATAACTATACTATCTACAACTTAAACATTTTAACTGCTGTGTTAAAATTTGCTTTATGTCCAATACCGCACACATACACAAAGACACAGCTAAAATGTATTCAAATCGGTGGTGACTGGCAACTTTTTCCTTTGTTTGACTCAGATCTCTTTTGGCTGGCGCCAGAGTTTCTAAGGGATCCTGCAAGCACTCGTAAAGGGACCTACAAGGGAGATGTGTACAGCTTTTCTATTATCCTTCAAGAGGTGGTGGTCAGAGGGGCACCATACTGCATGCTGGGTCTACCACCTGAAGGTGTATTCCCTTCACAGTGAAGGAGACGGAGTGTAGAAGAAGCAGAAGTTGTTTTTTTAACAATTGAAATGTAGATTTCAGGAGCATGTCACCGATATTTACTATACTTTTGATGTAGCTGTAATGAAATGAAAATGCGAAGAGCTCACAGGCAACACAATATTGATACCTAGTCACTGGATTAACATTTCCTGTGTCCCCTCCGTTTTCTCACTAGAAATCATCCGTAAAGTGAAGAAGCCTCCTCCAATGTGCCGCCCGACCGTGGCCCCGGACCAGGCCCCTCTGGAATGTATCCAGCTGATGAAACAGTGCTGGAGCGAACTTCCTGACCGCAGACCAACATTTGATGAGATTTTTGACAGGGTAAATTTTTTTTTTAAACACCACTGTAGGATTTTTCTTTCATAGCCTAAAGTTATTAACACATCAGAATTAACCAATTGAAGGAATATTATATATTTTGTTTAAAATGATTCTGCAATTTTTTTTTATTACTAGTTCAAGATTATTAACAAGGGTAAGAAGACCAACATTATTGACTCCATGCTGAGGATGCTGGAGCAGTACAGCTCCAACCTGGAGGACCTCATCAGAGAGCGAACAGAAGAGCTGGAGGTGGAAAAACAGAGAACAGAGAAGTTACTCTCAGAGATGCTCCCACCGTGAGTTAACAAACACACCCACACATTATGATTAAGTTTAGGAACAAATGTACTGGTTCCCTGATTCCTGTAAATTTTTTGAAAATCTCTGTTGTCCAGCTCTGTAGCCGAGGCTCTGAAGACTGTTGGCACAGTGGAACCGGAGTACTTCGACCAGGTGACGCTCTACTTCAGCGACATTGTGGGTTTCACCACTATCTCCTCACTCAGTGAACCCATTGAGGTGGTTGACCTTCTGAATGACCTCTACACCCTGTTTGACGCCGTTCTCAGTAACCATGATGTCTATAAGGTCAGAGGGCGTGCTCAGTAGTCATAGTAAACTCTCATTTTTTACCAGTTTGTTCAGAGAGGAGCTTATGAAGATGTTGAGTTTAAGCTTCCCTTCATATCTCTTTATGATGACAGAATTTTGTGTCTACGTATTCAGAACAAAAACACAATGACGTGCCCATAACTAGATAAATATGTTGACAATGCCCAGGTGGAGACCATTGGTGATGCTTACATGGTAGCATCAGGTTTGCCAAAGAGAAATGGCAACAAGCATGCTGCTGAGATCGCCAACATGTCCCTGAACATCCTCAGTTCAGTGGGAACCTTTCGTATGCGGCACATGCCAGACATGTCCGTCAGGATACGAATAGGAATCCACTCAGGTGAGACAGATCAAAGTCATCATCACATTTTAGTTTAAAATTATTAACCATGTGAAAAAGACAGGAAAATTACAGAGAAAGGGGAGCACATATTGGGGTTGCACTAATAAACTGAGGTACAACAAAAAACTAATATAGGCCTAATATGGATGACGGCACAACAATACAAAATGGTGAAGCCTATACAGCCAGTAGATCAGTGTGTAAGATGCAGCTCCTGTATGTCAAATGTAATACAGAAAAATACTGAGATACATTATCAGCCCTGCTTTTTCCTAATGGCATTATTCAGTAAATGAACATATTTTTTCCTATGAGCCTCCCCAGGAAAGTCTATGCCAGGGTACTGGAGAGGAGAATTCGACCGATAGTCGAACCTCGGATTCAGGAGGAACAATGCGGTTTTCATCCTGGCCGTGGAACACTGGACCAGCTCTATACCCTCTTCAGGGTGGCGGAGGATTCATGGGAGTTTGCCCAACCAGTCCACATGTGCTTCGTGGATCTGGAGAAGGCATTCGACCGTGTCCCTTGCAGCACCCTGTGGGGGGTGCTCTGGGAGTACAGGGTCCGCGGCCCTTTGCTAAGGGCCACCCGGTCCCTGTACGACCAGAGCAGGAGCTTGGTTCGCATCGCCGGCAGTAAGTCAGACTTGTTTCCAGTGCATGTTGGACTCCAGCAGGGCTGCCGTTTGTCACCGGCTCTGTTCATTATTTTTATGGGCAGAATTTCTAGGCGCAGCCAGGGGCCGGAGGGAGTCCGGTTTGGGGACCACAGGATCTCGTCTCTGCTTTTTGCAGATGACGTTGTCCTGTTGGCCCCATCAAACCAGGACCTCCAGCATGCAC
>NW_018127926.1:3554130-3579524 GCF_001952655.1 Monopterus albus
GGCATTCCCCCGGAGGAGCTGGAGGAAGTGTCTGGAGAGAGGGAAGTCTGGCGATCTTTGCTTAGACTGCTGCCCCCGTGACCCGGTCCCGGATAAGCGGAGGAAAATGGATGGATGGATGGAGGATGACTTCACTTTATATATTTTCAGGGCCATGTGTTGCTGGGGTGGTAGGTCTGACTATGCCTCGGTACTGCCTTTTTGGAGATACTGTCAACACTGCCTCTCGTATGGAATCCACCGGGCTGCGTGAGTATCTCGTACACACCTCCCACAGCGTTTTGTTGCATCGTTTCATGTATGGTTTAGGTTTAGTCTTGTCTTCTCTTCTCTTCTTCCCTCAGCTTATAGAATCCATGTGAATATGAGCACCGTGAAGATTCTCCATTCTCTAAATGAGGGTTATAAAATAGAACTCAGAGGCAAGACGGAGCTGAAGGTAACATTATTTGTGTGTTTGGCGGTAGTGGCAAATGTTGTAGAGGATACACCTGCCAATCCATTTATTTATTTATTTGTTCATTTTTCAGGGTAAAGGTATAGAAGAAACATACTGGCTTGTGGGGAAAGAAAATTTTACAAAGCTTTTGCCAAAACCACCAGAGATCAAACCAGGGTAAGAGATCAATGTCACGCTTCATTCACTTATAACTTAAAGATGTATGTACAAATTTCTCAAAATAATATGTAATTGGACTTTCAAATAGAGTAAGGAACACAATTACCTTTAAAACCCAACTCTCATCTGGTCTAAAATTTCATTAATGCCATCACTGCCCTGTGAAAACAGTGACTAACCCCATGTTACTTTAGGGAAAACAATCATGGGCTGAACCCAGAAGATGTAGCTGCATACAGGAGAATGAAAGCTGAGAAAAAGGCTAGACCTTCTTAGTCCAAACACACGAGGTAGAGACCTGCATGCCAGCTGGTGTTGTGTGGTAGAAATGTTACTGTGGCTGTCAGCTTGATGTGACCAAATACAACTGTTGAGCTTGCACACACACACGTGGTTTAGTCTCATTGTTTGTTTTGTGATTTATTATATATTTATTGATCTTATAACCGTCTACATCATCTTATGCAGACTGAAGAAAGCCCCTCTGTTCTTTATTTTAGTATACTGGAAAAACACATTTTTATATTTAAAACTAATTTATTTTACAAAATTTGCAGTGCTTTGTTTTTCTGTCTCTGTGTCTGTGTTATGCTTTTACGGTGTTTTCGTGTCCTTGATTCCCAGAGCTTTGCTTAAAAGCAGATGTTTCTGTAATACACAACAATGGTCTTAACTCTACCCTCTGTCTTAACTAGCGATAACTGGCAGGAGATGGTGACAGAGGAAATCAAGAATTGTTTTTGCAAGGCCAACAGACAAGTGAACAGAAAGATCTGAGTGAGAAAAAGTGAAGGACAGAAGTAAAAAAAAGCAAAAGCAGATGAGAAGAAGAGTGGAGGACATGTCTGGAGCAAGACAGAGATCTGGGAGGGGCAGGAAGAGGACAGAAAGCACCATCGAGCCACTCGCTGTGGCTTAATGCAGACTTGTTTAAGAGGATTGTTTGCCTGCTAATCTGCCTCCAGCCAGCACAGCAGAACACGGCGCTGCTCATGTAATGAAAGTTGTCGTGCTACCTACCCATATACCTGCTGTCAGAAGGAAGGTGCACCACTCCTTCATGAGATGTACTCATTCTTTCCTTTCTGCACTCACTGGCCACTGAGTGGTCACCTATAGTTCAAGAGCAACCAGAGGTTTACCCACTCGAAGATCGAATACCCCAAATGCCTATTTTAAAATGAAATGGTTTTTTTTCTGTTGATGGTATCTGTTTTTAGTTTGTTATGAACGCTTATATTAGAATTGTGGAGGCGAGGGTGTTACTTAGCTATTGCTAAATATTATATGTTGACAGCCTTCCAAAGTTGGAGGCAAAGGCTGCTATTGTATATAATTATCAAAACAAACAAAGAGGTTTGTGTCTTTTATTTCTGCTGTATTAGCATCAGTCAGTTCACCAGCCCATTCAGAAAACTGTATTGATCTGTAACCCTTTTTATTAGTTTGTACTAATGAAAGGGTGACTGTGGAAAGTAATGACAATGCAACAAAAATTGTGAAAATAGTTTTCTTTTTCTTTTTTATCATTAGTAGCAGAACTTTAATTAAACCTGTCACTGTTTCCAAAGTGCTCAGTGATGCATTTATTCATCTGACACATATCGTTGTAATGTTTGATGTCAGTAAGTCTGGTTAAAGTAAATTGAAAGTAATTTGTCCATCACTCTATTTAATGTGCCAGTGCACACATACTGCACTGATGCTCACTCAGAAATTTTATTCACAACACTAACCAAAATTTCTTGATTATGAATTTTATTTTGTAATGTAAAAGAAACGTTTGCCCACAGATTCATAAAAGTTTATTTCAGAGTTCAAGAGAACAATATGTGTGTATAATGTCACATCAGGGGGTGTTACAGCTGTTTTCCTCAGCAGTTGATGTTGCACAGTATTACAGTTCTGCTATGGTGCATTTAAAAACTTCTGCATTCCCAGAAATAAAGCCACAGTTTTCAACATAGAAGTATGACGTGTGTTTGAGCTGTGAACTGGCTGAACTGCACCATCTGGAGATCAAATTAAGATTTTTGCTGAAGAGCATTGAACATTTTTTTACTAAATGAATATGCCTCACAGTAGTTTATTAATATGGCATGTACAGTAGGTGTATGTGAATAAGGGCACTACCTAAGAACACACATTAAATATAACACGAGAAACAATAAGCAATAATAAAATTGCAATTTTATTTGTGAATGTTTTGACTATAAACCCAAACATGAAGTCGTGTTTCAACCAAACCTCCACCAATAATAGTTTTTTTTTTACATAACACTCGACATAATCCACTGCACCTAATCATATTATTGTTGCCTATAGAAGCAGCTTGATTCATGGTTGTACAAAATAACAGCTGGGTCAATCAGAACCAGATATATTGTTTAACTTATATGTTGTTTGTCTTGTGCATTGGTACTGCAATGCACAAGTGGTACAACTTGTCTTGTGTATTGGTACTGCAATGCACAAGTGGTACATAAATATGACATCATAAGATAATTAAACTATTGATTAGTAACATCTATAATATTTGTAACATCACATCCGTACTCTTTATAACCACAAGGTGGTGCTACGGCTCCTCTTTTATTCACAGTTTTATTTGTGCAAGCTTTGACATATTGTTGAATTTTTCAAAACACATAAAAACCAAAGTTTTGAGATGATGCTTTAACCGTGTAAACAATGGTATAAAGTAATGTTTTTGATTTGTCAACCTACTGTTGAGTCACACCATCATCTTTGTACAGTATTTGCTGTGCTGAAACTACAGGAAACTACATTTCCCACTCACCACGAGAACCCTGCATTCCAGATTTTGGACTGCACAAGTCTTTGTTTCTTCTGTGTGGGGCGTCCCAATAGAGACTATACTGACTTTATTATTCAGGCTAGTAGAGACTAGAGAGAAATGAAGGACAAAATCCTTTGAATAGTTATCTATGGCAATGCAGTAAAAGCCGTCATTGTCAGATCCCTGCATTCCAGACCTGGGACGATTGTTTTGACCTCCAGCAGACTGGAAAGATTGTTATCCTTTTCTCTGTTCAACACTCCAGAGGACCTCTGCATTTAGATGGTATTCAGACACCATTTACAAAATACAGACACACAAAAATCCTTTTTTTTATTTTTATTGAAAAATGAACACATTATTACATAATCACACATTCCAACAGCTTCTTTGTGGAAAATACCAACAGCAAGATAATGACACAGAATTGTTTGGCAAGTGAACATAAATTAAGCACCGGGTCTTTGCCAACTTTCCACTGCAAGCTCAGCACAAAGGAACAACTCAGTGAGGACTGGGGGCAAAAGAAGTGAAGCACTGTAAAACAAGCTTGTGCAAAGATCTTTTTTCTTTAAACATTAAAGATAATGCAAGAAAACGCACATGGATCATATTTGAACCAATACTGGCAAAAACAGAATGTAAAGAAAAAGATCATACTTAATATAAGCATGTTGTCCACTGTGCAAACTGCTGTGGGGTTTTTTTATGGCGATCTCAAAGAAGGCACATACATTTTTCTGTGTGATTGTGAACATCCGGGGGGCTTATGAGTGCAACGTAAAAATACAAAATTGTTCCATAGGAAGGTTTACTGTGTGTTTAAACAGCAAGCTCAGATATTCAGTACACAGATTGCTGATCGGAATGTGTTCATGAGGTAACAGTCATACCAGAAATACACATAGAAACACAGGATCCTGACTTATTTTCATAAAGCTAGCCAACACGATTGACAGCATTAACATTATAGCTCATCACGCATCTTGTCTCCTTTAGGTCTCACTACTCTGCCAATGTACAGGATGGAGTTGGTCTTATTGTCCCTCACCAGGAAAATAAAGGGGTGATCTACGTAGAAAAGTTTGGGGTTCCTCAGCTTTTCTGTGCCAAAGAGGCTGGTGTCGTACGGGTTTCCTTCAATGTCCAGCTCTAGGGCTGATGCGTGAAAGACGTTAGAAAGGTAGAGGTCCTTCTTTCCAGAGATTTTGGACAGGTCAGCCTTGGCTTTGTCTACAGCCTCGGTCAGGCCCAGCTCAGCCAGATGTTTCTGGAAAAGACAAAAAATAAAAACAGTGTTGTTTAAGGGGTTGTTGGTAGATATTTTAGCTATCTTTTGACTTGTGATACCAATGAAATTGCTACCACATACTGTACCTGCAGATTGTGGCTGACTTCCACAGAGATTTTGGGGAGGGAGATAGCCACGGCTCTGTTCTCCAGCTTGCTGAGCCAAGTGTCCACCTGCTTCCTGGTCAGGAGTTTCTCCAGGCGATCCAGGGGTTCCAGATGGAAGGGCATGATGAGGAACATTGAAGCCTGCTTCTGACCCAGAGGCATGTTCAGCACATAGACATTGTTCGCTGTGTCCTCGTAAAAGTCATACAGACCTGTAAGCACAGTTAAGAGAAATGAGATCTCTCATCATGCTTGCATTCTTGTTGAGTCAGTTTTTAAGAAAAAATAATTTAAGATCAGACATAAAGGTGATGGAGGAACGCACCTGTACGATGCATCATGGGAACTCCAACAGTGAACGAGCGGGTAACCAGGAAGCCACGATTGTCCACCATTTTCTCATGGAATTTCTCATCCCAGTGAGCTGCGGGACAAAATATGGTAGTCTAGGTTACACATATGTACATTCCTTTGACATCTCCTTTTGTGTCAGTTATGAGCAGGAATAGCAAGGCTTGGGATAAAGGAGTACTCACGCTTGAAGAACATGGCATTCACAATCATGGCTCCATCTGGGTTCTGCACATCTTTAGTGACCTCAGGCAGCTTGCCATCTGTTGACTTGGCTGCCCACTCGTTGATGGAGTTCACTGCACTCCTCTTGTCCCTGAAGTTTATTTTTGAGTGGTCATAGTTGTAGTGCTTCTTGCTGTTTTTCACAAAATCGTCGGCAAAGTTGACAGAGCTGGGGCCGTAGAGGCGGTTGTTGATCTTCCAGGTAGTGTTGCGTGTCTTGGCATCACTTACCTGGGAAGAAGCAATACATAAACTGTGAAAAATATGCAAAACTGTGAAAGTACTGAGGGACTGTTTTGAGGCTGGGTCTTCATGCGGTGCCAGAATCAAATTAATAAGGATGTCAGGTTAATAAACCTTTGACACAACCTTTGCTGGAATATAAGATCTTTGTAATAAGCTGCCGTCATACAGTATATTGTGTAGTGCTGTGCCTACCTCAGAGATCAGCTCAGAGAGCCCTGCATGCAGATGTTCATCCTTCAGTTTGTCAGCACTAAGGACAGTTTTGACCTGAGAGGCAGTAGTGGCTTTGCCACCGAGAGCCACTATCCCCAGAGAGGAGGCCACCACCAGAGGAGAGATGATGATGTTCTCTGTGTTTTTCTCTTTCGCCATGTTGTGATAGAGGCTGAATAAAAATTGGAAAAATAATCATTTGAGTTGTTTTGTTCCACAGAGGAACAAGTTGATTAGTCATAAAAGCTATACAGTAAATTAAAACCAAATGCAAAAAAAGCTTAATAGAAAAGTACAAAAATCACAGTAAAATATTGCATTTCAAAACTGCACCAGTGCACAATATATACATGTTGAAAATCAGTAACGTACCTGAAGGCCAGGTTGGCGCTGTTGTCTGCCAGAGAGGTGGCATGGCTGCTCAGCTTCTTGTCCTCTGCAGAAGCTACGAGGGCTAGCAGACAAAGAGCTACAACGTTAATCATCCACATCCTGTCTTTCTCCAAAAGCAGCTGTAGACGCCTGTGAAAAGGGGGAGAAAAGGAAAACATAGGGTTAACATTACTAACCCGGGTACATTTTGTAAAAATCAAAAATAACACATTTATTGAGTTTGGCATGGATGGCACATGTCAGAATATCTCCGCAGAGTGAGTTTGTGGAATTAATAAATATTCAGAACTATATTAATTAATTAAAGTTTAACAAAAGAAAAAGAGGATTGCCAGGTCACAGCTTGGGATATGAAGCTGCAGAGGTGGGGCGGGATTGGCTCAGCCCACACAGAAGCATAGGAATGCATCCAGTTTAAGGCAGACATGTTTCTCGCCACGTCAGCAGTAACTTTTGACTCAAGGTTGTAATATGAAACCTCTCTTCTCTACGTGTATTGTAATTGAGGCAAACTATTGTATATCTGAACATTAAAAATGTATTCTTTTTGAGCCAGTAGAAGTAAGGATCAGAAATCACTGGGTTGACAAGCTGTACACTTTGATTTGTACTCTGTAGCAGCACTCTGAGCCATCTTTTGTCCCAGAGAAGGGCGTGTGCCTGCTGTGGACTATATCTGACTCATCCCAACACTTATTCAATCAAATGCCAAATCAGTAGCCTAAAGCTGTTATTATTGGTATTGTTAAACACATTCCCTTGCAGAGATATACTGTCTGTATATCTATGGATTGCATATTACTAATACTGAAGAGATTACTTTGGCATCATGTTCGGATACCTTGAGATGTTTTGATGTCTGCGATTTTCATTCTGAAAGACAAGAGGTGTATGTAGTAATCTCCAGAGCAGGCAGTGAAACATTATCCAGGCTCTGATGGAGACTACCTCCCTACCTCCAAATTTTCAACCTTTAGACTCAGAACATTTAGGATGACTTTATTATACTACTCATACTCATTACTCATTTACAGCCACATAAAAGATAAATGGTTTTCACTGGCTGTGTCTGAAAAATAACTTTCATCCAATCATCTGCGCCACGGTCGCAGAACACTAACTTCTGGAGAATAGATTTGAACCTCTCATCACCAAAAAGTGATAGACTAGGGTTAAACAAAAACAAACAAAAAAAGCCAGAATGAAGGCATGTACACTACTTCCCTTCAATGAAATTCATTGTACTGAATGCACTTTAAAAGACTGCATATCACTAACAAAGCTAAGGATAAACAATAAGCTGCATGAAAACTTTAAACTCTCCCAGTGACTCATTCTTTTTCTCTATGAAATACGTTGGTCAAACAACAAGAGAAAAAGCTGGGTAAAGTGGAAAAATGCTGCACTGTAACTTTAAAAACTTAAACAAATCCACCTATTCACCCTCTGCATTCCTTCCTGAAAACAAAGCTTTATCTCTGGTTATCTTCAAGCCCTTACCTGGCACAGATTTGCAGGGTTTCTCCTCAGAGTTGTGTCGTGTCGATAGTGTAACTGTAGTAAGTTCTCCTGCTCTTTATACCCGGAGAGAGAATTTTCTAGAAGTGGGAATGGGATATTTAAATAAGGGTGTCTGTGTTTTCCTCAGGAAGTTGGGAGCTGGGACGTCCCCCTTGAACAGCAGGCTGGAATGAGAGGAGTCGGGTGAGGGTAACTCCTCAGCACTGCTCAGGGGCCAGCTCAAAAACTTTCCCATAAGAGGCTGCAGACAGAAACTCAGAGGAAATCTGACTGCAGGTCAGCTGTGGCTGCTATATGTACAGAAATCCGTCCTAATGCTGCTTGCTGACTCAATCTTCAACACTGCTTTCATCACACAAAAAAGGTGAAAATTAAAGTCTGTTTTTATATAACCTGGATGAGAATACAGTGTGCAGCATATCAGCGCTGTTTTTGCAGTTGTTGCATTTTTTAGCCTTTTGGGGCATCACCCCTGTGCAATCTCAGCAGGCAAGATATCAGTGCATGAAAACAATTGTCCTCAGATGTCGTGCAGCAACGTCTTACAGCTAAAGTCATTATACTTATGTTTGCTTTTTAATGGAAATGTATACCACCTTAAAGGCAGTCATGCTTAACACAAGTTGCAAGATGTCCAACCCTACCCCCACTCCCACCCCCACACTGCCACGTCTGTCCAACTCAGCAACTGATTGCAGGGTAGCTGAAAAACGGGGGTGTTAGAGACAGAGAACCATCGTCAGAAAAAACCAGGACCTCCTTTGTTAATTTGTTCATGAACGTTTTAAGCAAAATATGCTATAAACACTTGTATAAACCTTTTCAGTCTTTACTGATAGTGCCGCCCACATTATGACATTAAAGGTGATAAATGTTAGTCATAACTCTTTTTCTATATAATCTTTTAAAAGAATTTACTGTAAAACAACTGAGCCTCTACAATACATATAGCTCATAATACAGATTGAAACAGAAACTATTTTACAACTACAGGAATTCTCTCAGTCTCTTAATCCCCCGACTTCTTCTCTTTTGCCCCTCTTTGCAAATTGTCCTGACATGCCAAATGTGATAGGATGGGGGAGGCCTCTAGAAGGTTCTTTGAACATTTGAGGGGAAAAAAGTCTCCAAATCGTAACTCCAAAGTCAAGCCCTGGTCACTAGGATCTTACAGAATTTTTAAAAATCTGATTTCATATGACTCATGCTGGGGACAGTGAGCTCATCTACTAAAATTTGACAGTGTTAGATTTGACACAGGAGTGCATTGTCAGAGGGTGTTTGTCATTCTGACAAAGTCCCAGGAGCCACAGTTTACACTGAAATTCCTCTGTATGTGCAGAGTGAGGGCAGTTTGTGGGCCACGCAGGTCTGGTTAAATATTTTTAATCCACTTGGAAAAAAAAAAGTCAATTCGTTGGCCACATAGTATGGTGATGATGGCATAGACACTAAACAATGGTAAGATAAGGAAGGTCACGAGAAACATTTAAATTGTATATTTGTTCAACTGAAGAAACATGAACTTTGTAAATGTATATAAGCTAAACAGTACATAAACATAAAATGTATGATTATGAGACTGATTGTCATATGTGCTTCTGCAAGAATAGTGCATTTTTGCTGAAGGAAGAATAAAATGTTCATTTTACTCAGCAACTAAACATTAGAAGTTTGTCAGAGATCGAAGTAAGTAAAATCAGGAACAAGGCACATGTCTGTCACGTTTCCCATTAGAGCAGCAGACCTCAGAGGGAGGAGCAGCCTTACATAACTACAGCAATGAAATCCTATTTGAGGACAAGAGCCCATTCAACATCTGGACGTCATTACACTTACCTCAGCACCAGGCTTGGTCAGTTGTGCCTCTCTTAGTGTTGCTAAAAGAGAACTGACCAATAAGGCTTCTGCTTTCTTGCCAGTCTATATAATTAAATGATAGAAGAGATTTATTTTATTTTTACAGTTTTACAAACAGGATAATCAATGAATGAATTAGAATTATGGACTGGGGAAATGGCAGATAATCATTATTATTTTTAAGTCTTTGCTATTTCTCATGTAACATTCCTTAAAGAACGTAAAACAGCCGACTCAAAATTCAAACTATTGTTCATGTAACTATTTGTTACTTAAATTTGCTGCTGTATATGGGTTGTGAACAAACACAGGAGCTCAGGCACTTTCCTGTCATACCATCTGCGTTAGCTCTTCAAACACAAAGGGAGGATTGACACAGGATGTTGACAGGCTATTGCAACTATTCAGGGGATTTCTAAACACATCTCTTCCTGTTTATGTCTTTCATAGGTATCAGTGTTAGATTTCCTCTCTAATGTACTGTCCAGATGGGCCACAACTGATTACATATAAAGATTCTCCCCAAGTGCATCAAAGACAGTATCCTCTTAAAATACAACATGTTTTTACTTTGATAAAAGTAAAATCATCATCATTGGGAAAGTGTGTCTAAAGTTTTGATTGGCAATGTAATTCAAAGTTTCCAAAAACACAGGTTACTAAAAGAACTAATAGTTTTATCTTATATATGATATATTGTATACTTATCTCCACTGGTTATGACCATGCTATTCTACATAGGCTGCTACAGCCATGAATCCACACTAAGGAAAAGTCCAACACAAAGACTCTGCTAACGGAAGTCAAGCACAGCTGCCAAGAAGACCATGACGCAAGACCGGAAAAATGTTTCAGCTCTGCTTCATGATGTAACTTTTTGAGTTCAGTGAGTTGCTCGGTTATATACAGTTTTTTATTTATCTATGTGCATTGTCAGTTTAAACCAGACTCACATTGGCTTTAATAGGGGACCAATAAATCAGAGACCTATTAGGGTGCAATGTTTCTGTTTATGAATTATTTACTTGCTGTAACTTTTGAAGACATGAACTATGTAGTTACTGCACTGCTGCTTTATGGGGAGCATTTTCTTAATAATCACCACTAGCCTCAAAACAGTCCAGTTACTTGTCCCTGTCCATTCAGTAGGTTTACAGTTCAAGGGATTTACAACCATGCTACTGGCTACTGTAGTTTTGGTCATTTAAAAAAAAAAAGGTTATGTAACTCCAACATTTGAAACCAAGCTGATTTAAAATGTATTTTATATGGTATTGTATACTGTACCATCAGGGCAGAGCAGGGCTTTGCGAGGTTCCCCAGCATGCCCTGCTCGGGCAGAGGCTTTTCATGTTCTGTTATGGTGGTGGGACCAGTTAGCTGGGGCAGAGCACCATGACTTAGGGGTCTGATAAATAAATAGCATGTACGTAAATAGCATGTTGATAATAAAAGGCAGCGCTGTGGGGTTGTGCAGTGTATAGGGCACACAGTTGCACACAAAAAAGGCAAATTCTGTCTCTGGTTTGCTTCTTCATTCAGCCTATGTGACAATATCAAATTAATGAATTTTTCTTTTTTGAAACTTTTTTGACAAAAAGATTAGGCTGTCCATACTGTCAAAAACCTTTTTCAAACAAAAGAACAAATGATGGTTAAATAATAATAAGAAGAACAATAACATTCTTGCACATGAGATTTGGAATTGTAATGAGACATTACGTGGTTAAATAAAGGAAACAGAAATCTATAAATGAATAGTAATAATAATGTCATTTGCAGATCATTTCTCATTTGTTTTACTTTTGCTAAAAAAAAACTTTTATTTTGGATTTAACCCGATGATGACAAAGCATCTCCACTCAGTTGTACCTTTTTAATGGTTTTGCAATAGTCAGAACAACGCCCCTTGGTGGGAAATGTTTGAAAGCTTTCTTCAAAGCTACCAAAGTACTGTATTCTTTAGAGTAAAATCTTAACTAGAATTTAGTTCAAGTTTGTATTCTCTGTAGAAATTATTTGAAATTAAACTGATGTTTTCAGGCTTCATTTAAAATACAGATATGGTAGTTCTTATCTTTAACTGTAAATTTTGCTACAGTTGATACATGAGAAATTCTAATTCTACACCTAAACCAAATGCATCAATTACCTCTTGGGACGCCCAAGATTTTGGATATAAATGCTGACTGTGTACATTATTAGAAGAGGCACTAGCTTCAAACTGTGACAATACTGTGATTACAGATAGACTACTGTACCAGTTACTGCATTGTAGTGTAGGCTATCAGTCACTAGATGGTGTAAATAGCAACCAAATAAATTAATGTCACTTTGACAAGGAAAAAGATAAGTTCACAACAAGCATCCTTGATTTGTGAGAACAAACATATAAAAATTACATGGTTGCATGCATAGCCCGCATCTCAAAGACATTTTCAGAAAAGTGCCGTTCTGATGGTAGTGAATAAGAGGAGCTCTAAAGACAGCTACTGCCTTCTGCTTTCACTGATCATAGATACATTTTTTTCTGGTTTCATAATTTCATCATGACAAAATGAAAGGAAATTGAAAACCAGAAACCTAAATATTCAAGTTCTCAAATCTAATTCCTGGCAAGAAGAAGCACAGTATTCACTGTCATCTTCTACCTGTGGAATGGAAAGCAGTATTACACAAAGTCAGTGATGTTTCAGTTCATGTCAGGAGTTGATGTGAAGCCTCTGAACAGATTGTTACCCACTGTGAAGTCAGACCAAGCTGCTGTATTGGCATTTAGACAATATAGCCTGATTCTACACCTTGGTGTTTTCATGATTGCCCCTTCTCCCTGATCTAGTTAAATCCTGTCTCCTTTCACACAGTATCAGTCACAGACTCTTCCATTACATAACAGCATAACCTGCCGGTGGATGCTGGTTGGCATTTAAAAATGGGTTCAAAACAAAGCTCTGCAGCCGGAGCTGCTAAATAATGCCAACCTGTGGAGAGAAGAGCAGGGAAACCTGGGTCAGCCACATCAAACAGGAATATGCCACAGGAAATCATCCTGAGAGGAACATTTCCCTTTGCCTCCCCACCGGTAGATGCATGTGGAGAGACAACGTCAAAGTGTGTGTATGTGTGTGTGTGTGTGTGTGTGTGCCTCACTGTAGATACCAGAGACCCGAGACCTCCTGACCACCTGCTATTGATGACTGAAGTCTGAATTGGTGATTGAAGTCTGAATAAGTTTCACTGTTTTCTGGTACAGTAAATACTGGGATTTGTTTCTTTGGTGTTTCCTATACAATACATAATAACCTCATGACACAAGGAGGACACAAGGACAACAGAAACTTATGAAATAAACATTAAACTCAGCATATCACTTTGTGCATAATAAATGTACTCTAATTTGTTCACTGTTGTGTGTAAACGGTGGGCCAAGGATTCATGCTACTAGGTTTCCCACCTTTTAATTAATAATCTCCCCAGGAAAATCAAACTTGAGTTGCTGTAATTAATCCACATTTGCCACAACAAAAAACAAAAATCTATTGCAAAAAAAATATATTTTGCTTTGTTAATTTCCTGGAAATTCTTCACCAACATTTAACATCATCCACCGGCAATGTGGCACCATCAGTGTTGCTTTAAGAGGACAAATAAGAATGTGTACTAAATGTGCCACAGTGTGTGTCAACTGGTCGATTAGGTTAGGAGGCAGTGCTGACATTACACACTGTCTCTGATTATACTTGCATATGATGTCCTTGTGACAAAAATCAATAAATACATTTGGTTTAATGAGTCATCTGGCATGTGTCAGCATGATAGAACATGACAACGACTGAACCTATAAAACACACAGCATACACAAGGGGCATAGACCCCTTTGGTGGTTTGTTTGCTGATGCAATTATATCCAATATGTAAAACAGACCTTACAACTTGTGACAAATATCGCATAAGATAAGAATATTAAAACCTGGCATATGAATAAACACTTAGACACAATAAAGGCAAGTCTTAATTTAGATACAATAAAAAGATAAAAATGCAGGGACAAACAATATGTTTAATTCAAATAAGATAGCTATGATAGAAATAACCAAACAAACTAGCTCACATGACTGTTTATGACCTTTACCCTCTATCAAGTGGTAACAATCAAGGCCATTTTGTTCAATATTTCTGGATATCAGTAAAGCGCATTAAGGTGTGCTTACAGTTGCGTTCATGTCACATCAGATTTTCCGATTTCTAACCAACTAACAAAGGGAGAAATAAAATTATTTGGCGTGGATTTTCTTCAGTACACGTTGCTAACAGTGACACAGAACAATGGCAAGCAATTCTGAAACCCCACAAATGTCTTTCTATTCATTTTACTTTTGGAAATCCAGTATCTTGACATAGCGTGTTACGGATTAAAGGTGTAGGCTAGCAAAGGTGCAGCAATCCAACCAACGATGTGCCTTGAACGCGCACACCGGGAGTGAAATGAGCGTAAAGGAGGGCGGGAGATAAAAAAAAAAAAAAGAGCGACCCTTCCTCCTCCCACTATTCATTACATCGTGTTAGTCAGCCGGTGTGTGTAGGTTTACTCACACAGAGTCGAGGAGACACGCTTTACTTACAGAACGGACCAAAAACCTACCGAAAACATGGGACGGGACATCTTTTAGCGAGAGCGAGACGGTCCGAACTAACTCGGCTCTTTTCTTCGGTGGTTTTCGGTGTAAAACTTCGCCTCTGTCAGCGTTTACCGGCGTGCTTCGCCGGGGGAAAAGAAACGAAAAGCATTACATTTACAGTGGACGTGAAGGCTAGCTCTGAAATAAAAAGTGGTAACAGCCCTCGAGACAGGTGAGTAACGGTGCTCCTCACGTTTACCCGTAACGTTAGGTGGATTCAATGAGAGCTTTTGGGACAGTTTTTCCCCTAAACATTTTGCAATTGTATGCCTCATTGTAATGCGTTTTAAAAGTGACTTTTGACCACGTTAACTAGTGCAGATTGAATGTATATTGTATAATGCAAGTAAAGCTTGCAGAAGCTGAATGTGGACTCCATTTGTCTAAAGAAGGGGAGCACTCTTGCCACTTACTTGCATAATTCATGACACCATTATTATTTTTTTGTTTGTTTCAAGATGAATGCCATTTAGATGTTCCTGGCGTGTTAGTATACCTAGAGCAGATTTCAGTGTAAGGATTATGGTTGGCATTCATGTTATGTTACACATTACATGTGTATTCTGGTAAAATTATAGGTGTTTAATCATCTTAAACCTTTTGGAGAACACCCATTTGGTCCAGTTACCGTTAACGTTACGTTACGTCCTTCTTTGCTGTTTTAACACTTACCCATCTGTCACTATTACACCTCCACTAAAAGCAGCTCACACTTACTTGTTTTTGTTCAGAGCTTCAGTTTACAAATGGCATTTATTTGCATCCCAAAGGCATGTATATACTGTATGACTTTCAAAAGGGTTTGGAACCAATTTAGTCAGAGTATCAGTAGATGTATGACTCAGGCCAATTTGAGATTTAAGGACCTCCTTTTTATTGCTGTTTATTTACAACATCTATAAATGGATTGAAAGGCTTTGGAGTGGGGTGTGCTGATGAAGACTGTTCTTGAACCTTTGGGCTTCTACAGTACTGGACTGTATATGCTTGTGTAGGTGGGGCTCATGTCCATAGGGCAGAGAGCACTAGGACAATGTTTTCAGGTTATGGCATAGAAACTTGTAGTGTATGACACAATAGGAAAATAAACATTAGTCTTAATATTAAACCACTTGGGTTGTGGCTGACAAACCATGAGAAAATGGAAAAATGTGGGAAAAAAGTAACATTTACGTTTCTATACTTTTTAATTTGCTTGGATCATTCTTGATTTAGAATTGTTAGACTAAGTGAAGACTAGAGATGGATGTAATGGGTCAGAACAGGGAGGAATGTGGCGTGCAGATACACCTCTCCACTAAATGTACGTATGTTAGAATTTTTAGTCATTATTTACAGCTTTTAAACAATTTCTTTAGCTAGTGTTCAAGTTTCATGCATATTGCTGTTGGCTGGAAAGTACAGTAGATATGCTGCTGATCAGATACTGTAGTACTGAAGCGCTGCACTGCACAGACTAGCTGAATGTCCATTTGAGATTGGTATTGATTCGGTGTCCTGGCCATTCTGCTTTGCCCTGCTTATGTAACTGCCTCTATGTACTTATGTTTATGTCCTGTGTCCTTAAATAGCAGCTTCTAACAAGAGAAACAACACTCATCCTACAATAGAAGTGTAACCCTGTAAGATGTTTGCTAGCTTCATGTGCCAGGAGAAACACACCTGATGATCTGTTGAAACTAGAGATGAGATGATGCACAATATTGGATATTTTAATACTATTAAGAAATCTTGAGTGATATATGACTGGGAAAAAGTCTTGTTTGAAAGTGACAAAATGCAAAACGATGCAGGTGCATTTTGAAATGTTTTAACTAATCGGTTTGTAATAAATGTCTCTCCTGTTCTACTAGTATTAATTATCACATGCATTAAAAAGATGACAATGTGCAAGCACTGTAAAAAGCTTAGCTATAAATCCAACTGACTGGCTTCTCTTCTGTATGATTTCACGAGTCACTTCAGACCTTATAACCGTGCATGAGCTTCTAACTGAAGCTGTGTGCGACATTCGACTCTAGTAGAGAAGTTTACAGTCAATGATGTGCAGTTACATAATGAAGTCTTGCTTCTGAATGTAGTCCACAACAGACTGAACTTGGGTGATTCAATAACATAGTGAAAATCTCTTGTGTTTTTGCAAGACCAGGTGACAAGTCACCTCTTTATCTACATGTGATAACACACTTAGTCAGCGTCAGGCAGTTCGCAGCTTTCAATCTATTAAAGACCACAGTGGCTGAGCTTAAGCTGTTCATATTTTACGCATATGTTTGTTCTGTAACTGATAATTTCATGTACAGTGACTGAATGATCCTGCACACTGTACTACAGAATTGTGAGCCAAACAAATAAGAGCAATCTCAGATGTACAAACACAACTGGTCCAGACAGTTGTGTATTTGCAGTTCCAGACAGCAAATGGTATAATTTCCGCAATGTTTTGAGAAGGTCAGCGTTCTGCTGTTCCCGAACAACTCTCCTCCATATCAGACATAGTACTTTGTTTGCAGTGTAGCTGAACCTGTCACTGTGGACAGGTTCACTGGTCAGCAGCACATGAGATCTGTGTGAGGTCAGAAAATTTTGAACATTTTTACTTCCCTGCCTCACCTGCAGGTAAAATCTTCTGAGCCAATTGTTTAATAAATGAACTCCCACATGTACTCAGAAGGCTTTCTTTGCTAGTTTGCAATCTGAGCTCCCTTCAAAGCCAAATACTCAGACAAACTGGGAGGTGCATGGTTATTTTGTTGAAGCTGAGGCTCCCTTTTGAGAAAAGGTAACAATGGCTCCTTGACTGGATAGCAAGTCTTCTTGTTTTCTTTTCATTCTTGTTAATTCCAGATATTTGAGATCCACTACCTCAGAGTTCAGATGTTCACTTTAGTAGCTATGAAGGAAGAAAATTGGAATCGGCAGGGCAGACTTAAAAAAAAAAAAAAAAAAAAAAAAAAAGATAATAATCTACCAAGAATATTGCAATTGGTGCATGTCTGTAAAATGAGTGACCCTTTCTGTGGCTTTATCTTCTGTCCATATCTGCATATCATTCTATTCATTTGTTACTAGGAACACTTGTCTTTTGTGTAATAAGCTTTAATATAATTAAAGAAGCTAAAAGTTAACATAAGGAGAGAGCTGAGTTTCTCTCTGAGAAAGCCAAATTCACCACAGTGGCACCTGCTCTTCTGGCCCTGCTTTTTGGGCTCAGACAGCAAAATCACAATGGACAGAACTCGATGTAATGTCAACATGCAGATGGTGGCGAAGAGCCCTCATGCAGACTTACAGATGGCACCTTGATGAAATGTTGCAGTCCACCCACTTTTTTCTTTTTCTCTTGGCCGTAGAAGACGGTCATACAGGGGAGGCTAGATTTAATGGAGTTGTCCATTTGCCCACACAGTGTAACAACGATTCGTGCAGTGTCTCTGCATGCCACAGATGACTTTGTCAGTTGTTTGCTTTCCAGCCCACAGTATCAGCACTACAGTATTACCTATGATTAGGAGCTAACCCCAGAATGCTTTCTCTCAGTCCTCTGTTATAAACAGGCCAAGACAAGTACAGACAGAGCTCATTCTGCCATTGCTTTTATTTTTCTTGACACCTCACAGTGGACAGCACTTAATATTGTGTGATTAGCAAATGGATTGTGGAAGCACTACCCCAGATTAAGTTATGGAAAAAAAGGAGGTCCAAAATTTTCTGCCAGGAAGCACTTTTGTCTTGAGCCCTGAAGTGCCAAAGAATGCTGTCACCAATTTCACTGATTACTACAGCTTTGCTCCTCTAAGAACTAATCACTGAAATCTCTTAAATGCTCTCTGCTTCCGTCATACTACACACATTTACTGTAGTAAACATTTGAGTGATTGTGATTTGCAGAACGGTGATTCTGATATTCAAAGCAGCAGGGTGCAGACGATTGAAGTGTCTTTTATTATCAAAGCATTAATAATCAGCAAGAAAGAATGTCATCTAAAAGAAAATGAGACTATAAAGCTGTTTTTAAAGAAATATCTTCTTAATATAAGGCTTTAATATATGGAGTCAGAACATTAGCAGCTTTAAACCTTGGTACTGAAAAATAAAACTTGCTTTGAACACAAAGCTGTAACTGAAAAGAGAAAACAGAATTTAAAAATTGTACTGAGTTAAACAGCCACTGAAACATATTTAGAATGAAATATGTTTTGGCATAAACAGTGGCAGAGTAGGGCTTTGAGGGGCGAAGCTAAGAAGAGCATAACTGTGGTCTGTTTCCCTTTAGCGGTATCATTACACTCAGTGTTAAAACTCACTTTTAACTAACATGCTGGTGTGGCAGAGGTCTGCTGGCGCAAGTGCTAATGTTAGCTGTAGCTAACATCAGCAGTGCACAGCTGCTTCTCATAGACTCAGTTGGATTTCAGGGCTTTCTGCTACACGCTAGTTTTAGAATGACACCATGTGGAAGTAATGGATTTTTGATCTGCCTAGAGTGGTAAAATGGCAGTTAGTGAGCTTGAAGGTTTATATGGGCATCAGGGACACTGACGATCAGCTTCCTGTGTTAGTTCTGTTTAGCTCTTTTTTATCTTGGCATTCTTCTCAGTGGGAGTGCTTCCCTTCACTTTCTCTCCAGATGTCTGAAATCACAGGCTGTACCAAAGTTGATGAGAAAATGTTGTGCAAATGTATATTATGCAGACAAGAGTCGGTGTCATCCAGTCTCTTAAGGTGATAATTATTCAAGCCCATGCACCATCAGCTGCCTAAACGGTGGCACGGGTGATCAGAGGTTAGCACAGTCTCCACACAGCAGGAAAGTGCTAGTTTCAAACCGCCAAAGGGTGACTGGGGCTTTTCTTAGTGACGTTTTCTTTTCTCCATTCCTCATACTCCAAAATGAATACACTAGGCATTAAGAATACTCCTGCCTTTGCACTTGATACATAGTAGACAGGCTCTAATAGATGTTGCTCAGAATATGGATTCCTGTTTTAATGGTGCATTGTGTGACACCTCCAGTGAAAAGCGCTATCTAAAATACTGATCAAGCC
Source organism: Monopterus albus (assembly GCF_001952655.1). Classification (NCBI taxonomy): domain Eukaryota; kingdom Metazoa; phylum Chordata; class Actinopteri; order Synbranchiformes; family Synbranchidae; genus Monopterus; species Monopterus albus. Next base: position 3,573,484 of record NW_018127926.1, read on the forward strand.
TTTCATGAACAAGTCCATAACACTCATAATATTGCTTTATTGGTTACTGTATCAAGCTGTTACCCTTCTATCTGATCACCTTTGCTCAGAAACCAAACTCTCTTCAGAAGGAGGCTGCATACTATACAAGTCCACACCTTAAAGTTTTTTTAATCTCCAGGTGAAAAATGAGTGTTTATCATTTTTATTCCCCCTCCCCCAAAGTCACTTTTTTCATTTTGTTTTGCTTTAATAATGGAAAAATGGCACCTCCTCTTCCTGCTTTCAAATTTAAAGATTGATTGGATTCATTTTCCTGTGATTATCTCTGACCCATTTTTTTTTCCCTCAAACTGATGAGCTGTCAGTGTGATGGGCAAAGTGTCAGATTGTCTGAATGTTCTTGTACCCACCTCTACTAGTGCTGGTGTTTGCCTGTTGGCCAGCTTGAAAGTATCTCTCCTCACCATAATTATTCTTCTAGCTGCATTTAATGAATAACTTTGATATGCTCCGCTCAGTGTGACAGTTGTTTCTGCCCCATCAGGCTATCACGGACGGCACAGGCAGTGTGTGTGTGTTTTGGCTGCATTCACACAAAATCCTCCACACAGGGTTGTTAAGAGGTGTGACTGGGTTTATTTTAGAACATAACCGTAGTGAAACAGTCACAAAATAATGTTTAAATTCTCTGCTTCACTTTTTTTTCCTCACTGCCACAGCTCCCTTTTTCATTCACTCCCTAGTTCTCTCCATCTTGCACGTGAACCTCCAACCCCCTATTCCGCCTCATCCTATTTATACAGGAGGTAGGGCGAACTCATCTGGGCAAAAATACTACCTCTCATTGCAGCATTTTGGAGGGTCAACATTGCCAATACTGTACCTTTTACACAAAAAGGTTAGGTGGAATATTCCTGCATTGAATGTGAAATGTAAAAGGCCCTAATAAAGTGGAAACTGTGGTTACCCTAGAGCCACCACAGATCAGTCAACGGTCTCCCAAAGTAATGAAATGCTACCACCAGATGCCTGGATAGGGTGGATACATACAGTGTATCAGTGACTTGTGGTGAGGTTGACAGCTGGTGAGGCACTAACTCTTTTACAGTCAGATTTACAAATACAAATTGTCTGTTAACAGACAATGCGTTGTTTTATATCTCATATCAGCATTCTTCACACAAACGTGACCCATATTTAATTTAAGGTTAAAATTTATTCCAATTGAGCTTATTTCTAACCAGAAATAATAAAAGTTTATGGTCTTACCTTTACTTGTACACGAAATCCATTTGTCAGCTGGTATGTATTACAAACCCTTTTACCATTCGAATCCAATATTAAAACAAATGTTTTCAATAAAGAAGATCCTTCTGGACAAAAATGTCCAGACTGTCAAAATGTTTTGATTGAAAGTCCTCATCTTGGAAATGTAATCTTCCATTTTGATAAGGCGGATTGTAAAGGAAATATAAACAAGCACGAAGAAGATTGTAGGTAGCGCAAGAATCTGTGGGCTCACTAGCGCCCTCTGCCTTGAGCCAGGCGTACTGTTTGCCTCACTGAGTAACCTTTTTACTGGGTTTTATGGTTAATCTGCGAGCCTAAACACGTTACAGAACTACATTTTATACATTATCCAGATTATGGCAAGGCAGAGCATATAATCAGAGTGTTTGAAAGCATTTTATTTGCGATATATAGAGGGACAGCGACACTATTTGCATCGCATACAGTTTGTGAGGATTACACGATCCACCGAGAGGCACAGCAAAGTGCTGCCTCATCGCGCATCTCCATGTATTTGAACGGGACATACGGAAATTCTGCTATTCTTTATTGAAAAAAAATCCTTCAACATCGGATTCGAACGGCAAAAAAGGGCCTACAACACACACCAGCTGACAAATATTAACATTTATTATATTTTATGGTTAACTTTTTTTCTTTTCAAGATTGACAGGGGAGGCTCTGCCTCACCTGCCTCCCCTGACCGCACGTCACTGCAGTGTATATCAAAAAAAAATATTGTGCATTGGCTGTGCATTATATTTCTCCCACCCAGTATAGGTCTTACTCTGTGGAACTACTGTATCTGTGAACAGCTTGGGTAAGGTGATGTTTTCTGCATATCACAAATCGCCTTCCTTCTACATGTGTGATAACTGTGTCTGTCACTGACTGACACAGCTGACGTGTTCTGTTTGAGAGTGGTTTGCAGTGGAACTTAATGTCAGACTCTGGATGAACAGAAGCTCTTGGCTTTAGCGTGTGGCTTCTTCATCCTCTGCCACACAAAACTACTGCACTTTCCTGTTGCCTCCAGGTTTTGTTTCTATATGACAAATTTTGAAAGGAATGGTAACTTAGTTGTAACTTTCCGATCAGTTCTTCAGTATACACATAACAGGCTCTGCTGTATTGCGCAGCCTTTTCAATTTACCATATTGGCCTATGTGGGGTGGCTTGTTGTGTCCTAACCGGAAGGTTGGCGATTACATTCCCGGCTTCTCCAGTCCGCGTGTTGAAGTGCTCTTGAGCAAGATGCTGAAACAAATGCTGCAAACATTGTATTATTTAATGAAATCCATCGTATGTAGTCTGCATTATGGAGGCATAGGGACCTAAAATAATACTAAGGCAATGTGCCTTCACATGCACAACTTTCTATGTATAAACTTAATCTAGCAACAAGTTGGAGGCAGATTAGTCCCCTTCCTTCTCATGAACTGCTGAAGGAGCTTTGTTTTGTACAGTGCACACTTTCGCGCACATACCAATTGCCAGTTAGAACGCGTCTCCAGATTTTTGGATTCTGAGGATAGTCATGCTGCTTGGTTTGATTTGAATTTTTTATTCTTTCAAGCATGTAAAGACAGTTGATATGTCGAAACACATAATTTTACACATATCCAACAAATGCTAATCCAATATCAATTTGCTTATACCTAGTACATGCTTGAATGGAGTAGGAAGAAGTCAGACTTATCCAGTCCTACCCCATGACATCATCTTACCATCATTGGTTTGCAAGCAGTAAATGATTCACTTCTACGCACACACATATTATACTAAAAAAAGAATATAACAGTGTTAACATTCTTACATCACACAAGTATTATACTAAAGAATGGTTACAAAATGTACACCACACCCACAATTGTCCATATAATTAATCATTGAGCCTGTTCTTGCATATATCTTGATTGACACATACCTTTATATTTATGTTTAAACTTGTCAATTCTATTACTATTTTTTATGTCCGCACTTAAATTGTTCCATAGTTTTACCCCACTTATGGAAATACAAAATCACTGTTTCAGGGCAAGAGGAATAAAAGAAAGCAGTGTGAGCACTCCACTGTCTGTGCTGAGACAATTCTAACAGCTCTGAAACAGTGACTCGCTCAGTGCTTGTTATAATGGGATTTATCACCCATGTGTCACTAATCAACTCCCTCACAGGCATCTTCTGATGTCACACGGTTCAGCCAAGTCTCCATGGTGCTTTGTTACTTTGTATCTATTGCACATTTCAAAAACCAGTTCAGATAATTTAAACATGACAAGGTTCAGAAAAAGATTAAATGTAGGTCAATTTTAAAAAGTCAATATATTCCTTAATGTACTACAGGTAGAAATTTGTGTGTTGTATTTAATCATTCCTTTTTATTTTAAGATTTACACTGGTGGGGTCTGTCACTGTGAGCAAAGTGTTAACATCTAATTTGGACTTTGTACTTGCGAATTTCAAAAATACACACGTTTTTGAGCTTTGGACCAAAATCCTTGAAATATAATTTTTAGCTTTTTTTAATCTAAGTTGTGAATAGAGTGGCTCAGAATGATGCAGAAGTCTAATTTTGAGTCTCCTACTTGTCAGGACACTGTGTCCTACTCTCCAGGACAAGATAATGAATTATATGTGAATTTTGGACCCACAATGGAATTACAGTATTTGGCTTCATAACATTATTCATAATGCTGCAAGTTATGTCCTTTTGAATAAGGCTGAAGACAGAGAGAGCAGCTTACTGTATGTGTGCGTCCTACTAATTAACATACAGTAAAATATCATAACATCTAATAGTAGACCTCCAATAAATATATATTACTATTGTGATGTTTAGAAACCTATCTCCTTTTGAAACCAGCCTGAGTTCAGCCACATTTGTTGTTTCAGCACTACAGTAATATGAGTAAGAACACCATACACAATCCAAAATGACAATACATTCCACAGTGTTGCATCACCAGTTATCTAACATTTAATAAATACATCTGAGGAAGCCAATAATCAAATTTTATATGCTTCACTGCATTGGTAATAAATGGGACTTCACTGAAACAGACATCACTGTTACTTTGCAAATTACAATAGTGCTTTGAATGATGTTAGGTATAATATGTCCCTTGAGTTATTTTTCTCAGCAATGCTTGGCCTTCGTTCCCATAGTTCTCTGCTGTTTGGCCTCTCCCCCAATTCCCTGGTCAGAAAAAGGCCGTTGTCTGCTGGGAAACTGCTGAAGCATTTCCTCGCCTATTCACTGTTTTCCCTCACTGTGCCATTGATTGGAGGAAATGAGGCAGCAAAAAAAAAAGGTGACAGTTGTGTTTAGGGGTTTTTCCATACACCCCTTATAAATTCTCTTGTATACAACTTGTTACAGGGACATAAATGTAAAGAAGGCTGATTGTTAGGAAATCTTTGACTACTTGTTGATTTTGCTTGATTAATCCATTCTGTTAAGAAGGGATCATGTAGATGACAGGAACTGATGGGGTGTGTGAAGTTTGACAGAACAGAATCTGATGCACAACCAGGTGACTGACTACTAGTGCAGAAGTATTTAGATGTTGAGTCCAGAAAACCCAGTGCCACTTGACTCCCTTTCAAGAACCTTAATATTTTTTTTCTAGAAGACGTCATGGTCTCAATCACCTACAGTAATTTAGGTCTACTAATTAATGTACATGGTAATTTGGGGCGTTATTGTACCTTAAATAAGATTGTAGCGCTTGGAGAAGGCTGTAATATCTGCCATGCTAATCTTAGCATTAAGGCAGTTTTAGCTGTCTATTAGCTTGTCTGATTATCAATGGCTGATTCCTTCTCTGGTGCACATGGTGATATTTTTAGTGTTTTTACACAATAAACAATGTAATCAACCACAGCCAGGAAGTAGCTGAAATCCCTTGCCAGTGTGTAACAACATTTCGTAGAACATTAGGCAGCAGCAAGTGTGGTTGCTGCTTTCAGTAAAGTAGCGTTCAGCCCAAGGCAATGGGGCAAAGGCAAGTGCCCTGAACTCCAATGTTAAAATGATGGCTACAAATCTGGGCTTCAAACAGGCTCCACTGCGAACCAGTGGGTGATGCTACGCCTCACTACATCCACTTTATATGGCATCTGTGCAAGTATAGAGAATAGTGGATTTTTCTTATGTTGTGCTCTGCAGTTTTAATAGTTTTGAAAGTTTCAGTGTTTGTGTCTAATTGTGACAGTGGAACCCACACTCCTTATCATGATAACATTTCTGCACCTAGATCAGAGGTGTCACATGCATGTTGGCAAAATACAACGGTGCAACTGCAGAGTTGTGGATGAATATCACCTTCCTGTGCAGAACATTACTATTCATGCTTTTTAGTTTTGCCAATCCATTATAGTTAATTCAAGACTGAGCTGTGTCCACTGGGCTGTATTTAGCTGCTGAGTTTCTGGTAAGGCATTATGCTGATAAAGGGATTAATTGCAGCACATTTCTGTCTGTATTTTCCAGCCTGGAGGAAGGTTGGGACATATTAATCAGGAAGTAAAAAAATGGATGAGCCTTCCATTGGTGACATATCTGTGGCTTCAGTACCACACTGTCTAATTATGATAATATCCCACAGCAGTGGGTGAATTAAAGAGTTATCTGATTTTTCAGCTCAACTGAAGTAACAATAATGTGATATTTTTTACTTTGAGGATCCAAGTGAGCTATGAGTAGTAGAGAGTCCAGCTGGATCCGATGGTGGGGGAGGAAGCTGGACAGACTTGGCAGACCCAAA